>NC_060066.1:95355758-95665508 GCF_922984935.1 Meles meles
CAACAAGAGAGGAACTCATGTTAAAATTATTTTTTCATAATACTGTTTGTGTAGCATCTGTTCGTGTGGCTAATTAGCAGAAACATGGAAGTTTTAAAGGTTGAATTGTGACCATTCAAACTAGGACAACCAGTAGTTCTGTACCTCATTTCCCTAGACAGCAACATTTTATAGGGATTCAGTTCAGGGGAAGCAAAGTCTCAGTGGACGCAATTAAATGTGTTTCTTTTGCATTGATGATGCAAGACCACATGCAAACTGACCACGTAAACATATAAGTCCATAAAATGTCTAACATAAAATCACAGATGTAGCAATATATGTCAAATTATTTAGAATCTATATCTTTTAACTAAGTTCATTTCTTAGAATTATCATCCTTGGAAAATACTTAGGATAGGTATATAGATTTTGCTACACTGGTATTATCATTAAGAACAGCAAAAATAGAAGGTTGAAAGAGGATTCCTAAATAGCTAATGAAATAAAATTTGGCTAAAAAAAAAAAAAGAACCATAAAGTTGGATACCATGTAGACATTAAAAATTATGAAAAAAATATAAATGACATGGAAATAGATTTGCAATATATTGTTAAGTACAAAAGCAGGTTACAACACACTATAAAATACTATGTACATTTGTGTATTATTGGATTAATGGCTATCTTTCCCATCTGGGAAAGGACTTTGTTTTCCTCACTATGGCTAGCACAATGCCTGACACATAGTAGTCACTCAGTAAATATTTATATATACACATATATATGATTAGTGAGATACATAATTATAAATGAAATAAATGACATTTTTTTTTGTTTTGTAATTTTTATAATATATATTAATTTTATAAATATACTACAGTTTATTTTACTTATTTATTTATTTATTTATTTTTGAGAGTGGGAGAGAGCAGGGAGAGGGGCAGAAGGAGAGGGAGAAAGAATCTTAAGCAGGCTCCACACCCAGCACAGAACCAGGCACAGGGCTTGATCTCATGACCCCGAGCTCATGACCTGAGCTGAAATCAAGAGGTAAACCAAAAATGTGAGTTGAGCTCTCATTTCCTCAGAAAGTTCCTGGACAAGATTCCTTCTTTATATTTGTCAGCTACTGTCTTCTATTGGCTTTCTTTAAATTTTTAAATCAATTTTATGGATTTATTACACTCATTTCAAACACATAGTACAATGAGTTTGACAACTGTATGATATATGCTCATGTAATCACAGTCAGACTCAAGATTTAGGATATATTACTCCCCGCATTTTCCCATTCAACTCCCCTTCATCAGGACGGCTCCCAAGCATCCCCTGATGGGTTTTCTATACTTGGACTTTCACTTTGCCTATTGGAAAATAATGTAAATGGAGTTATACAATATGTGTTTTTTTGGGTCTGATTTCTTTTACTCAACTAATTTTTTGAAATTTATCAATATTGTTGCATGCACAGAAAGTTAATTATGTTTTACTGCTGAGTTGTATTCTTTTGGGCAGATACTCACAGTTTCTGTGATGAATTCACATTCAATGTACCTAACAGTTGTTTCCAGTTTGAAACTTTATGATTAATATTTCTACACAAATTTTATGTAGGTATGTTCTCATTTCACTTGTATAAATATGAACATCTAAGAGAAAAATTGCTCATTTGTATGCTGAGATGTGTTTAATTTTGTAAGAACTGACTATATGGTTTTCCAATGAAATTGCAACATGTATGTATCCTCCAATAAAGGAATGTCCAGTTGTGCCACATTCTTGCTAACACTTAACATTTTGTTTTTAATTGTAGCAATTCTGATTAGTGATACACTGGTATTTTGCTGTGTTTTCATTTTCATCCAAAATATTCATATATTCCTCCCCTTTATTCTGTTAAGATGATGAATTGTATTGGTTATTTTTAAACATTAAACCAACTTTATATACATGAGATAGACTCTATTAATGATTTATTATCCTTTTTAGATATTCCTGGATTCAATGTGTTAGCATTTTGTTAAAGATTTTTACATCTTTAGATGTAAAGACATGGCTGTGTCTTCGTCTAGTTTTGCTATTAAGATAAATTTGGTCTCAACAAATGAGTAGAGAGGTATTCAGACTCTTTTTTTTATGTGAAGCAGTTTTTGTGTAGAATTAGTATGATTCACAAATGAAACCAAGGTTGTTTCTGGGCCTGGGCTGTTCTTTGAATATTTTCAACCAAGAAATCAAATTTTTCATAGATATAGGATTATTTAGCTTTCCTATTTCTTCTTCTCTGCATTTTGGTAGTGTATTTTAGGGAAGGTCTTCATTTCATCTAAGCTATTGAATTTATTGGCACATAATTGCTCATAATACCATATTATTCTTCTAATACTTAAAATATTTGCAGTGATATCTTCTTTAGATTTTTTTTAAAGATTTTATTTATTTATTTATTTGACAGAGAAAGACACAGCAAGAGAGGGAACACGAGCAGGGGGAGTGGGAGAGGGAGAAGCAGGCTTCTCGCTGAGCAGGGAGCCTGATGTGTGGCTGGATCCCAGGACCCTGGGATCATGACCTGAGCCAAAGGCAGACACTTAACAAATGAGCCACCCAGGTGCCCCTTCTTTAGATTTCTGATATTGCTCATTTGTGTTTCCTTTCTGGCTTAGTGTACTGGTCTAACTAGAAAGGTATCAATTTTATTTATCTTTTAAAATAACCAGCTTTTTGCTTTACTAGTTTTCTCTCATCTGTTTTCTGTTACGTTGATTTTAGACACCATTATTTCTTGCCTTCTCCTTTTTTTGGATTTAAATTGTTCTTTTTCTCACTACCTTAGGTCATGATTTTAGATCTTTTGTATTTTTTTTCTAAGATTTTATTTATTTATTTGACAGACAGAGATCACAAGTAGGCAGAGAGAGAGGAAGGGAAGCAGGTTCCCTGCTGAGCAGAGAGCCTGACGCTGGGCTCAATCCCAGGACTCTGGGATCATGACCTGAGCAGAAGGCAGAGGCTTTAACCCACTGAGCCACCCAGGCACCCCTCTTTTGTCTTTTCTAATATAATCACTTAATGCTATATTCTGCCTTAGTTGCATCACATAACTTGACATGTAGTCTTTTTTATCATTCAGTTCAAGATATTTTTAAATTTCTCTTATGTTTACTTTTTGATCCATGGATTACTTAAAGAAACATTGTTTAATTCCCACCTATTGGGAGATTTTCCAGATTATGTTTTTTTTACATATTTCCAGTTTAATTCTGTTGTGGTCTGAGCACATACTCCATGTGATTTCAACCTTTTAAAATCTGTCGACATACTTTTTTAATGTTCCAGTAAATGGTCTATCTTGGTTAATGGTCCAAGTACACTTTAGAAGAATGTGTTACCTGCCTTTTGGGTGGAGTGTTTTATTGTTTAAATTTTCTATGTACCTGTCTTTTTTTTTTTTTTTTTTGTCTATGTAATGATGACAGAGAGAGGAATATGGAAATCTTTCACTTTCATACTTTTGTCTATTTCTCCTATTCTTCCAGTTTGAATTTCATAAAACATACTGGTGCTATAGAAATAGGTGTCTCAGTATTTGAGAGTGTTGCGTCTTTTTGAGGAATTGAGTGCTCTATCTTTATAAAAAGTTATTTTTTATCCTGGATAATTTTTCTTGTCCTGAATTCCATGTTGTATAATATTAAGATATTAAGGCTTTCTTATGATAAGTATTTACATGGTCTATCTTCCATACTTACTTTTAACTGAGCTGTGTCTTTTTTTTTTTTAAGATTTTATTTATTTATTTGACACACAGAGAGAGATCACAAGTAGGCAGAGAGGCAGGTAGAGAGAGAGGGGGAAGCAGGCTCTCCACTGAGCAGAGTCTCCAATGCAGGGCTTGATCCCAGGACCCTGAGATCATGACCTGAACAAAAGGCAGAAGCTTAACCAGGCACCCCACTGAGCTGTGTCTTTATATTTAAAATAGATTTCTTATAGATAGTATAGAGTTAAGTTTTGCTTTTGTATTCAATCTGTGAATTTCTGCCTGTTAATTACTGTCTTTAGACCACATTCATACAATGGAATTACTGATATGATTGGTTTTAAGACTACCATCTTGTTTTCTATTGGTACCATCTGTTTTGTTTCTTTATTCTTCTTTTTCTGCCTTTTTGGATTAATTTAGTTCTTTTTCATATATATTACTTATCCCCACTATTGATTTATTAGCCATAATTAATTGTTATATTTTCTGTTGTTTAAGGTTTACAATAAGCCTAACTCATCATTTTATTTTCTAGATTATATGCTTATTACAAAAGAATGTAACTCAGGAATAGTCAGATGGAAGAGATGCATAGGACAAGGTATGGGGAAGGGGCATGGACCTTCCATTCTTTCTACAGGTGTGCCAGTCTCCTTGAATCTCTGCGTATTCTCCAGCCTGGAAGCTCTTGAACGTTGTCCTTTTGGGTTTTCATGGAGGCTTCATTACATAGGCATGACTGATTAAATCATTGGTCATTGGTGGTTGATTTAACAACCAGAGGTCAGGAGGGTGGCAGTGAATGTTCCCACCCTCCAATCATACAGCTGGTTCAACTGGCAACTAGCTCCCATCCTTTAGTGCTTCACAAAGACACCTCATTAACATAATAAGAGACATCTTTATAGTTCTTATCACAGGAAATTCCAAAGTTTTTGGAGTTATGTGCCAGAAATTAGATGAAGACCAAAAATATATTTTTAATATAAATCACACTGGCCAAGTCAGTTTTCCAAAGCCCCAGGGGACTTTCCATTGCAAGTAAGATAATATCTAAACTTTATTCTAAGTCCTTCAAACCCCTCATCTCCTATCAATGCCCCTAGCTCAACAATGTGCTCCATTCTGCAGCTTTAAACACCATCCCTGACATGACATCCATGTTCCTTTCCTTAAGTCTTTTTTCCTACTGTTTTACTATCCATAAAGCCTCTTTTCCACCTAATAAGGTTCTCTTTATTTTCAAGGCCCCTTTGGCCTGTACTTTTTCAATGAAACTGGTCACTATCACCCAAGCAAAAATACTCTTTCTCTGAACTTACATAACCTTTGAACCACCAGAACAGCACTCACCACACAGTTATTGTTCAACTGATCTACCTTCTTCCTTATGTATCTTTGTTTCTCTATCCATTACACAGAAAGTGATCAATAAAGTCAATTTAATTAATAAGTTGCATGAAGGTTTATATTTAGGACAAGCTATAATCTAAAATAGATATGATTAATTCCAAGAATCTATACAAAGGCATCAGATAATTGAACAGTCATGAAAGCACGTTGATGGTATAATCAGGAGATTATGTTGATGAGTTAGAGAGTGAATGGAGCTAATTCTTTTCATTAACTAGAATTATTTTTAAATGTTGTACTAGGAATAAGTTGAGAAATCATCAATCCCAGAGTGACTAACATATTTAAACTCTTGTGCTTGCTCTAATTGCTTGGTGGAGGCTTAAAGTACCACATTTGGGATTCAGAGGCCATGAGCAGGGGATAAAGATGCTACAAGTAAGTAGTGTTTATCACATGTATGGGGGCGGGGGGAATAGACCTAAAAGGTGTGAATATTCTTATAGGTCCACAACTCAAACATCTTAGAGGTTGTCATTTCTACCACATTTTAAAGAACCCCATAAAAAATTGATAACATGCTAGGATTTGTGTATGTCTTATCCATAGCTTTATGCTATAGGCTAACCAACCCTCCTTAACTGTGCCCTTGGTGAAGATGGGAAAAACCAGGGTGGGTCTGGGAAGTTAGGTCCTCTTCAATAGGCTCAACTCAATTTCCTTAAAACCCTCTGACTATACAGATGCTCAGCACTCTGCCATCAACATCAACGGCATATGCCCCATTCTGTAAGCCAAGCAAATCTTCACCAACAGAAAATGATCTAGGAATGAGAACCAGCCCTGCTGCTCTCAGCAGAGTATTAGATTGTCAGGTAATGACAACTGAAAAATACAGAGAAGGGATCTTGGCAGGGTCGGTGTATGAGGGAGGGATCCTTAGTTTTAGTGGCTTTATTTTTTTTTAATATTTTATTTATTTGACAGAGAGAAATCACAACTAGGCAGAGAGGCAGGCAGAGAGAGAGGAGGAAGCAGGCTCCCCGTGGAGCAGAGAGCACGATGTGGGGCTTGATCCCAGGACCCTGGGATCATGACCTGAGCTGAAGGGAGAGGCTTTAACTCACTGAGCCACCCAGGCGCCCCAGTGGCTTTATTTTTAATTGCAGGTCAAAGTCCCATCCTCCTGGCTTATGCTCAAAAAATTTTCAGGAGATCTTGGTTTAAAAAAATGGAGAGAATTCATTGCCAGCAGATCTCCTTGCAAGAAATATTAAAAATTCTGTGAATAGTTTGTGTAGAAGTTTCTGCAAACCTGAAGGTCACTGTTAAATTTCCTCCATCGTTGCTCTTTCCACCCACCCATTACCCCATTATCCATCCATCCATCCATCCATCCATCCATCCATCCATCCATCCAGTATTTAGGAAGGAGCTGCACTTAATTGTCTTTTCCAGGCTAAATAGCCTCCATTACTTTACACATCTTATAATTTTCATCACATTAATCACTAGTCTGACTTTCTTGTTAACCTGATGCAGCCCTCTGAAGTTATGAAACACATACCTAGACACTAATTTCAGTCTTTCAGTAAATGAGGTAATAAAAATAAAGTTGCTTTATGAATTGAAAGACACTAAGCAAAGTCTAAGAAACTTTAGTAAGGACGTGCCAAGCACAGATTGATCTCTCAGTTCTACCAGTTGTCTCAGTGTCAGCTTGTAACTCACAACCATCTCCATGCCAGTGTATGTTAGTTCTGAGCAGAAGCCAAGCTATGTGATAGTCCAGTCCACAGCTAACCACACTTAGTTTGCTGACTAACACAATTTCCGGCAGCACCCAACAGTGATGACGAAACTTACTTTCCACTGCTGGAATTTCTGACCCACTCACAACCTCTGCCTTTTAACCAGTGTGTTTAAAACCATTAGCATTCAAAGAGATTACTTACACTGTTGGCTCCGTATCTGTCCTATTTGTTATTGTTTTCTATTTGTTGGCCTTGCTCTTTGTTTCTGTTTTTTCATCTTCCATCATTTTTCTGCCTTTCATGGTTTTAACTGAGCATTCCATTTTTCTCTCCAGTCTTAGTATATTTACCGTTTATGCTCTTTTTTTCCTACTTTTTTTAGTTGTCGCTCTAGAGTTTGTAATATATATTCACAGCTAATCTAGTTTCACTTTGAAATAACACTGTACTGCTTCACAGATAGTTTGAGCACCTTATAATAACAAAATAATTCTAATTCTTCCTTCCCATCTCTTGAACCCTGGCAGCCATTCATTCCATCTACATAAGCATGCATATATAAGCACATATATATAAGCATACATAATCAAATGCATTGTGGATATTATTTTGCACAAACCGCTATCTGTTAGATAAATTAAAATAAGAAAAATAAGCTTTTATTTTCCTTTCTAATTCCTTCTCTGATGTCTTCCTTACTTTATACAGATCTGAGATTCTGAGATTCTATGCTATTTTTCTTTTCTCTAAAGAAATTCCTTTATAATATTTCCTGCGAGGCACACCTACTGGCAGCAAGGTCCCTCAGTTTTTTTTCGTCTGGGAGAGTTTTTATTTCTCCTTTACTTTTGAAAGGTCATTTTGCAGGGCACAGGATTCTAGATTGATGGGGTTTTCCTCTCAGCATTTTAAATATTACACTCTACTCTTCTTGCTTGCATGGTTTTTAAGGAGAAATCAGATGTAATTCTTGTCTTTGCTCTTCTGTAGATAAGGTATTTTGCTCCTCTGACTTTTTTCACTCTTCTATCATCATTTCTGTTGTAGTATTTTTATCTTGTGTGATATCTTTGATTTTCTATAATTTGAAAACTACACCCTTAGGTGTAAGTTTGGGTTATCTAACTATCTATCTATCCTGCTTAATGTTTTCTGAAATTCCTGAATCTGTGATCTGGTATCTGACATTCATTTGGAGAAATTCTTAGTCGTTACTGTCTCAAATATTTCTGTTCCTTTCTTGCTTTCTCCTCCTTCTGCCATCCCATTTCACGTGTGTTACATCTTTTGTAGCTGTCCCACAGTCCTTGGATGTTCTTTTTTGTTTGTTCGTTTGTTTTTTGTTTTTTGCTTTTTGTTTTTGTTTAAGTCTCTGTCTTGACTTTTTACCTTTGGAAATTCCATTGATACATCCTCTGGCTCAGAGTTTCTTTCCTCAGCTATGTTCAGTCTACTAAGGAGCCCATCAAAAATATTCATCATTTCTGTTATAGTGTTTTTATCTTGTGTATTTCTTTTGGTTCTTTCTTGGGATTTCCATCTTTCTGCTTATATTGCCTGTTTGTTCCTGCATGCTGTCCATGTTATCCATGAGGTCCCTTAGCATAGTAATCATAGTCATTTCAAATTCCCAGTCTGATAATTCCAACATCCCTGCCATGTCTGGTTCTAATTCCTGCTCTGCCTTTTCAAATTGTGTTTTGCACCTTTTGGTAAGTATTATGTATTTTTTCTTGACAGCCAGATGTGATGTGCTGTAAAAGAGGTACTTCTATAAATAGTTTTTTAGTAATTTTGTGCTAAGGTATGGAGTTGAGGAAGAAGTTTATAGTCCTGTCCTTGGGTTTCAATGTTTTAGAGTACCAATGTTAGGAAGTTCACAAATGTTTCTCAGTTGTCCTCCACTCCTCAATCTCCCTTAGATGGGCAGGATGGCTAGAACAGGCTAGAGCTGAATATTTCCATTCTCCAGGACAGAAAGCACTCCCTATCTCTTCAGGCTCACTGTGATCCTGGATTGATGGCCTCATTCAACTAGTTCTGTGGAGCATTTGACAACCCATGTATGTTGTTTTACATTAGAACAATCCATGCTTGCAACTTAACCCTTTTATTTATATAAAATGCATTCATACAGGTCTGTATGTGAACAGTAGAATGTGTTGATAGTTTGACAAAAACACAGGAGATAGACTACACTGAGCCAGCAAACAACTTCAAATATAATGTCAGTCATCCTTCTTTTGAGGAGTTCTTCAGGCTCCTCATCACTGAACTAGTACATGACTCCTCCATCCCACTGGTGTTTAGTGTCAAGACTTCTTATGGGGCACCTGGGTGGCCCAGTGGGTTCAAGCCTCTGCCTATGGCTCAGGTCATGATCCCAGGGTCCTGGGATTGAACCCCACATCAGGCTCTCTGCTCTGTGGGGAGCCTGCTTCCCTCCCTCTCTCTCTGCCTGCCTCTCTGCCTACTTGTGATATCTGTCTGTCAAATAAATAAATAAAATCTAAAAAAAAAGTTTAAATTATTAAAAAAAAAAAAAACAACAAAACTTCTCCCTGGCTCTTCTCTCTTCCTTCCCCTTGGATCTGTCCCCTTTACTCCTTACCTACATTTCTCCTGGCCCTACCTTCCTCCCCCACGGAGCCATCAACTCTTTCCCTGCTGTTAGGTGAAGTAATTCACCCCTCTCCGGTCCTTCTCCCAAACATTATACTGGGCCCACCTAATTAAGCTTAGCAAGCCTAGAAGAACTAGTAGATGTCCATTCATCAAAATCAAGTCCTCCTTCTAAACAATTGGGGATATTCTTTTTTCTCCCCCTCCATTACATCTTAATTAACCTCTCTGTGGCATTTGATACTTTCACTACTTCCTCCCTGAAATGTTTTCCTCACTGATCCCTGCCCCTTCTTATTTCCATCCTCTTTCCTTATCTATTTTTCCATTTTGTAAGCTCTTATTGTTTTGAACACTTTTTAAAGATTTTATTTATTTATTTGACAGAGAGAGAGGGAAAGAGAGCACAAGCAGGGGGAGTAGCAGGGAGAGAAGCAGGCTCCTCACAGAGCAGGGGGAGACCAATGTGGGACTCAATCCCAGGAACCCAGGATCATGACCTAAGCCAAAGGCAGTCGCTTAACCAACTGAGCCAATCAGGCTCTCTGATCGGCACAATTTTTTTTTTAATATTTTATTTATTTGACAGAGAGAAATCACAACTAGGCAGAGAGGCAGGCAGAGAGAGAGGAGGAAGCAGGCTTCCTGGAGAGCAGAGATCCCGATGTGGGGCTTGAACCCAGGGTCCTGGGACCATGACCTGAGCCTAAGGCAGAGGCTTTAACCCATTGAGCCACCCAGGCACCTCTGCTCGGCACATTTTTTAAAAAGCTGTTTCTAACCTTGCTCCATGCTCTAGAGTAGCTTTGCCAAATAGAAAAATAATGCAAATGATGTATGTAATTTTAAATTTTCTGGTAGCCATGTTATAAAAAGTAAAAATAGATAAAATTAATTTTAGTAACACATATTATTTAATCTACTATATCTAAAGTATTATCATTCATCACACAATCAAAACGAAAATTATTAATGACTATCTTTTAGATTTTTTGAATAAAATCTTCAGAATCTAGTATGTATTTGTAAAGGAAAAAAAAACACCCCTCCTAAGAGTCTACTCTCAATACTCTGCTACAATACTAATTCACTTCTGACAGCAGATGTATGAGTTTCCCACACCTCCGACAATCCTGCTATACTGGCTGGGTGTCCTGTAATTTAACTCAACTCAGACATTGTCTACCTAGACAGATTCCATAGGTTAAGGGCTCAGTCTCACAGGCTACTTCCCTACTTCAGGTGGCAATCCCAAATCCAGATTGTCTCCTGTGCTTCTAACTAACTAGCTATAAATCAGAGGTTTTCACAATCCCCTCCTCGGGTTTGATTAATTTATTAGAGCTGCTCACCGAACTCAGGAAAACATTTAGTTACTAAATTGCCAATTTATTATAAAAGGATATAACTCAGGGATACTTGGATGGAAGAGATACATAGGGTAAGGTATGGGGGAAGGGGTGTGGAGCTCCCACATTCTCTAGGAGTTCCACTCTCCCAGCACCTCCATGTGTTTATCAGCCTGGAACCCCTCTGAAATCTGTCCTTTTGAGTTTTTATGGAGTCTCCATTATGCAGACATGATTGATTACATCATTGGCCACTGGTGATCAGCCAACCTCCAGTCCCTCTCTCAGACGTCGGCTTTAAATACCATCCCCAACATGACATCCATGTTCCTTTCCTTGAGTCTTTTTTCCTACTGGAGGACTGAAAACTCCAACCCTCTAGTCATGGTTCGTTTCTTTGACAACCAGCTCCCATTCTTGGGGCCTTTCCAAAAGTCACCACATTAACATAAACTTCGGTGTGGTGGAAAAGAGCTTCTTATGAAAAACAATTTCACCTTTTTCCCCCTCTAGTGTTATTTCAGCAACTAGATACAAAAGATGTCCCAATAGTTCTCATCACTTAGGACCTTGCAAAGATTTTAGGAGCCATGTGCCAGGAGCTATGGGGGAAAATCAAATATAGATTTCTTATTATAAATCAATACCATGATCTTTTATACAACATATCTCAATTCACATGTTAAATTTCATTAAAATATTTTATGTCTATAAACTTAATAAAATTTACAGTTAAGAAAGTAGCTTTAGATACTCAAAATGTTTGAAACATACTTAAGTTTTCCAATAAAATTGAGTGAGTAGCAAAAATCATTGTTTCATATTTCCATCCACATTGACAAAATAGGTTCATGATGTCTGCAGAATGAATTTGACTTTGAAGCAAAAGCATAACTCTCCAAGTTTAACGCATTCCTTCCTATGTCAACCTAGTAATAACAGCATCTTCTAAAGAGAATTACATAAATTTAAAAAGTAGCTCTACATTTACCAATATTAACAAAGCAGTCTTCAAATTTTCCCTGTAGTTCTTATAGTCAAATTATAGAACTCTGTGAATTATAATTAAAATCTTTTGCATATTGAGTCATAATAAAAAGTTCTGTAAAATCACTTTGGTTTGTATTATAGAAAGTTTCCATTTCAGCAAAAATTCTCATATCTGCATAGCTAGGTCATGAATAAGCATTTCCCTTCTTGGGGCTTCAAATTTGGCTCATTCATACACAGTGTGATATCAGTGAGAAAATGTAAATCATGCTGAAAAAATTATTTTAAAAGATTTTATTTATTCATTTGACAGAGAGAGATAGCATAAACAGGGGGAGGGGGCAGAGGCAGAGGAAGAGGCAGGCTTCCTGCAGAGCAGGGAACTAGACATGGGACTCTATGCCAGGACCCTGGGATCATGACCTGAGCCTAAGGCAGGTTAGCACCAATCGAGCCACCACAGCATCCCATCACACTGAATTATTATCCGACTATATAGTAAACATTCTTTTGTGGTTAATGTGCACTTAAAATATGGTTAATGCAACTGGGGACATAAATTTTTAATTTTAGTTAATTGTAGTTAGTTTAAATTTATATTTTAAAACTGATGCTAGATACTGTGTTAAATACTTTTCCTTTAATATGACTTTATTGTTTCGGTCAATCTATTTTTTTAACTACTGCAACATGGAAGACATTATTATTACGCATAATAATGGGCATATTGTCCATTTCTAGCCATTGTCAAAGGTTTATTTCTATATAAGCAGTGTTCTTCTAGTCACTGATGGAACATTGTAATGTGTTTATTTGAATATTTTATATGTGGAGCATAAGGTACTGTATACCTATATAAATCAAAATTTGTTATTAAATTGAAATATTTATTATTTTAACTGTCATATAATTGATTCATTTTTCTAGTTTATTTATCTCTTAACCCACTTGTCCATATGCTCTTTGGGTTGCAGAGATAGGTATTTTTCTCCCATCCAAGTACTAACCAGGCCCGACCCTGCTTAGATAGGTATTTTTCTGCTCCATACTTCCAGTGCCTAGTAGTGTATGTAGTATACAATAAATGCTAATTTTTTTTTTTAGATTTTATTTATTTGACAGAGAGAGGGACAGTGACAGAGGGAACACAAGCAGAGGAAGCAGGAGAGGGAGAAGCAGGCCTCCCGCAGAGAAGGGAACCCGATGTGGGGCTCAATCCCAGGACGCTGGAATCATGACCTGAGCCGAAGGCAGACACTTAACGACTGAGCCACCCAGGCACCCCAAATGAGTGCTAAATTAACATCTGTTGATTCAGTAGAATCAGGACCCTGCCATGTACCTTTTCCCTTCAACGGGCCTACCATGTAGCATTGCAGCATGCTCTAGATGTCTGGATGTGTTCTTTATGCAATGTATGTCATATCTTGCAGAAAGAGGGGAAAATAGCTTTAAAAACAAGCCAGTGCTGAAAGAAAGTCTCCATACTTTATTTTCTCAGGATAAGTCTTAGATGTTGAGAGTTCAAATATTCAGGATGCTATCAGAAAAGGGTGTTAATTCCAAGCTTTATACATTTTATTGAGAAGATCTCACTTGTGCCATAGAATCAAAACACATCACACTTAACTTGTCATGACTAGAGGCAGTGCGAGAGGTCAGACAGACCATTGGTTCAACCCTGTCTCCTCTACCTGATAGTGTTGTAATTTTAGGCAACCTACTTTCTCTCTCTATACCTAAATTTATTCACCAGTAAAATGTCAAGGATATCAGGATATTGTCATCTCCTGAGGTCATTGTAGAGATCAGGAAGCATACAGAATCCTAGTATAGTAACACAATCCTAGTATAAGAAGACCTCAATAAACCTTAGCAATTCGTATTATGAATATCATGAATAATAAGCAAAGTATATCTGCTATAGTATTTGATTGTTAGCATCTGATTGTAAGATTGCGATTAACTTAAGAAAGAAAAAGGGGGTACCTGGTGTTTAGTGTCAAGACTTCTTATGGGGCACCTGGGTGGCCCAGTGGGTTCAAACCTCTGCCTACGGCTCAGGTCATGATCCCAGGGTCCTGGGGTCGAACCCCACATCAGGCTCTCTGCTCAGTGGGAGCCTGCTCCTCCCCCCCACCTGCCTCTCTGCCTGCTTGTGATCTCTGTCTGTCAAATAAATAAAATCTTAAAAAAAGAAAGAAAGAGAAAGGGTCAAAGGAGAGGGGATGGCATGATTGGATATAAAACCGCAGAGAACAGGGAAAATAAAAGACTAAATCAAGAAACAAAGGAAGCAGTGCAGCTCCGAGAACCAACATTTTGTAAATAAAATACAATCTCTTCAAGGTGCCATGATTAGAATGATTCAGCTGTATTGACTTTTCTGCCCTGTGCTACTAGGTTAGATATTTGAATTCTAAGTTCCTGTAGACAGTCTGATTAGCTTAACATGGGTTTTGTGCCAACCCCTTGGTATGTGGGATGGGGGTAGCAGGACTGCAAGCAGCATCTTGACTGACAGTTCCTCCAAGAATATTTTCAAGGGGGACACCTGGGTGGCCCAGTCAGTTAAGCGTCTGCCCTCTATTCAGATCATGATCCCAGGGTCCCAGGATTGAGCCCCGCATTGGCCGGGCTCCCTGTTCAGCCAGGAGTCTGCTTCTCCCTCTCCTGCCACTCATTTCACCCATTTTCTCTCATTCTCTCAAATAAATAAAATTTTTTTTAAATCTGCTTTTTTTAAAAAAAGAATATTTCCAAGGCAATGAAGATTATCCCTCCAAGTAAAATGGGAGTGCTGATATCAAAAGAAGGAGTAAGGAATGCTTTACAAGTAAAAACAATAGATGCCCTCTACACATATTTTTATGATAAACTATAAATTACCTAGTATTTGTATAAGATGTAGATAATTTTCTGTTTGCCTATTTCCTTCCTGTGACACAGAAGTAAAACAGACAACCTGCCTGCCAAGGGTGTGGTCCTAGGATAAGGATTCCTAGAATGGTAGAGCTGGGAGGGATGGTTTACCCAAAGCAATCTACAACATTTGAGCCTGTAGGGAAGTCTGAATTATGCCCGAGAGGGTGCCAAGGCCCTCGATGGGAAGACCTGGCCATACAACATGAAACAAGAAAGTGCACAGGAATTAGAGACTGTGAAAATAAAAAGCAAGAAGGGGCGCCTGGGTGGCTCAGTGGGTTAAAGCCTCTGCCTTCGGCTCAGGTCATGATCCCAGGGTCCTGGGATCGAGCCCCACATCGGGCTCTCTGCTCTGTGGGGAGCCTGCTTCCTCCTCTCTCTCTCTGCCTGCCCCTCTGCCTACTTGTGATCTCTGTCTGTCAAATAAATAAATAAAATCTTTAAAAAAAAAAAAAAAAACCACTGCTCCTTTAAAAATAAAAAGCAAGATGAATTTGTTTAAAAAAAGTAAAAACTTCAGAATTAAATCCACAAACAAGAATAAAATGAAACATTTCATGGTTTCCTGTTCCCAGAGTATTTCCAATGGCCACAGATAATATGCTTCAAGGGCTCATGTAAAAAGGTTCTACAAGGCTGGGGAGATATTAATTCCTATGACTCCAAACAGAAGAACTGGGCCAATTCTTCACCAGGCGAAACTGCTAACTTGTTTCTGCCCTTGTCTTGATCAGATTCTTTTTATCTTTCATGCGCATTTCGCCATCATCTTTGAATTACTGTTTTCCAAATGCCGGTCTGTAAACCTAGGCTGAGCTGTGACAACATTTTTACTGATTTGTATTCAAATATAAAAAAGGGGAAAAAATTAAAATTGCTGCAGCACGGTTTTCATAAAACTATATTCAATTTAAAGGACTTTCTTTCGTTCTAAAGTTATATCTTTCTAACACATTTTGATGTTAAAATATCCTTTCTTTTATGAATTCATGGTGAGAATAAATGGCAGTTTTTAACAATATGTTTTTCTTGGCACAGTAAATACTGACAGCTCTATATTGGTTTCCTCTTCTTCTTCTATCTTCTTTTATCTTTTTTTAAAAAATAATGTTGATGTATGAAATACAGAATCTGGGAAATACAGTTCTAAGTGTTTCTGCATCTCTCCCCATTCACTTATCACGTAGTCCTGCCTGGCAAAGTCTGACCATCAGTGGTGAGAAACAGAAGTGGCCCTAAGTTCAAATCCTGCTTCTCCACATACTCGCCCTCTGACCTAGGGCATGTCGTTCGGTTTTATCCTTAAAATAACAATAATACTTATACTGATTCCATCATGTTTTTGGTAGAGTGCTCAGTAGATGTTAGTTCTAATCATGATCTATCTCTGTTACTAAGTTCAAGTAATTTTTTTTTTTTTTTTGTCTTTCAGTTTAAAATTACTCAGAATTTAGACTTAAAGTACTGGGCTTTTCAACCAAATTTTTTTAAATCTCAAAATACTGTCCAATTTTGAAGAGCTAGGATTTCAAAAGGTGTGCTCCTTCAGTGTTTAATGGAATATACAAGCCCCCTGTCCCTTAAGGACAGTGTCAGTATTTGTAAGGTTTGGCTTACCCCATAAGCCAAAGTATGTGCTGGGTCATACCCCTGCCTGCTCTTTGGCAGGAGATAGTCCTTAGCAGAGAGTTAGGACATGAACAAAGTTCCCCTCCTCATTGGGGCATCAGCTATAGGTACTTTGATTCTTTTGGTATATCAGATCACATATCATCCGTAGTCACAGCAGCTTTCTCCTAACAAGACTCAACTTATAAGGTATTATTATATGACCTCATGTTCCTTCTGGCCTAAGTACAGCTTGTTGGAACAGGTCCACTAGGATGTGAAAGGAGACAAGAAAATAAGTCTGAGGGGGTATTTCGTTGTTTGAGAAAAGACTCCTTCTTTAAGTGCTTTCAGCATGCCCACGGTGGGGCAATGAGAATCTACGATCAATTTGACATTAATCTTTGTACAACATGTGAAGTATAGGTTGGAGTTAATTATTTTAGTTATGGATTTATTTTTGGATATGCCTGTACGATTTCTCTCACACAGTTTGTTGAAAAGACTATTCTTCCGTTGAATTGCTTTTGTACCATTGTAAAAAACAAAAACAACAGTTGGTTATACTTGTGTGTGGCTATTTCTGGGTTCTCTGCTCTGTTCCATGGATCTAAGTCTGTCTCCACAAATACCATATAGTTCTGATTACTGCACGTCTTAAAATCAGAGAGAATGATGCTTCCCACTTCTTTTCTTTTTTCTTTTCTGAAGTTCTTTTAGCTAGTCTAGTTCCTTTGCTTTTCTGTATATATTTGGAATGATCTAATCTATATCAACAAAAAAAGAGATTTTTTATAAAAAAAATCCTTGCTGATATTTTTATAGGAATTGTTTGGGGAGAACTAACATATTTTACTATGTTGAGTTTTCTAATCGATGAACACAGAATCTTTCCTTTTATTTAGATCTTTGATTTCTCTCACCAGCATTTTTTAGCTTTCAGCATACAAGTCCTATACATGTTTTGTTAATTTACACACAAGTTATTCATTTCTTTTGAGCAGTCGTAAATGGTTTCCATGTATTTATTGCTAGTATCTAGAAATATAGTGAATTTTTGTATGTTGACTTTATACTCTGTGACTTTGCTGAATTAACTTACTATTTTGAGTCTCGTTAAACGTTCCTTGAGATTTCCTACATAATCTATCATCTCATCTGTAAATTGTTACAGCTTTATTTCTTCCTGCCTAACCTATAAGACTTTTATTATTTTTTTTAATATCTTATGATGCTTGCTCAAACTTTGATTACAATGTTGAATAGCAATGGTGAGAGCAAACATCCTTGTCTTATTTCCTATCTCAGACGGAAAGCATTTAGTCTTTCACCATTAAATATGACGTTAGCTGTAAGTTTTTTAAATAAATGTTCTTTATCAGGTTGAGGATGTTTCCCTCTATTCTTACTTTTCTGAGAGCGTAATTAATAACTGATGTTGAATTTTGTCAAATTCTTTTTCTACTTCAATTGATCGAGTCATATATCTATCTTCTTTAGCCTGATAAAAGGTAGGTAATACTGATTTTTTAAAATTGAGCCAATCTTGCATTCATGTAATAAATTCCACTGGGTCATGGTGCATAATTCCTTTTATATATTGCTTAATTTTGTTTGCTAATAATTTGTTAAGAATTTTTTTTAAAGATTTTATTTATTTATTTGACAGAGAAAGATCACAAGTAGGCAGAGAGGCAGGCAGAGAGAGAGAGAGAAGCAGGCTTCCCACTGAGCAAAAAGCCTAATTTGGGGCTCGATCCCAGGACCCTGAGATCATGACCCGAGTTGAAGGCAGCAGCTTAACCCACTGAGCCACCCAGGCGCCCCAATTTGTTAAGAATTTTTGCATCTGCATTCATGAGTGATACGGTTTGTAGTCTTGGGTTTGGTTTTGTTTTTCTTGCTTTATACTATGTCCATCTGTTGTTGTTTTTTATTTTTAATCCAAGAATGAGGAGAAGTGTTTTCTCCTCTTCTGTTTTCTGCAGGAGATTGTGTAAGATTGATATAAGCTCCTTAAACATTTGAAGAACTCTGCAGTAAAACCTTACGGTACTGAAGAATTCTCTTTTGGAAGATTTCTAATGATAAATTCAGTTTCCTTAATAGAATAATCAAATGATCTGTTTCATGTTAGGTGAGTTACAGATGATGAGTTTTGAGGAACTGGCTCCATTTTATCTAGGTTGTAAAATTTATGGTTGCAAAATTGTTTATAGTATTATTCCCTTACATATCTTCATTTTGGTGGGGTTTACAGTGATATCTCCGGTTACATTCATGATCCCTCTGAGATTTGTTTCTTCTCTCTTTGGTCAGTTTTGTTAGAACTTTGTCAATTTTCTCAAACTTTTCGAAGAACCAACATTTTTCTTCACGTTTTTCTCCTTTCAATTTCATTGATTTTTGCTCTTTTGTTGATTATTTTCTTCCTTCAGCTTTGGATAAATTCTTCTCCTCTTTTCTAGTTTCTTGGAGGTGAGAGCTTATATTATTGACGTGAGACTTTTCCTCTTTAGTAACATAAGCATTTAGTGTTATAAATATTCCCTAGTAATGCTTTAGTTGCATCCCACAAGTTTTAAATGTTCTATTTTCATCTTATTTAGTTCAATGTCTGTGTGCATGTTTGTTTCTTGGTTTATTTTTTCCTGATACACTTTCTTTGACCCATGGACATTTAGAGGTGTATTGTTTGGTTTCCAAGTGTTTGGAGATGTCTCTCTTACGTTTCCATTATTAATTTCTAATTTGATTTCAATGTTGACAGAGAACATACTCTGTATGGCTTCAATGCTTTTTAAACTTGCCGAGGTTTGCTTTATGGCCCAGGGTATAGATTATCTTGGTATGTGGTCCCTTGAAAAGAATGTGTGTTCCGCTGTTGTTAGGTAGAGCATTGTATAAACGTTTATTAGATCTTGTTCTTTGATGATATTGCTAAGTTCTTCCATATCCTTGGTGATTTTTCTGTCTGGTTGTTTGCCAGTTGTTGAGAGAGGGATGTTGGGATCTCCAACTATAATTGTAGATTGTTTCTCTTTTCAGTTTTATGAGATTTTCCTTCATGTAAGTTGCAGCTCTGTTTTTAGTTGTGCAAATTACAATCACCCATATCTTTCTAGTGGATGGATCGTTTTATCATGTCATGTCCTTTCTGTCCTGGGTATTGCTCAGAAGTCTGTTTTAGCTGACATTTATATGACTACTCCTGCTTTCTTTTGATTAAATTTTTGCACTATATATCCTTTTTCATCCTTTTAATTCAAACATACCCGTATCATTATATTTGAAGTGTGGTTCTTGTAGACAGCAGGTAGCAGGGTCATCTTTTTATCCATTCTGCCAATTCCTGTTTTTGTAACGGGTACATTCAGACCATTTACTGTTATTAATTATTGATATGTTAAAGCTTAAGACTTCCATTTTATTTTTTGTTTTGCTTGTTCTCTCTGATTTTTGTTTGCTTGTTTTCTTTTACTTACCTTCTTTGGGATAATTGGACATTTTTTAGAATGCCATTTAGATTTATCTACATTGTTTTTTTTTTCCTCCATTTTATTTATTTTTTTCAGCATAACAGTATTCATTGTTTTTGCACAACACCCAGTGCTCCATGCAAAACGTGCCCTCCCTATTACCCACCACCTGTTCCCCCAACCTCCCACCCCTGACCCTTCAAAACCCTCAGGTTGTTTTTCAGAGTCCATAGTCTCTTATGGTTCGCCTCCCCTCCCCAATGTCCATAGCCCCCTCCCCCTCTCCCAATCCCACCTCCCCCCAGCAACCCCCAGTTTGTTTTGTGAGATTAAGAGTCATTTATGGTTTGTCTCCCTCCCAATCCCATCTTGTTTCATTTATTCTTCTCCTATCCCCCTAACCCCCCATGTTGCTTCTCCATGTCCTCATATCAGGGAGATCGAAAATAGACTCCAAATGGATGAAGGACCTCAATGTGAGAAAGGAATCCATCAAAATCCTTGAGGAGAATGCAGGCAGCAACCTCTTCGACCTCAGCCGTAGCAACATCTTCCTAAGAACAACGGCAAAGGCAAGGGAAGCAAGGGCAAAAATGAACTATTGGGATTTCATCAAGATCAAAAGCTTTTGCACAGCAAAGAAAACAGTTAACAAAACCAAAAGACAACTGACAGAATGGGAGAAGATATTTGCAAACGACATATCAGATAAAGGGCTAGTATCCAAAATCTATAAGGAACTTAGCAAACTCAACACCCAAAGAACAAACAATCCAATCAAGAAATGGGCAGAGGACATGAACAGACATTTATGCAAAGAAGACATCCAGATGGCCAACAGACACATGAAAAAGTGCTCCATGTCACTCGGCATCAGGGAAATACAAATCAAAACCACAATGAGATATCACCTCACACCAGTCAGAATGGCTAAAATTAACAAGTCAGGAAATGACAGATGCTGGCGAGGATGCGGAGAAAGGGGAACCCTCCTCCACTGTTGGTGGGAATGCAAGGTGGTGCAACCACTCTGGAAAACAGCATGGAGGTTCCTCAAAATGTTGAAAATAGAACTACCCTATGACCCAGCAATTGCACTACTGGGTATTTACCCTAAAGATACAGACGTAGTGATCCGAAGGGGCACGTGTACCCGAATGTTTATAGCAGCAATGTCTACAATAGCCAAACTATGGAAAGAACCTAGATGTCCATCAACAGATGAATGGATAAAGAAGATGTGGTATATATACACAATGGAATACTATGCAGCCATCAAAAGAAATGAAATCTTGCCATTTGCGACGATGTGGATGGAACTAGAGCGTATCATGCTTAGTGATATAAGTCTATCTACATTGTTTTTAAGTGTATATCTTTGTTTAGACTTTTTAGGGATTGCTCCAGATCTGTGTTAAACGCATATAATTTATTAAGGTCTAGTGGTATAGGCATTATACCCATTTAAGTGGAGTGTAGAAACCTTACCTCATTTATGTTCCTTTACCCTCACCCATTTACAACTGTTTTGAACATTTCCACTACATACATAAAGAACTGTATTTGTGGTTGTAGTTTTTGCTTCAACTATCAAACATAATTAAGAAAACTCATAAGAAGCAGATTCTACTTGTATTTACCCATATTTTTATATTTTTGTGCTCTGTTCCTAATATTTCAAGAGTCTTTTTTTTTATCATTTCCTTTTTTTAATTTGTTTGTTTTGGGGTTTTTTTGTTTTCCGTATTTGAAGTTCATATTTTGTTACATAATCAGTAATAAAAAATTATTAATGGGGTAAACTCTCCCATTAAGGTCATAGATCACCGTTTTGTTTTTTGTGGGTTTTTAACTTAAATTCAATTAATTAACATAAAATGTATTATTAGTTTCAGAGGTAGAGTTCAATGATTCATCATTCTCATATAATTCTAAGTGCTCATTACATCACTTGCCCTGCTCAATGTTCATCACCCTCTTATCCCATCCCCCCACCCTTCACCCCTCCAGCAATCCTCAGTTTATTTCCTACGATTAAGAGTCTCTTATGGTTTGACTCCTTCTCTGATTTTGTCTTGTTTTATTTTTCACTCCTTTTCCCTATGATCCTGTTTTGTTTCTTAAATTCCACACATGAGTAAGATCATATGATAATTGTCTTTCTCTGATTGACTTATTTTGCTTAGCATAATACCCTCTAGTTCCATCCATATCATTGGGAAAAGAAAAGATCTCATTTTTTTGGACAGCTGAGTACTAATCCATTGTACATATATACCACATCTTCTTTATCCACTCGTTTGTCGATGGACATCTGGGTCTTTCCATCATTTGGCTATTGTGGACCGTTTGCTTTTTGTTTGGAGAACTTTGTTTAGCCATTCTGTATCATCTGGGTGTTGGCGTTTATTGATGGTCTTGTCTTACTCAGATTGACATCATCCTGGTTCTTGGTATAGCAAGGGACTTTTTAATAGAAACATGGTCATTTTGGATATTATGTTATAAGGCTATGGATCTCATTTAGATTTTGTGTTCTATCAGGCCTCCTCTGACACCACTCTACCTCATTAGAGCCAAGTACAGGTGAAAGTCCAGTTTCTCCACTGGGCGTCTATTATGGTGGTGATGGCAAGTCACATTAACACTGAGCTGAGAGGAAGTTCTGGCTCCCCACTTGGTGTCCTACTAATTTCCCCTTGCTGAAAGGAGGAGGGGCAGCCCCACTGACACTGTGTGTGGGGTGCAAAGGTGAATGATGGTCTTTTGGGTTTATTACTGCAATGGCGTTGGACGACCGGGTTCCCCAGAGGGGAGGACTCACCGAAAAAACAGTGGGAGGGCTCCTTGTCCCTTGGCTCCTTCTCTGACATCACACTGATGAAGGAGGGACTATGTGCCCTCTACAGGGTGGAGGTTTATACTCCACACTCAGTCTGTTTTGGGGGTGGGGGGAGGTCAAAGGATTTGGGTTAAGTGGTCTTGTTATCCTCTAAAATTTTTCTGTCTTGCTAGCCTACTCCTTTCCTCCTCCTTTGGCTAGAAAGAGCAGGCTTTTCTGAGGGCTTTTTCTGTTTGCCTGTTGGTGATACTAGGTTACATATTCTGTTCTCAGTCAGGGATATATAACATCATGAAGCAAATACAGGGACTCACCCCCACATGCTTCTTCAGTCCTGAGGACCCTACTTGATCTGCTGTCTTCTTTCCACATTTCAGAATATGAGCACACTTATTTTATTTCTAATGTCCGCAGGGCTCAGTTATTATTAGAGGGAGAACAGGGAAAAATACATCTACTCCATTATCCTGGAAGTGGAAGTAGAAGTTGCACTTATTTTTTCCTTCTTCACATTCTGTTGCTTTGGCCACTCACTATTACTTAATAAAAACTTGTGTTTTGATTCATCTCTTACTCCTCATAAATACCTAACTTATGACATAAAGACTTCTACTTCTTATATCTTTCACCTACTCATTTCTTCATATTCACCAAACAGATTAAGGTAATTAACTAACTAACTAACTTACTTACTCAACTAATTGATGTATTGCAACATGAAATGAAAATCACCTTTCAAAATAGAAATTACAAAGCGAATTGCTATTTTCCTGTGATTTTTTTCCCTTGATACCAGGAGAGGACATGTCAGATAAAATCCTCTAGTAGATGTAAAAAAAAGGCAGAAAAAATAGTAAAGGTCTTTCCCTCATTTTTTTTAGTAAGCAGATACTTATTTGTCGAGATATCATCGATTTGATCCTATATGAATATAGAAATAAGAGCTGATTTCATTTCTTTTGATGGCTGCATAGTATTCCACTGTGTATATATACTACATCTTCTTTATCCATTCATCTGTTGATGGACATCTAGGTTCTTTCCATAGTTTGGCTATTGTAGACATTGCTGCTATAAACATTTGGGTACACTTGCCCCTTCAGATCACTATGTTTGTATCTTTAGGGTAAATACCCAGACAACTATCATATGATCTCCCTGATATGAGGACATGGAGATGCAACATGGGGGGGTTAGGGGGATAGGAGAAGAATAAATGAAACAAGATGGGATTGGGAGGGAGACAAACCATAAATGACTCTTAATCTCACAAAAAAAACTGGGGGTTGCTGGGGGGAGGTGGGGTTAGGAGAGGGGGAGGGAGTTATGGACATTGGGGAGGGTATGTGTTATCGTGAGTGCTGTGAAGTGTGTAAACCTGGCGATTCACAGACCTGAAACCCTGGGGATAAAAATACATTATATGTTTATAAAAAAAAAAATTGGAAGGAGAGGCGAACCATAAGAGACTATGCACTCTGAAAAACAACCTGAGGGTTTTGAAGGGTCGGGGGTGGGAGGTTGGGGGAACAGGTGGTGGGTAATGGGGAGGGCACGTATTGCATGGAGCACTGGGTGTTGTGCAAAAACAATGAATACTGTTACGCTGAAAAAATAAATTTAAATACTGAAAAAAAAGAAATAAGAACTGAAACTCAAAATTCTAAAAGTTCATAGAAATTTATGATTTAAAGTTCATAAGCAGGCAATATTACCTAACTTTTAATTACCTAGTTAATGATGGAATATCTTAAGCTGTCACCGCTTCAAATTTTAAAAGCCCAACTCCTGTCAAACAAGCTGACATCCATGTACTTCCCAAACTACCTCTTTCATAATAATTCCACACAGTCATTTTTGTGTTTCTTTATTTTACTGTGACAGCTTCAACTTTTATACTTTCCAGGGGGACCACTGGCAGAACGTTCCAACAGGAAGAATAACCACATTGTGGTTTACTCTCGTTATCAAGATCTGAAGTGTTTTATCAAAGAGGAATTTGTCAGTGAGGTCTGGCAAGCCCTGGAAGGAGCTCTGGAGAGCTGTGGAAAATGTGTGTCTGGCATATTTCGCACTTTCTTCTTTTGTATAATGAAAAGAGGATAGTTCATATTGCTATCATTGTATTTTTACTTTATTTTCATAATTTATTTTTTTTACTTTATTTTCATAATTTAAAAAATATTTTATTTATTTATTTGAGAGAGGGTGAGAGAGAGGGCGCGAGCTTGAGTGGGGGAGGGGCAGAGGGAGAAGAAGACTCCCCTCTGAGCAGAAGAGCCCGAGGTGGGACTCAATCTCAGGACCCAGAGATCATAATCTGAACCAAAGGCAGACACTTTACTCACTGAGCCACCCAGGTGCCCCTATTTTATTTTCATAATTTTATTTATATTTCCCATAATTATAATTCTCTAAGGTTGTCTGAGGTACAGATAATACCAGTTCTCTAGTCTGTCATGGTGTTTATAGTCATAGGTGCACCCTGAGAAGGAAGCCTCAGAATACCGGAAGCTTTTCAAGGAAAATTCCAGTGTAAGAAATCTGGGCCTGGAAAGTTCAAGATTTTTGATTTCAAGGCAATGAATTGTGAAGGCTGGTGACTAAGCTTGAAGGTTGGGACTCGTGTTCCGATCTGGATATGGTCATCTAAGTATCTCTCAACTACTTTTCCCGTCTCTGGTACTTTTAACGATGAAATTTGATAACCTACATCAGCTAATTGTCTCTCCAGGCCTGGATTAGCATGTTTACTTCCAAACAGCAAAAGGAAATTTGATAGAAAGTGATAGAATATGATAAAGTCATCTTTCAGTATGCAGTGTTTCCGGTACTAGGTTTTCTGGCTTATAGCCCAAATTAAATTTCAATAAAGACTGTCTCAATGTTTTCCTCCAGGAAGGGGCTGTGTTAAGATGAGGGGGTGGAGTACTACTGGAGGATGGTGGCACAGACAAAGAAGGAAAAGCTGGACTGAGGGGCGCCTGGGTGGCTCAGTCATTCAAGCGTCTACCTTCGACTTAGGTCATGATCCGGGAGTCCTGGGATTGAGCCCCGTATTGGGGTCCTTGCTCAGTGAGGAACCTCTGGATTGCCACTTCCCCTGCTTGTGCTCTCTCTCTCTCTCTCCCTGACAAATAAATAAAATCTTAAAAAAAGGAAAAAAAGAAAAATTGGACTGAACATTTGACTGAAAGCTAAGGGTTCAGGATGACTAATAATCAAGAGCAGGTGAACAGGACCTCACTGGAGTGTCAACAGATACACAGTGTAGAGAAGGGGCCTCTTCTGGTCCTAGAGATCACGGTCAGCCCGCGGTCCAGACACCAGTCATCAGCCAGGCTTGAAGGGTCAGAATTAGCAGCAAGGGGCCTAGAACCTGGAGAGGCAGAATAGGCAGAAAAGACTGAAACAAGGAAACAAGAACCCATGGAATGACTCAGGAAATATACAGGACACTAACAAAGAAGGAGACCTTGAAAACAAACCATATCTAGCTCAGAGGTCTACACAGGCTTCTTATAAAGATGATAACCAAATCTGGAACACAATGAGCCTGGGGCTGGCAGGTAAAAATCAAGTGTAATCCCTTGTCTGGGATCAAGAGACAAGTTCTGGTGGGCACAACACCTATTTATTTATTTATTTATTTATTTATTTATTTAATTCAGATACAACACAGTACTTATGATGTGCCAGACAATATTCTAGGTGCTGAGGATACAGCAGTGAATGAAAACAGATGATCCTCTGCCAATGTGGAATTTATATTTTATCGAGAAATGTCATGAACAAGTGACAAATCCTGCAGAGCATAATTTCAAGTAGCATTTAAGTGCTAAAAAAAAAATTAAAAATAAGGAAAAAAAATGAGTACAACTTCTCTGGGAAAAAGAAATTTGAGGAGGGGCCATATTAAAACCAGGGAAATCGCTATGTAATGATCTCATGGAAGAGTGCTCCAAAGAGAACAGAAAGTGCAAAGGTCCTGTGGCAATACTGAGTAGAGGATGCTTGAGAAACTGCAAGGCCAGTATGCGGAAAGCCAAGGACTCAAGGCAAGGCTGGCAGGTGAGGAGTTTGGAGAAGCAGTGGGCAGATGTTGAAGGGCCTCACAGGCCCTGGCTAGGAGTTTGGATTTTATTGTTGAGATATATTTCTCATCCACTCTCCTAAAATTAAACCCCACCACTTCTTGGTTACCACAGATTTTCACTCTGTGCCTTATAACTATTCACTGTTATCAGAGGCAGCATAGCCGCTCCAGGCAAACAGTCAAAATCAGCCATCACTCTCCCCGTGGAACTCTTGACCACAAGTCCATTTTGCTGTCTCAACAACCCACAAAGTTCTCTAAATGGCAGTGCTGGAACCCATCACAAAGCATCTAATGCCATGTGCACGTGCCATTACAAACCCCAAGTCTAGTCTAGATAATCAAGCGGGCCAGTGGGGAGCATTCCTCAGATGTTCACAAACATGCAATTCCCGCAGCCCATTTTATATTTTCAAGCACATTCTTCTGAATTCAAAAAGAAAAAAAAATAGGGGGAATTTTTCTATTTAAAGTTATGGGGAGGGTGCCTGGGTGGCTCAGTGGGTTGAAGCCTCTGCCTTCGGCTCAGGTCATGATCCCAGAGTCCTGGGATCGAGTCCCGTATTGGGCTCTCTGCTTGGCAGGGAGCCTGCTTCCTTCTCTCTCTCTCTGCCTGCCTCTCTGCTGACTTGTGATCTCTGTCTGTCAAATAATTAAATAAAATCTTTTAAAAAATAATAATAAAGTTATGGGGAACATGGCTTTATATGCTTTGCTGGATGCAAAATGTAACCAGAAAAGTAAAGCAAAAATAAAATCATTTCCATGCCAGGATAAGAAATTCAGAGTTTACACATCTGATAGGGAAATTTGAGCCATGATTAATTAACAAACATCATTAGAGCTGGATAAGCAATTGTGTTTGGTTTTCATTTTGGAACATTTAGCCATGGAGACATTCTGAATCCAACACTGTTTAGCCACTCATTTTTATAGACTGAAGTGTGTCATCTAGCGCTGCTACCTGACATAAAAATATTTCAAGTTCCAGGATCTTGCTTTTTGCTTTCTTATCAAAATAATGGCCAAATAATCTTCAACAAAACAGGAAAAAATATTCAATGGAAAAAAGACAGTCTCTTCAATAAATGGTGCTGGGAAAACTGGACAGCAATATGTAGAAGAATGAAACTCGACCATTCTCTTACACCGTACACAAAGATAAACTCGAAATGGATAAAAGACCTCAATGTGAGACAGGAATCCATCAGAATCCTAGAGGAGAACATAAGCAGTAACCTCTTCGATATCAGCCACAGCAACTTCTTTCAAGAGATGTCTCCAAAGGCCAAGGAAACAAAAGCAAAAACGAACTTTTGGGACTTCATCAAGATCAAAAGCTTCTGCACAGCAAAAGAAACAGTCAACAAAACAAAAAGGCAACCCACAGAATGGGAGAAGATATTTGCAAATGACAGTACAGACAAAAGGTTGATATCCAGGATCTATAAAGAACTCCTCAAACTGAACACACACAAAAGAGATAATCATATCAAAAAATGGGCAGAAGAGAGGCGCCTGGGTGGCTCAGTGGATTAAGCCACTGTCTTCAGCTCAGGTCATGATCTCAGGGTCCTGGGATCGAGCCCCGCATCGGGCTCTCTGCTCTGCAGGGAGCCTGCTTCCTCCTCTCTCTCTGCCTGCCTCTCTGCTTACTTGTGATCTCTCTCTCTGTCAAATAAATAAATCTTTAAAAAAAATGGGCAGAAGATATGAACAGACACTTCTCCAATGAAGACATACAAATGGCTATCAGACGCATGAAAAAATGCTCATCATCACTAGCCATCAGGGAGATTCAAATTAAAACCACATTGAGATACCACCTTATACCAGTTAGAATGGCCAAAATTAGCAAGACAGGCAACAACATGTGTTGTAGAGGATGTGGTGGAGAAAGGGGAGCCCTCTTACACTGTTGGTGGCAATGCAAGTTGGTGTAGCCACATTGCAGAACAGTGTGGAGATTCCTGAAGAAATTAAGAATAGAGCTTCCCTATGATCCTGCAATTGCACTACTGGGCATTTACTCCAAAGATACAGATGTAGTGAAAAGAAGGGCCATCTGTACCCCGATGTTTATAGCAGCAATGGCCACGGTTGCCAAACTGTGGAAAGAAACAAGATGCCCTTCAACGGATGAATGGATAAGGAAGATGTGGTCCATATATACTATGGAGTATTATGCCTCCATCAGAAAGGATGAATACCCAACTTTTGTAGCAACATGGATGGGACTGGAAGAGATTATGCAGAGTGAAATAAGTCAAGCAGAGAGAGTCAAGTGTCATATGGTTTCACTTATTTGCGGAGCATAACAAATAACATGGAGGACATGGGGAGATGGAGAGGAGAAGGAAGTTGAGGGAAATTGGAAGGGGAGATGAACCATGAGAGACTATGGACTCTGAAGAACAACCTGAGGGTTTTGAAGGGGCGGGGGGTGGGAGGTTGGGGAACCAGGTGGTGGGTAATAGGGAGGGCACATATTACATGGAGCACTGAGTGAGGTGCAAAAACAGTGAATACTGTTACGCTGAAAAGAAATTAAAAAAAAAAATAAAAATGGCCAATTACGAAGTGGCAATAAAGCAATAGGGCATTGTTCTTGAGAAAATACAGAATAGATATACAAGTAGGTGTGAGGAACAGAGTATGTGGACACAGATAAACTAACTTGTCTCCTGGTTCCATTACTGTCTAGTTGTGTGAGCTTTACTTTGTTATTTCAACTTTCCATTCCTTGGTGTCCATATCTGTAAAACGAGGATAAAAATACCCACCTCAGGGGCACTTGGGTGGCTCAGTCAGTTATGTGTCTGCCTTTAGCTAAGGCATGACCCCAGGGTCCTGGAATTGAGCCCCATGTTAGGAGGCTCTCACCATGCAATGTTATTACAAAATTATTGACTGCATTCTTTATGTTGTACCTTTCATCTCCATGACTTAATTACTTATAACTGGAAGTTCGTACCTTTTAATCTCCTCACATATTTTGCCCATTCCCCCACCACTCCCCTTTGCCAACCACAAATTTGTTTCTGTGTTTGTGTCTGTATCTGTTCTGTTTGTTTGTTCATCTGTTTTGTTTCTTAGATTCCACATACAAGTGAAATCACAAAGTATTTGTCTTTCTCTGACTTATTTCACTTAGTATGATATCCTCTAGGTCCATCCATCCTTTTGCAAATGGCAAGATCTCATTCTTTTTTATGGCTGAGTAACAGCCATATATATATATATATCTCACATTTTCTCTATCTAGTCATCTGTAGATAGATGATTGGGGTGCTTCCATAACTTGGCTATTATAAATAGTGCTGTAATGAACATAAGGGGTGCATATATCTCTTTGAATCAGTGTTTTTATTTTCTTTGGGTAAATACACAGTAGTGGAATTACTGGATTTTTATGGTATTTCTATTTTTAATTTTTTGAGGAAACTCCCAACTCTTTTCCACAGTGATTGTACCAATTTACATTCCTACCAACAGCACCTGAGGACTTCCTTTTCTCCACATCTTCACCAACACCTCTTATTTCTTGTCTTTTTGATTCTAGCCATTCTGGCAGGTGTGATGTGAGATCTCATTGTGCTTTTGATTTGCAATTCCTTGATGATGAATGATGTTGAACAACTTTTCATATGTCTGTTGGCGATCTGAATGTCTTGTCTCCTGTCTAGACATCTAAAATGTCTATTCAGATCTATTTTTAAATTAGATTTTTGGGGTTTTTTTTTTTGGTATTGAGTTACATAAGTTCTTTATATATTTTGGATTTTAATCCCATTCAGTAGTTTGCTTCTTCATTTTGTTGGTGGTTTCCTTCTCTGTGTAAAGGCTTTTTATTTTGGTGTAGTCCCAATAGTTTATTTGTACTTTTGTTTTCCTTGCCTGAAGAGACATATCAATAAATATGTTGCTAAGGCCAATTTCTAAGAGATAACTGCCTATACTTCCTTTTAGGAGTTCTGTGGTTTCTGGTCTCACAGTTAGGTCTTTACCAATAGTTTGTTTCTTTTTATTTCTGAGTAGCTTTCCATGATATGGAAGTGTCATTTCTTTTAACCATTCATGTATTGAGGGACATGCCAGTTGTTTCCAATTTGGGGTTACTACAAATAAAGCTACTTATGAACAACTCTATACAGTTGTTTGTCTGAATATAAATGTTTATTTTCTGAGATAAATTCTCAGGAATATGATTGCTGCATTTTGTGAACATTTATAACAATTTCCTTACTGTTATAATTATGAGTCACAAAGGTGCAATTGCTGCCCTACAAGTGATTGTCAATAAACTCATTAAAGAAGTTGAAGTTGAAGAGGGAAGGACAGGATATGAAAGATAGCTCTGGGTGTTTTAAGAGTTGGATGGCAGGGGCACCTGGGTGGCTCAGTGGGTTAGAGCCTCTGCCTTCGGCTCAGGTCATGATCCCAGGGTCCTGGGATTGAGCCCCGCGTTGGGCTCTCTGCTTGATGGGGAGCCTGCTTCCTCTCTCTCTCTCTCTCTGTCTGCCTCTCTGCCTACTTGTGATCTCTGTCTGGGAAATAAATAAATAAAATCTTTAAAAAAAAAAAAAAAGAGTTGGACGGCATACGGCATACATTGCTTTTGTCTACATTCCACTGGCAAAAACCAGTCACATATTCTCTCCCTAACTGCAAGAGGGGTTAGGAAATTCAATCTTCCAAGAAGAGGTAATGGAACATTTATCTGGCTAGGCTTTGTGTCAATAGTGAACAGCATCTGTGAACAGAGGGAAAAACAGAACATTTTGTTTTTGCTATCAAAGCCTTGCAGGTTGAACTAAGTCTGGCTTGAGGAAACCTCAGTAGCAATCTCTGAATCACTTCCTATGAAGACACCTGAGAGAGTGAAAGCTAAGGTGGTGACACTTGGAACGGAACCAATAAGGGTTTATCGGTAGTTCTAATCATTAAAGCAGTAGACACATGCTGCAGGTATTAAACTCTCCTGACTGGAGGCAAGTAATCTTTGGGAGGTACAGGAATGGAAAGAGGGTACAGAAAGAAGGGGTAGAAATGCATCAAGACCAACCTCCCTGCTGGTTCTCAAGAGCCATTCTCATTCTACAAGCTACAGCCAGGCTGAAGCCAGGTGAAGCTGGGATCAGCAAACCACAGCCCGCACAGCACACCCAGTGCTCTGCCTGGGTGTATAGCCTGGGGGCTAAGGATGAGTTGTACATTTAATGGGTGGGAAAAAAAAAATCAAAGGAAAGAATGCTGTTTGTGACACCGGAAAATGTACGAAATTCAATTTCCATTGTCCATAAATAAAGTTTTGTCAGAACACAACCATACTCATTTGTTTATGCATTGTCTGTGGCTGCTTTCACACTACAATGACAGAGTTAAATGGTTGCAACAAAGGCTGTCTGCCTAAAGACAAAGCCAGAATTATTCACTATCTGTCCCCAGTGTACCAACCCCGAGTATAAACCATCTGGGCCTAATAGTTTTCAGTGGTTTTGAAAATATTGTTAGGTTCATGGAAGGCTATGCCCCTCTTAGAGCCAACTTTATTTAATGGCTTTTTCACACTGGAAAAGTAGCATTGCTATTTTTCTAAAGATCCACTTTTAATAGACCTTTTTCAGCTACTTGTCACAAGAGCAGTCATATGAGAATTAACAATCCCATTCCTGATCCTGAAGGGATAATGGTATTGTCCCCGAAATCCATCAGCATTGACCCTGGAGTCCCTGGTCTGGAAAGAGAACTGCAACACATCCTGCTTTGAAGAGTCCTAAAATACTACATAACTGTAGCATAATCGTGTTATATGACTGGAAACCTTTAAGCACCATGAAAAAGATTTTCCCCAGGCATAAAGTGTACAAGTTTTTAACTGTATTTAGAAACCTTCAGCTTTTCCAAACTTACTTGTTCCCCCATTGAGCAGTCAAGTTTGAAGGAATGTCAGCAAAAAAAAAAAAAAAAACAAAAAAACAAAAAACTTTTCTTTAAAAAGAAAAAAAAAGTTCTCATACTGTCTATGTTCTGAGATACTTCATCTTTTTAGAATAACCTGCAAAGATTCAGCATTAACATCACAATTTACAGAAATGAACAAGTAGCACTTAGGTTATTTTGATATCCAGGGAAAAGCACGTGAATCTTTTCCACTATCACCTTAGGAAAACTACCACATTTTATGTCTTTTTAACAACTTGCGAGATTTTTGCTCTCCACATCTGATTTTGCTTTTTTTAAAGGTGTAGTCGGTGAGAGTCCTGGTTTGGAACTCAGACAGCCCAGGACCCAAATTCCCCTTGGTACTTTTATTGTGTGACTTTGAGTCAACCACATCATGGGGCTCATACAACACCCGCTCCACAGGATATTGTGAGAATTAAATGGGACACAGCCTGGAAAGTCCCTAGCTCAATGGCTGGCATTTAGAATATGGTCAATAATACTGTTTATGATTAAGGATTGTTGTTGTCTCCCTGGGGCATGGATGGAGCAATGAGAGTCTTCTGCTTTGTTGCTGTACCAAATACCACGGCAGCATGGTTGCAACTTGTAGAAATAGGGCCAGAGACAAATAACAGTTATCATCAATAAAACCATCTGTCAGTGGAGTAAGCACATTCCAATAGAAAGAGTCTCTTCTGTTTATCAAGGCAGTGGCTAAAATATATCAATTATATGGACAGAAATATCAGAGGTATTAACTTAAGTCCACGAAAACAATCGTTTGCCATTAAGCTCTCTTAAACTCCTAGGAAATCTTAAGATTTATCCAGTTCAACCACCTGGCTCATTAAGCCCCTCTGCCCTTCCCCATGATAAGGAAAGCACCAACCTTTGAAGCAACCCATTTCCATTTTGAGATTATTTCTTTGACTGAAGTGGAAAGGATTTCTTTGGTGCCTACATTCTTTGGACCAATTTCCACACTCCAGAGCCCAATCTGATACCCCTCACCTTTGACCAATCTTTGAATATTTCATGAGATCATCTACACTACTCCTGCATTAACTTCTCCAGTGCCTTCCACTGTTCACCACACTGAAGGACTGGTGGGGCCTTCAGCATCCTGGCCACACATCCTATTGTGCTTAAAGTACCATAGAGCCCCTCTCCTTGTAAAACAGCTCACCTGCCTTAGACTCTGCCCAATGGCAAAGGCACAACCATGTACATTTACCACTCTGTGTAGCTAGAGCGAAGTATTCTAAATATGTTCTCCAGCCCACTCCTATGTTTGAGAACACATTTTCTTTTTTTTTTTTTTTAAAGATTTTATCTATTTACTTAACAGAGAGAGAGAGAGAGCGAGCACAAGCACGGGGAGCAGAGGGAAAGGGAGAAGCAGACTCCCTGCTGAACAAGGAGCCCGATATGGGGCTCCATCCCAGGACCCTGAGATAATGACCTGAGCTAAAGGCAGATGTCCAACTGACTGAACCATCCAGGTACCCTTGGGAGCACAATTCAAAGCAAAATTATTTGATCTCTTCCCTGGGTTCTGTTCTGCGCATAGGAGTCACATACCAACCATATCAGAAGGCAGCGTGTGAAACTGGGACAGCAGGGTGCTGAACTAGAGAATTTAAACCTGGGTGTCCTGTTGACTCAGTTCACCATACAACTAAATGGATATGCTTTTCAACATTCATTTCAACAGCATGGCGAAGAGTCTGAAGCTTTATCCTACTTGCACACTAGCAAGCAAGCCTGCCACAGTGTTGCAGAGGCTGCCAGATGCCATGAGATGCCTGGGTCAGAGACAAAGGAGCTTATGACACCAGGCACAGCAAGCAGCCCGGGCTTCATGTTTCTGTGGTTTCCACTTGCCTCTCGGGTCCCCCCAGGACAGGGTGGACCGATGTGAGTGGATGCTGAGGACTCAGCAGGTGTACACCACAGCTGCTCAAACATCACTCTGTCTTTCATAATGGGCTGCAAGCAAGCTCACCCAACTTTTACCCTGGAGGGAGACATAATCTTTATTACACTGGGCAGCAACAAACCTGCTCTCCGTTCCGGGGGGGGGGGGGAGGCGGGGGGGGTGTTTGTCACTATCTCTATTTTCCAAAGCCATTCATTATATAATCATCCTTGAAAAGGGAATCTAGAACACAAACTGTCAATACCTCTTCTCATAAGACATGCCAAGCCAAGAGACCCATTGTGAATGGTCTCCCAGTACATCATAGGATTTCACATAATTACTCCAGAATATTAAGCCATTCAGTAAGTATATATTGAATGAACACTGTGTGCTCTGCACTTGCCTAGGTACTATAGAGGGTGAAAAGTCTATGGTCTCTAGATTCAAGGAACTTAGAAGTGATCAAGGACTACTTGGCCCACAACAAGGAAGAATATTCTAGGGAAGAATATAAAATAAGCTAAAGTTAAATTAGGAATAACTCATTCATTCACACAATATTAAATGCTTAACATAAACACTAACATTTACTTAGTGTTCATTATAAAACAGGTACTAATCTAACCCTTTTACATATATTAAAACAAGCATATGGAGTAAATCCTAATATTATCCCTATCTTACAGATGTGAAAATAAAGGCGAAACATATAAAGTGGCTTATCCACAAGCACACGGCTAGGAACTCATCTTGATGTTCAGGCAGTGCCCACAGAGACTGCAGGCTTACTCTGAGCACTGCACTCCCTACCTTGATAAAAGTTGGACAAGAGCAGGGACAATCCCCATTTCCACAAAGCTTGCAGTCTACTAAGTAGGACCCTTGCTCATGGCTATTCACTTAATGAAAGAGGGGGGGTGCTTTTGATAAGGAGACCAGCTCAAAAGCTAACACAATAACACAAGCAAGAACTAATGCCTCCTTGGGGCTCCTAGGTGGCTCAGTCATTAAGTATCTGTCTTCAGCTCAGATCACGATCCTGGGGTCCTGGGATCAAGTCCTGCATCAGGCTCCCTGCTCTAGCGGGAAGTCTGCTTCTCTCTCTCCCACTCCCTCTGCTTGTGTTCCTTCTCTCGCTATCTCTCTCTGCCAAATAAATAAATAAATAAATTTTTAAAAAGGATTAATGTCCGCTTGACACAGAAGAAATGGAGGGGGCAGAAGAAATGGAGAGATGGGCCCAGAAGAGATACGATAGAAATAGAATTAATGAGGTGAGTGACTAATTGGAAGTTAGAAGTGAAGGAGAAAGAGGTGTCTGTGATGAACCCTGGTGTCTGGCCTGGGGACCAGTGTGCCTGTTATGTCACTGGCAAAGGAAAGTAAAAGCAAGAACAAGAACAAGCTTTGGGAAAGGGGGATTGACCCCATTTTGAATAAGCCCTCGGGGATCAATGGAGGCCCATGGAACAGCACTTTGAGTGAGCACAGACCCTGGGCTGCCTGAGAGCAGTCGGCCTGGCTGGTGAGTCCAGGCCATGGGAAGAGCCTGTGTGACCAGAACAAGCATCATGCTGTCATTCTTTATAATTTGGGGTCCTGGTAATTGGAAGGGTCTTTGTTTCCTCAGTGCTTAGAGTGTAAAGGTAGAAGCTGAAGGACTGTCAGATATGGAGGTATGTCTAATAGAGTGTGTCCCATAAAGGCAGACTTGGAGGAGAGCTATCAGTGTGGGTGCTGGAGAGTGTTGCATGCTTGGAGGATAGTATGGGTGAGAATAGTAGCCACTGATGGGAAAGACAACATCTGATCATGCTAGGCAGATCTTGTCTGGGAGCCTTAGATCACACCTGAGATCACATCATTGACCTGGTCACCAGGTATCCTCCCGACTGTCCATGTGCCATCCCTCACTATAGGGAAGTAGACTTAGACTGGAGGAGCCTTGGAAATCCTTACACTGTCACCTCAAAGGCACACGGAGTTTACGAGAACAGACAGCAACTGTCCCATCTTGGGGGAGTCACGTACAGCTGGAGCACACGTTGCAGACAGCATCAGCTGTGGTCAGCTTCCGTGAAGCTCCTACACTTCACAAATTGAGATTAGTGTTTAATCCATCAGCTGTTCAAACTCCTAAGAGCTGAGACTTTTTTGAGGCGTGGAGCAGAGCCTGGCAGTCATGCTGGAGCTGGGGAAGGACCTCACCTAGGAAGTCTCAAAGATGGGCCACTACCAACAAGCACTTCAGAGCCCTCCCTGGGGCCAAATTATGCTCCACAAGCTGGAGACAGAGTCAGGAGTCAGTGCTGTGCACGAGAAAGGAAGAACTTCACATTAGTTTGAAAAATAGGACAGTAAAATATTAACTTATATAAAATATGCAGTTTTTGAGAGACAATAGAAATTAACAGAAAAGTTTAAGTCTGATGTGAGGGATGCCACACGTCTCAGAGCTGGGCACCTCTCTCTTTGGCAGAAGGCTGAGGGGAGACTGGTGAACAGTTATCCACAAAGGAATTCCAGTTACCCTAGGGGGTATCAAGGATCCGCCATTTTTTCACATGCTGTGCCTTCTGTCAGAAGATCCTCCCCAGCCCACTGCTTCTTCCTTTTCCTCTTCTTGACAAACACCTTCTCATGTACCCATGCTCAGTTCAGGAGTCTCCCCCACACCTCACCCCACTGCCCAGGTGGAATTGGGCACATTCTCCTTTGAGTGCTCAGGTACCGTATATACAGAAATCTCACTGAGATTGGTGAACTTTTTTATTTGCATGCCAAATTCCTTCTAGTAAACTCCAGTCCTTAAAGGACAAGGACCTTGGTTTGCTGTCAGATTCCTCAGCTCTTGCCCCAATGTTTGCTGTAAGATTGGTATTTGACAAATGTTGGATGGTTGAGAGGCTCATACTGACCCCCATTCCTACCTGGATTCCCAGAAGAACAAACTACAAGGCGGGCACTGAGTCCAATGCTGTATGAAGTAGTCTGAATTTCCAGGACCCATTAAGAAAAGGAAAGTGAGGAAGGAAATGAGAACTACAAATCTGTAACCAGAGAAGACAGGGAGCCATTTCCCACCCAACCAGCCCCTAGACAAGACCCTTTAGAGCAGGGATGGGGGGAAGAAGCAACCGTTTCCAGTCAGAGGGGGAAATGACTGGAAAAAAGGAAGCAGAATCAGGCCTCAACTTCCTTGTGGGGAAAGGCTGCCAAGGGCCTCCCTTTCTGTCATTTGACTTTCCCCATCATGGGTAAGCCCTTATAGTAAAGTCCTTGAGGTAAAAAAAGGAAAGTAAATTGGAAAGCCTAGTGGCCAACGAGTATCTCTCTTACCCTGCCTTAAATCCCACCCATCATAAAGTCAGAGAATTAAAAAACATCAAATGCAAATACCTTGGGTTTGGGGGGTAAATGGAACAGCATAGGTTCTCCTTCTAGAACTGGCCTGTGACAGAGGTACCAGCAAAGACACCGCCAGCAGCTTCTGTGCCTGGAGTGCCAGCCATGGGCTATGGGCCTCCTTGGACTCCCTCAGACCATTTTTCTGGTCCATGTTAGAGATGACCCTCCAGATGGAAGAAGGATGAGTTGGTGCCAGCTCCATTCCTGCAAGCATTTTGTGAACTCCAGATTAGGATGCATCTGCTGAGCCCCATGGCCAGTGCAAGTCCACCAACATACCCTCCTCCTGCCAACCTGCTATAACTTCAGTCCCTGCACCTCCTGGGCTGGCAAGCACATCCTTTCAGCACCTTTCCTGTGTCCTTACCTCCTACATCACAGCTCTCCCTTCTCACTTAGGCCCTCCCTTGTGTTTGCTCTTGGCAGGGTGTGCCTCAGCCTGACCCACTGTGGCCAAGCCTTGGCTATCACTGCTGTGGTTTTATGATCCAGCATTCTGGTAACTGCCAAGGGACTGGGTGCCCGTAAATGAGGCCAGTAGCAGATGGAAGCCTATGGATAAATTCTTCCCCTTTCTTGTCCCCATCCCCCATCATAGATTGCTTGGAAAGGCAATAGTCTCAGCATCCCTGAAGAGATCTGTGAGACCTGGTAACCCACTTGAGAATACATCGGATTGATATATATTTGTTCTCTCCACTTATGGGCCTCATCCTAGGTTTGCCGTCATCACACATTCCCAGGAAAGTGTGAGCTGGGGAGCCTGCAGGCTCAGTCTGATGCTGGGAGCCTGGGAGGAGGAGGGTCTACTACCCACAGAAAGTACAGTGGGAGTAAGGGAAAGACAGATTATGATACTGTAAAAATACAATGGCTTGGGACTGTTCTTATTATGGACCCTTATCATCCTCCAGAGGCCAGATGAGATGAGTAACCTACCTTCAGGAAATCTCAGGGACATCTGGACACAAGCCCCTGCACACGGGAACAGGGATCCCCATGTCCACTTCTTCTAGAACTCCATGCTAGACAGACTGAAGGGCGAGATGAGAGAGGGTCCTGAGTCCCCTACTCCAGGGGCCCATGGACATGAGGAACACGGCTCCTCGGGAAGCCAAGCACAGAGCTTGGCCCCTCTGACAGACCCTCTTTGAGAATTCCTTTCCTTTCTTTGTCCACATCCCCTGCCAGAGTTGGATGAGAAGCCAACATGAAGAACAAAGCAGGCTTCGTGTGGTCCAGGGAGAGAGTCACCACGGGTAAGGAGCCAGGCCAACCTGGAGCCTCATCCAGACCTACTATGTAAAGACCTCGGGCACATTATCTAACAGTTCTATCTTTAGTTTACTTGTCTATCAAGTGGGAATTCTCAAGCCCAGGGAAATTGAAAGACTTTGGAATGGGCCTAAGAGATCCCTGAGTGTCCTTTCAATGGCATGTTGGGCATTGCTCCATGGAGGTTCAGGGATTATTGGATTCCATGGGAGTGTGTGTCTTTGATGGTCTCTGATGAGGCTGTTTTACAATTCGATAGAGATAGAAGTGAGTCTACAGAAGACTTATAGTGCTTATAGACACATGATTTAATCTTATTAAGGGCAACACAAATCAATTCTGTCTGGTTGAGAATATACATCTTTATACATTAAATCTGGATTTGAACTAGTTTTTACCTTTCAGCAGTTCCCTTCTTAATTAATGAATTACATGAAATCTTCAGTGCATGTTCATTTTACAAAAAAGTCATGATTTTACCATTTTGAAAATTATCCTTCATAGTTATATCATGACTTAGAAGGGTTTGGGGAGGATTAAATGAGGTGTATATGAAGAGTCTGACATAGAGGATGTGAAATATAGGACAGCAAAGTCTGATGTGGAGTAAAAGATCACACACAAGGGAAAGGAAAAGATGGATTTACAGCTGAGTTCTATCAGAGGCCCTACTGTGTAACCTTTTCTAATATTGACAACTACCCTATATGGTAGTCATTACTAACCTGGTATCATGAAGGGTTCCCTGATCTCTGGGTCCTAGGGCACTTGACCCAAGCCAAGATGGCGGGAGGTAAAGCAGAGGAGACCTAGGTCTGTCTGACTCCAAAAGTCCATGTTTTTTTCCACAAACCACCAAACACAAGCCAAGAATCAGTGCCATCCCAGTGTGGTGGGGAGGGCACATCTATACATGTAGGTGGGTGTCTGCAAGTGAAGAGAGAGAAGGTGCTCAGAGCCCTGGGCACCCTGGTTCAAAAGGAGCCAGGAGGAAGGCGGGTGAGTGGAGGAGGAAGGTGGCAAGGGGACAATCCTGAGGACCTCCAGACTTGGGTAGACACAGGCTTTGTTCGCTCAGCCTCCTTCCTGCTCCTTCTGCTCGAAGGAGAGCTGAGTGAAAGGAAAAAAGGAAATTGAAATTCACATTAACTTCATAATTTCATCCAAGCAGGGACATTGACATTTTCAAAGACCAAAAAAAATGACTCTTCCAGGTCATGAACAATGTCAGTGAGGAGACAGAATGGAGGACCCCTGACCCCTGGGATCATACACCTCTCCCCAACAATATTCCCTCCGAAGGTTTTAAAGGGTCATTATTCATCAGAATGGTGAACTCACTGACAGTACTCTATTGTATCATTCGTCAAATCGGTGACCAAGTGGGTTAATTTTTAAAGACTGTAAATCCTGCTTGCTTTTTAAAATAAAGATAAGCATGCAAAACTGGTAGTTAGGGAACAGTCAAGACTGATGCAATATTAATAAATTTTAATTGCTTTATTATTTACATTGACAAAGTAACCAAAGTCCATTAAAAAAGAAAGGAAGACAAACCCAAACAGGCTCCACTGTATTGTGTGCCGATCTGCTTAAAAAGAGTAGCTAGGGGCCTTGGATACCTAGCTACACAGATCAGTGGTATCTTGACCAAGCCAACAACTACCTCAGCCTTAGTGGCCTTTAAGTGATTTCTCAGGTCCCTCCCATGTCTTTCACAGGTAGTAGATGGTTGCTGCTAGTCTGGGGTGCTCATCCAATTTATCATTCAATTATATTTTAAATTACTATTTGTCCCACCCCTTCACCTTGCATCTCATACACCCCCGACCAGTGATTTTGAAATATATGGGATGAAAAAAAAAGAAGAAATATATGGGATTTTTCCTGGAGGAGAAGCAACGTTCTTAATATGTAAATGGGAACTAAATGTCAAGCTTTAAAGATGGAAGTATGTCTTCTAAAATTGTGAAACAAGAGACATTTCCAATTGACCATTTTTCTTCTCCTGACCTTTTAGTTCCATGACCTACCAGAGGTCATTTCATTACAGCCCTCTGAGGAAAAAGTTGCTGCATTTTCACCCAAATGCAGACCCAGGAGTGAGGGAGGGGAATAGGCAACTAATCTAGTCTCTTCATCAACGACTGTTCCAAATAGCTTTCGAATGACTATGAAGACAAATGAACAGTAGATTATGCCTCCCTATGATGAAGAGCTGTAATAACTGCTGAACTTCTTAGAATTCCAGGTTTCACATTTTCCTAAAGGAAATAGAGCATACAAAATACAAAAATGGGGAATAATAATGAATTCTCAGTAATCATATAGCCACCTATTCCAATTTGCTTTAAAATGATAAATTGGTTTTTATATATTATAAGAAAAAATTCATCCTACTGGGTGTTAGGAATTAGATTTCATGGAAAAATTTCATTGTCACTGAGTCACTTGGCATTTTGTCGTGACCAGTTAAAGCAATCACTTCAATAAAAAATATGCTGTGAATGAAAAAATTTTTAGGGGCAGCATGGTCTTTCTTTTTTAGTGTTCATTCTTTTTTTTCCTAGTGTTTATTCTTGATTGAATCTTATTTAGTATTACTGAGTGATTAGTCTTACTGAATAAACCACTTACAATAACCAAATGAAAAAAGCAATATTTATTTTATCAACTATTGGCAGATTATTTGATTCTAAAAAGGTACTCATTAAAAGATGTACATGGTGTGTGTGAAGTGTATGTGTGTCTGTATGCCTGTGTTCATAGGTGTGTGTGAGTGTATGTGTGTATGAATGTGTGTGTGTGTCTATGCGCAACTTGTGGTAGTAGCCTGATTAGTGGTCATACCTCTACATATAGGAGGACCTCCAAGTTCTCCCAAAGCCATTCTGCTCCTTTTAATCTCTACATAGTAAGAAATCATTTATCACTTGGCCAAAACCAGGAATAAGAATCATTTTCCCTACAGTGGGCAAATGATACACAGTAAAATCATCATCATCATCATCATCATCATCACCATCACCATCATGTCAACTATGAAGACACCTGTCACAGATCATGCTTTATGTTTGAAAATTAATTTCTGGACACCATCCCAATAGCAACAATATTATCTACTCACCTGAGAATCAACATAGTCCAATAAACAGCAATGACAAGGCAGTACTGTAAGCATGTGCTAGGACGAATACATGAAGAGTGCTGCTAAAATTCTGCATTTTAATTAATTGTAAGTCCTGTGAAAATACGGACTGGGTCAGTCTCAACTCTGGGTCATAAATTCTCTACTCAAGACTGAAGTACAAAAACACTGTGTTAGTAGTAGAGGATCTTTGATTATTTTAAAGGAAATATTAATGTCTTTGAAGACGATAGCAATTCCTTAACAAATTCAGACAGCATATTCCACAATGCTATGACTTTAAAGGTATCACTTTATGGCAAGGACCAACCTGACCATCATTACCTACCTCTTTCCTTGAAGACCTGAGTGGAGGTTGTGTTCAGTGGTGTTCAAGCAGTGCTATGGGGCTTTACTGAGCGAGTAACTTGCGTGTATCTTCGCGTCCTGGCGATGGGAAAAGACGAGTTCAAATATCCTTTTTCTGCCAGCCCCAACTCTACCATTTGACCATTTTATCACCCCAAGAGAACTGGTAAATTCCCCTTGAGTTTAGCAGGCATTCACTGACAGCAAAGCAAACAAACAAAAACCAAACCAAACCAAACCAAACAAACAAAAAATCAACCCAGAAGCGTGTTTCAAATATAGCTGGCGCAGCTGTCACACGGCTCTCTTATTTCAGGCAGACTTCATAGAATTTTTTCCTACACTTCTCTCTATTCAACTATCTCAGTTTTGTTTTAACTGTTGTAACTTGACAGGAACCAGGCAGAGAACTGCAATAAAGACTACAACGGAGCACACATTTGAATATTTTGGTCTTTATCCTAGAGAAAGAATCATTCAGCAGGTTCTTTCTTGCCTATACAAAAAGACTAGTTATTTCACTGCTGTGAAATGTGAGTAACCCTAACTACCACCATAGTAACCTCGCTACTACAGACTGTAAAACGGAGACGGGATATGCTGGTCAGGGAACTCTAGCTAAGGATAAAGGGCTATACTGGACCAAAATGTCCTGTCAAAGGAATTAGCTTACACTCCCAGGTCTATTATTTCAGTCTTGCTTTCACTGAAGTTTGGGTTAAAAGGTCAGACCAAAACTAATGTTTGTGATAAACAAATAATAAGATATATCAGGAAGGTATTTTTTAATTATATGCATTTAAGAATAAAACAGTTTTACTATCTTCTCCATTAAAGTGCAGTAAATTAAAAGCAGCATAGAAAAATGATATGGAATATGAGGTTTGCATCACAGGAAACCTGGATTTGTTGTGCCCTGGCTTTGCTATACACCAATTTTATGACCTTGGATAGCTAACCCAAGGCTCCGGTTCCTCAGATATAAAAGAGGAAAGAGAACAATTGTTTTTTCATAGTTTTGTCACATGGTGGGATGCCTAGCAAAGAGTAGCACTCAGTAAGAGTTAATGGTGATTATTATATTTATTCAGTATTTAACTAACATTTATTTATTTTAAAAATATTGGCTGACCATCTTGGTGCATGGCAGGCATTCTTCCAGGGGCAAAAGAGAGCGACGGGCACCCGGGGGTGGCTGAGTCGGTTAAGCATTTGCCTTTGGCTCAGGTCTTGATCTCAGGGTCCTGGGATGGAGACCTGCATGGGGCTCCCTGCTCAGCCGGGAGTCTGTTTCCTCCCTCTCCCCCTGCATTTCCTCCTTGCTTATGCTCTTTAGGTTGCTCACGCTCTCTCTCTCTCACATAAATAAATAAAAGCTTTAAAAAAAAATAAAGACACATTGATGAATGAGTCAATAATTGCAGAGAGTTACCGAGGTGTGACCACGTGTCAGGCACTGTGCCAAGTGCACGCTATGCAATGACGCATTTCAAACTCACAACTCAGTAGTAGCAGCATTGTTGCTTTTCAGATGAAGACATTGGGAAAAAGTTAAATAGGAAGATGTGGATCTGAGATTTGGAACCTAGTTGCTCCAGCTCAAGACCTTCACCATTTTCAGGTTTTAGTGCATGAGTCAGTCACAAGATAAACAAGCGAACAAGTTAATGAATTCAGAGGCTGAGTATGGCCTGGAAGAAAAGAAGCCTCAGCATAAGGAACTAGAGAAGGAGAAGAGCTTCGGGGAAGAGAGGCCAGGGAAGGCCTCTAGGACAACGTGAGGTCAGAGCAGAGGTCTTAGTGACATGGAAACAGAACCAGGCTATGGTTTGCAGGAACAGCATTCCAGGAGGAAGGAACCACATAAATAAAGACCCTGCAACTAGCTTGAGTTTCATTTGAAAATTAATTTTCTATATGAATATTCTCAAGGACCCCATGCCTACCCTGTTCACTGCCTCTTTCCCTGTTACCCCTCCATGTTGCTTTATTTTTCTTCCCAGTGCCCTTCTGTTTCTCTCACTACCCTCACTTGCCAATTTCCCACCTCGCTGCCATAGAGTATGAGCACAAGGAGAGAAGATCAGAAGGAAAGTCGGGAAAATGGGAAGGGAAGACTTCAGATATGACATGCTACTACAGATGCTGTGTGCTGTCATATACTAGCCTTGAATTTGTGAAGCTGGGATTCATCAGGAACTCTATCCTCACCTCTCCTGCCTAATGACAAACTCAAAGCTACACTCTGTGTTCAGTTGCAGTAGCTTCCACGAGCCCAGGTGTTCTGGTATAGGTAGTCCTTTAAACCCCAACACTGCATTACTCAAGTCTTATATTGGATCTGTACCTCTACATTCTATAATTCCATAATTTGGAATTATAAATTGCAAATACATTTAAATAAACAAAAAAGAGCACCGTGGTTATTGTTTGCAAAGCGCCCACCATGATTTCCCTCTGTGGACAGGTCTATGGGTAGGGTCTCCCACACTGATGCTAAGGAGCTTTCCATTTCTTTTAATCCTGAAAACCCTTTTCTCCCATGTGAAAAAGCCTGAGCTAGCCTCCTGGTGGAGGGAGAAGTTCCAGCCTTCCAGATATTCCGCCGTTTCAGGTGAGGTCCCAGATGTGAAGTCATCCTGGATTCTCCAGCTGCACCTGAGTTGGCCCAGACAAAGGCCCTCTCCATCCAGGATAGAAATCAATGGGAAATAATAAGTGTTTTATTTTATGCTGCTAAGTTTTGGCATGGCTTGTAATACAACAAAAGCTAACTGGTAAAAACAATAGCATTTTCTCCAGGTAAAATACTTGAAAGTAAATACACAGCCATATTCTAAATTATATTCTTAATAAGCTGCTTACCTTTGCACTAATGTAACTAGTTCATAATTTTTGGTAAAAAACTTTCCTGATAATATAGAAGGGATGCTTATTAAATGTGAAGAGGGCAGGAAATTGGGAATGATATAATTAAATGAAATAGATGTTTGAAAAGCCCAAATGATAAAATACATTCAACAAGTTGAAATTCATTAACATATTAAATATGGAGTCTTACATCATGATCCATAATTTCTATTGCATACATATAGTTTCTTGAGTCTTGTTTGAATCATTTGAGGATAAACATTTTGGACAAATTCTCTCCTTTGGTTCAGAGAAAATGAAAAGAAACAAACAAGGAAGTACCAAGGTCATCTGGAGGACCTCACTGGATATTATATTAGTTAATGTTGGCTACATGCTTTAATAAGTAGATCCCAAATTATGGAATTGTTAACACACAAGAAGAGACTATGTATTACTTATGTAACAATGCTGGGAAGGTGAGCAGATGAAGCAGACTGGCCCCCGGCCATACAAACCTTCAGGAATCCAGGCTCACCGAGCCCTGCCATCTTCATTATGTGGGTTCCAATATCCCTAGCTTGCAAAATCCAATTCAATCTAATATCCCTTCTGTATTTTAGTGGGTCAGAGGGAGAAGGACCATGCAGGATTCTGTATAGGAGATAATGGTGTAGCTCTGAAATGGCAGGCATCACTCCCTTTCTCTTATTCCATGGGTTAGTTTGTCTATAGCAGTTGTAAACCTTAATGTATTCGAAAAATTTAACCTCATCTATTTTTCTCTAATGTTGTTTAATATAAGAAATTTCTTTCCAATTTAGAGGGTGAATAAATATACATTGATATTTCTCCTACCTTTTTTAGAGTTGCTTTTCTTTTTACATTTAATTCCTTAATGAAACTATAATAGTATTTCAGAAGTCCCAGATTGTCTAAAGCTTTATTTCAAGTTTGACATTGATTTCTCAAATACCTATCTTCAAATATTTAAATGGATGTTATGTGTGCAGAATGTAATTGGTAGAATGAAACTGGCTTTGCATGGCTTCAAGAGAGAGTATTAGAATCAATGGGTTAAGTTATAGATTTTGGTTTCATAAAAGAAAGCACATTCTAAATGGTGATGACATTGGAATATTTATCAACAGATATAGCATGTTCTCCAAGCATCCAAGAGGATGCCCAGCCATAAAAAAAAAAAAAAAACTGACAATACCCTTTGGTGTAACAGGATGAACATCAACCAATGTTAAAACTACCTGGAGAATATGAAATGGACCACCTTGAAGTTAAAGGTGCAATTACCATATGCATCGGTTAGCCCACAATAGTCCTGATGTTTGCCTGTTGTTCAGGTATGATTATCTGTAATGTCTTTTTCCCCCCACTTTCATACTCTTCCAATTTAGACAGCTCTGATCAAGACAGCACTCTCTGAATGAAGATATTCAGCCGGAAGTGGGGGGACTAATTTGGAAGGTTTAGAATAAGGAATTCTGCCATTAAGGGACTATACTAATCACTTCCCAGATCCTGTTGTCAGGTTCTTATGGCCCAGAGTGCATCCAGCTGTGCCCAAGTCCCTGTATCCTCTCCACAGCTTGATGACTACTTTGTGGGCCTGCGTATATGCTTTTACATTTCCCCAACAGAGCTCTCATGTAATGTGATATTATGCTGTTTTTTTCCACTCACATTCCCTAACTCGTGCCTAATATGAAGCAAGCACAATTTGTCTTGGTTGTAGAGCACTCCCTACCCTAAAAAAATGTTGAAGAGGTGGGAGACATCCCCAGTGAAGATGGAGTAAGTCATCCAGTCGGGGTTGAAATGTTGACAACCATGAGATTTACATGGTTTATGTCCATAGACTATGGAAGACCTAATAAGGCACACAAAGTCCCTGAATTCTATCCTTTGACTCTACTGCAGAGTCTGTAAATCCTTCTGAGCCCTCAAGATAAAAAGGAAGAGAAGAAAGAATTCCCATATCATCCCTAGGCAACCTTTGGAGTAGAAGGAACAGCCTAACTGCTTAGACAGGAAGCCTTCCCCTATGCAGCATAACACTCAAGGACCTTTTAGGAGGGAAACAAGTATGGGTAAAAACGTGACAATACACAAAAAGACCATTTCACTCCTCTCACTGTATTATATCCTATATTATATCCTATGGCTAGAGGAACTAAAGAGAGTTCATTTGAATAATAAGTGTTCACATTAATGAAGTTGAATGAGAATGCATATTAGGCAATAGGAGGTGGTGAATGCAGGAACCTCAGTTGTAGAAAGAATTTTCTAGACTGACCAATAAAATACGCCTCACATTTTTATGAAGGGTTTTAGGAAATCATGCTCACATTCTCAATCAAAGGATCTTTCTCGAAGAATCCGTAATAACAAATCTACAGAAACCTCAGGGGTTTAACACATGAAGTTTGTGCTCATTCAAGTCCATTGGGAGCTCATGAACTCTTTATGTGGTTCATAAAGTAGGATGATGAGCTTTCAGTAAAGGTTATTTGGGTCATTTTAAGGCCAAATTATGAATATAAGTCAATGACCCTTAATTAAACAAGACCAAAATGGCATAATGATAAATTAATATGATGTCAAGTAAATTATAGAATTAACTATCACTTACCTCCTTAAGGAAACTTTTCTCATCTGGACTTGAGCAGCTTCTCGTTCACTCAGATTTAAGATAGGACTCAAATTCTTTAAGAATTAAGAACAAATGTGGGCGCCTGAGTGTCTCAGTGGGTTAAAAGCCTCTGCCTTTGGCTCAGGTCATGATCCCAGGGTCCTGGGATGGAGCCTCGCATCAGGCTCTCTGCTTGGCAGGGAGTCTGCTTCCTCCTCTCTCTCTGTCTGCCCCTCTGCCTACTTGTGATCTCTGTCTCTCTAGTAAATGAATAAAATCTTAAAAAAAAAAAAAAGAATTAAAAACAAATGATTCTCATTTGAAGACCTGGATTTTACCTGAGAGGAGAATAGGGTTTTCCCCCACATTGTTTCCTCCCCCTGAGATTCTTCCTGTTGGGGCAATAGGGGATTCTTCTGATGCTTCCTGAGGAAAAATGCCCTTTCTCCAGCCTGGGAATGAGTGCTGAGTGAATCTCCATAACTGATAGATTTTGGGGAAAGATTTACTTAAAATGTACATTGAAACTTATTAAGAGACTAGTCTAATATGATATTGAGATTTTAATACAGAACTCCAGACATTGTTTGAGCACTATGAAATATAATAAAGCTATTACCTCTTATATTGTTCATTGCCTACCTATAACAATACAGCCATCACTATAGAGTTTCTTAGGCTTTACAGACCTATCAATATTCATGGTTTCTTATTAATAATAAAAATACAAGTGTCTCTGACTTTTGATCTCCACCTTCTCATTCTGCTACTTTGTGCGTCTCCCACTCTGCTCTCAAACACATGCTGTGTATTTCTTGAACACACACACACATACACATATCCACTCCAGTGCAGTGCTGGCTCTTTTAAAGTGTATTTTGTCATTTAATTCCCACAAGAAGTGCTATGTGGGTAGCAGTCTCACTTTACAAAGCAAAAATGTTAACACAGGGAGGTTAAGTGCCTTGCCAAGTTTCCATGCCTCTCAAATGGTATATTACCATATAATTGTTTGGATAAATACAAGGTTCTCTTGTGCAGTAGGGTAATAGACAGTACAATTATTTGGCACAAATGTTTTAAATGATTCTGTCTTGAATTCCTAGCCACACAGATGGACCATTTCAAATCATTGTGTTTTCATTACCTTTATTTTCATGGAATCACAGACTCCCCATAGCACACTCTGTGAGTTCAAGACTGTGGTCATAGTCCTCACAACATTTCTTGGAGTTAGAAGCAGTCATCAAGCAGACTGAAGATATACATTCAAGGACAGTAAAGTCCAGAGTGGAAGTGAAAGTCCATGGAATATGAATGCTTTAACTACTTGAGCACCCAAGTTCCTTCACCTCCTTCATAACTGCCTCAGACATGTCCTCAAACAACATTATCCACATCTCATGTCCATCTGAGCTCAACCTCTAACCTCCTAGGTCACTAGTTCCTACACTTTTTGCACCAACCAGGTTGTTGCTGCTGTAGGTGAAACGTAATGGCCACAGACATGTCATGCCTGAGCTCCCATAATGCATAGGCAGGTCCAACTAATGCTAATGGCAGCACAAATGTTTCTGTAGTTAAACCTCAATATGCTTCTCAAAAGCACTTTTTTTAAAAAGATTCTGCTTGTTTATTTGACAAAGAGATAGAGAGCACAAGTAGGCAGAGCAGCAGGCAGGAGGAGAGGGAGAAGCTGACACCCCACTGAGCAGGAAGCCTGATGTGGGATTCTATCCCAGAGTCCTGGGATCACGACCTGAGCCAAAGGCAGCTGCTTAACCAACTGAGCCACCCAGGTGTCCCACTCCTCACAAGTACTTTTTAAAAAATCTCCCCCGATGTCCAAGCAGCTTATGAACAAAGATTCTGAAAAATCAGGAAAAATGTCCTAATCTTTGGAATTTAAGGTCACCTAAGGAATATAGACCAATTTAATGACTTTCCTACCACTAAGAAGCCAGGCAGGTCATGAGCCAGCCCAGGACCATCCTGAGTACTTTTCTTCGAACTTCAGTCTAAAAGTATTTCTCTGATGGAAGCTGCTACTTCATGTAAAATGAAATTCCTCCAAACTAATGCACTAATTTCTTTTTTTGGTCCAAATTTCAAAACATAGATCCTATATTTCTTTTTCATTTCCCAAAAAAACATGTTTCTATACCATTTTTAAAAGATTTTATTTATTTATTTCACAGACAGAGATCACAAGTAGGTGGAGAGGTAGGCAGAGAGAGAGAGGAGGAAGCAGGCTCCCTGCTGAGCAGAGAGCCTGATGTGGTGCTAGATTCCAGGACCCTAGGATCATGACCTGAGCTGAAGGCAGAGGCTTTAACCCACTGAGCTACCCAGTCACCCCTCTATACCATTATTAATGCTTTATTTTATGCAATGAAAAAATCTTATCTGGATAAATTTTGTAACAGCACTGACTTAAACTGTACTCTCCCTTCATTAAAAATAATAGTCATAGTACAATAAGCAATAACAGAGTAAAACATTCCCACCAAAGCTTCTCAGTTTAGTTCACAGTAGAGCAAACTAACCAAACTACAAAACATACTTTGGTGGAAGCTGACATAGTAGTAGAAAAAGCCTTCTATTGGAAATCAGGGAATTAATAGCTGAGAGATCTTGTGGGGCTTGTTTGAAAACTGGCGTAAAAGTGAAAATGCTATTTGAAAGGCCGTCATTGACTTTAAACCCCTCACTTGGAAATACAGATATGTACTCATGCATTTGGTCAATCAACAAATATCTGTCCAGTGTCAATCATGTATCGCTGACATAAGCGTTAGGTATTTATTCTGATTTAGGTTACTGAACCGTCTTCCTAATCTAATCTCTTTTTAACAAAGAAGAAAATAACTTTCTGCTGGATAATTAAAAACTCTGCAACAAGCTGCAATAAGAAGTCATCTAAGGCATATTTATTTACTTCTAGATTTCATGCGACTATTGAAATCGAATTATGTATTACTCATCATTGAAACTTGGGATTTCTTCCCACTGAGGTATTTCTGTTCCTGGGGAAACTGAGGTCAGAGGCTTATTTTCATTGCTTTCCCTTGTGTGTTTCCTCTGTCCCTTGCTTTCTGGTCAGACTGAAAGGATAGACAGACTGAACTGAGAGAGAGGAACGTTAAGAATTTAAGACATTGATCCTTTGTGTGACCAGGTCCAATTCAATTTAAGAAGAGTGAAGCAGAAGAGTACTAGAAGAGATCCGTCTAACCTGTTCTTTTGAAAAGTTTGGTTTCTGAAGAGCAGTGAGGGAAGTGTCCCGCATAAAGGGACAGTTAAATGCTTGAGTTTCTGCTAAAGAATGAAGGGGGTGGTGTTATTTCTCCCCAGCAGTGGTGGTGGCTGAGAGCCATGTTTGCAATTTTCAGCTACAACCTCTCTAGCAGTATAGATAGTGAGGTGGACAGTTCTCTCCACACCCCACTTCCTAAAACCTGGAGATGAGTTACCCTCATGGTTCAGATAAGAAGAGGGGCTTGTTAAGCGTTTCAGGCTGGGAAGGGTGGGTGCTCTTTTAGTGTAGTTAAGAACAACAATAACTGTGTTCCACCTTTCTTAATGGGGAACTATAAAAAAAATTTCCCTCCGAAGTAAAAACGAAGTAGATGATCCCCACTACTCTCTATAATTGTTTTGAAGGTCCTTATCGACATAATTAGTCAGTATAGTAGTTATAGGCATAAGAGTTGGAAAGGAAGAGATATAACCATCTGTATTTACAGAAATGAAGTTATTAAATGTATGAAAAACTTAAAAAAAGTTAAAAAACTACAAAAATAATATAATTCAATGAACATAGAAAAATATTAGTCTTTATAAATACATATAATTTTCTAACAACAAAATGGAAGCAGAGACTTCATTTACAGTAGTAAAAATAATAATAGTAATAACAACAGAATATCTAGGTAGAACTTAACAGTACATGTTTAATAGCTATATTATATAGCTATATATAAAGAATCCTGAAAAATAGCCTTGAGCAAATCCTACAAAAATAGCCTTGAGCAAATGAAATGATACATGCCTTGTTTGAGACAGGAAGGCTCAAATTATAAATATGTCAATTCTTTCTAAATTAATTAATAAATGTAATGCGTTCACTACAAAAATATCCTCATATTTTCTAAAGCAAAATAAGTTGATTATAACAAGCAATAAAAGCCAAAAAAGAAATCTTAAAGAGAATGAGAGGTGATCAGGAAGTTAGCCATATGTCTAGAAATTACTCCATAGCATGAAAAATACACTCAAATACTAAAACATATTACATTAAAGTGATAATTCTCAATGGGGAAAACTGAGAGCTTTTCTCCTAAGGTCAGGAACACAGCAGGGGTGTCCACTATCACCACTGCTATTCAACGTAGTACTAGAAATCCTAGACTCAGCAATCAGACAACAAAAAAGAAAAAAAGGCATTCAAATGAGCAAAGAAGTCAAACTTCTACTCTTTGCAGATGACATGATACTGTATGTTGAAAACCCAAAAGATTCCACCCCAAAATTGCTAGAACTCATACAGCAATTCAGCAATGTGGCAGGATATAAAACCTATGCACAGAAATCAGTTGCATTTCTACACACTAGTGAGACAGAAGAAAGAGAAGTTAAGGAGTTGATCCCATTTATAATTGTATCCAGAACCAGAAGATACTTGGAAATAAACTTAACCAAAGAGGCAAAGGATCCGTACTCAGAAAACTATAGAACACTCATGAAAGAAACTAAGGAAGACACAGAAATGGAAAAACATTCCATGCTTATGGATTGGAAGAACAAATATTGTTAAAATGTCTATATCACCCAAAGCAATCTACACATTTAATGCAATCGCTTTCAAACTACTACCAGAATTTTTTCACAGAGCTGGAACAAACAATCCTAAAACTTGTATGGAACCACAAAAGACCCCAAATAGCCAAAGAATTCTTGAAAAGGCTAAACAAAGCAGAAGGCATCACAATTATGGACTTCAAGTTGTGTCACTAAGCTGTAGTGCTCAAGACATTATCATGCTGTCACAAAAACAGACACATAGATCAATGGAACAGAATAGAAAACCCAGAAATGGACAGACAACACTACGGTCAACTATTCTTCAACAAAGCAGGAAAGATTACTAGTGGAAAAAGACAGTCTCATCAATGAACAGTTTTGAGAAAACCAGACAGCAACATGTAAAAGAATGGAACTAGACCACTTTCTTACACTGTACACAAAAATAAATTCAAAATGTATGGAAAATCTAAATGTAAGATAGGAAACCATCAAAATCCTAGAAAAGAACACAGGTGGTAACCTCACTAACATCAAGCATAGCAACTTCTTCCTAGATATGTCTCCTAAGGCAAGGGAAACAAAAGCAAAAATAAATATGGGACTTCATCAAGATGAAAAGCTTCTGCTCAGGAAAGGAAACAATCAACAAAACTAGAAAGAAACTTATGAAATGGGGAAGATATTTGCAAATGACATATCTTATAAAGGGTTAGTATCCAAAATCTATAAGGAACTTCTCAAACTCAACAACCTAAAAATAAATAATCTGGTTAAGAAATGAGCAGAAGACATAAATAGACACTTTTCCAAAGAAGACATCCAGATGGCTAACAGATGCATGAAAAAATGCTCAACATCACTCATCATCAGGGAAATACAAATCAAAATCACAATGAGATACCACCTCACACCAGTCAGAATGGCTAAAATTAACAAGTTAGGAAATGACAGATGTTAGTGAGGATGCAGAGAAAGGGGAACACTCTTACACTGTTGATAGGAATGCAAACTAGTGCAGCCACTCTGGAAAACAGTACAGAGTTTCCTCAAAAAGTTAAAAATAGAACTACCCTACAACCTAGCAATTGCACTACTAGGTATTTATTCAAAGGACACAAAAACACAGATTTAAAGGGGTATATGCACTCCTATGTTTATAAGCAGCATTGTCAATAATAGCCAAACTATGGAAAGAGCCCAAATGCCCATCAACAGATGAATGGAAAAAGAAGATGTGAGATACACACACACACACACACACATACAATATATGATATATCTATATCATATATCATATATATGTGATATTGATATATATGATATATATGTATATATAGATATATATATGTATACATATATATATCTCAAAGAAGATGTGCGGGGTGTGTGTGTGTGTGTGTGTGTGTGTGTGTATACACATATATATATTACTCAGCCATCAAAAAGAATGAAACCTTGTCATTTGCAATGACATGTATAGAGTGTCATTATAGGTACATAAAGTGTATTATGCTAAGCAAAATATGTTAGTCAGAGAAAGACAAATACCATATGATTTCACTTATATGTGGAATTTTTAAAATAAAACATAACAGATGAACATAAGGGGAGAAAAAAAGGAGCAAACCATAACACAGACTCTTAACTAATAAAGAACAAACCGAGGGTTCTGGAGGGGAGGTGGGATTAAATGGGTGATGGGTATTAAGGAGGGCACTTGCTGTGATGAGCCTGGGGTATTATACATAAGTGATGAATCACTAAATTCTACTCCCAAAACTATTGCACTGTATTTTAACTAAATGAAATTTAAATAAAAACTTGAAACAAGAAAAACAAGCAAAAGATACCTGAACAAAAATATGAAAAGATGTATTTAGTGTGTGGTTTTTTTGTTGTTCTTGTTAAGTTATCTGTGAAATACTGGAAACAGTCTTAATATGCATCCTCAGAGTACTGGGTGAAGACAGTATGGTATATCCACGTGATATCACGCTGTCAAATAGTCACAAAATGAAGTATTAGTCCTCAAAGGAATGAGGAAGGCTGTCCTATGGAGTGATCTCCAATATGCACTACGAAATGAAAAGGCAAGCTGCACCACAGTCTAGGTAGTATGTTTCTTTATATCTAAGAAATAGAATACATTCTGGCTTGTGTTTTTTTCAAAAAGCAATTCTTAAAAGCTAATAAAAATTGTTCCTTGTTTGGAGAGATAGAATGGAGTGATTGAATCAGAGGTGGAACTTGGGTTGCTTACACTGTCCCTGGTTTTGTGCTTTTGGCTTTGGAACAGTGTAAAGGTAAATAGAAAATGAAATCAAAATCGGGGGTGGGATCCCTAAAAATTAAAAACATAAGTAAACAAATGATCCTAGCTGTATATCAAACTGGTGGTTTAATGACACAGGGAAAAATCATATAATATGATTTTCAAACATAGTATTTGACAAATAAAATCCTAGTGGGATGTATTCTAAGAACAAAAACAAATAAAAAACTACAAAGAAATCGGTGTTCATTATTCTCAGTGTTCATAGTAACGAAGCACCGGGTCCTTTTTGCCAGGATTAAGGTGTTGGCTTTTATTCTCTTTTTCAGAACCCCTGGCTAGAACTGGGTTATATGACTACACTCTAGCTTTAAGGAAGTTGGAGGCAACAAAAAGCAACATTATCACAATTATTTAGATGAATCATGAACCATTCTTTGGGGTTAGGCCTTTATCTGTTCTCTGCCACAAAAAGTAGCATCTGTTAGGACGAAGCAGAGAATGTACTGGAGAGAAGTAATTTAAAGCACTGGCCACAGAGGGTAAGGATGGGGGCAAACCTCAGATGAATGCTTTCTGGTGGGCACCGGAAGGGGACAAACACATTTGTAGAGCATTCATGGGGCAAGTTAACCAAAGGACAGATTTGACTTCTAATCCCTACCACTCTTATGATTTGGATTATGTTTATCTCTCTAAAGCATTCTCTGAAGATTCTTGTGCGTCCTCTGTGTGTACATGTGTGTGTGTGTGTCTGTGTGGTCCACTGACAAGAGAGGTCAAGCATCTTGCCTGAGAGCATACAGCCAATAAGTGGACGAACCTGGATTCCCACTCTCACAGCGGCAACAGAGCCAGGGTCTTAAGTACTCCTCGAGAGACTGGTTTTACTGAATCCAAGATATCTACTGAATCCAAGATAAGGGCCATAATACCTGGGATTCATTTTGCAATGACAGCTAACATCTTACAGGCAAGCAGTGTGCTAAGGGCTTTATATAGACGATCTCTCTTAAACCTAGAAAAAACTCAGCCATTGTGATTCCAGACGGGAACCCTGAGATTCCCATAGCCTGAGTAATCTGTCCAAGCTCTTAGCTTTTCTAAGTAGCAGAGCTGGAATGTGTGCCTCGTTTTTTCTGCCTCCAGTGTCTCTCCTCTAGTCTGCCTTGGGAAACTGTCTCTTCCTGGAAAGAAGTACTTTTAAAAAACTTTTTATTTCTGAGACATCCTTTTCAGTTCTTAAATTTACATTGTGTGATTATGGGGGTTTTGGGGTCTCACTAAATGGACAAGGAATTTAACTAAAATATTTTAGAATATAAATTGCCTTCCATAGATAACACGCAAATTAGAGGAAACTTTCTGAAAGAAATATGAATGAACATTGAGAGTTAACAATTCTGAATTCCACTCTCGGGGTTCAGACCTAGTTTTCAGCAACATGGCTAAACACACCAAGAGGGTCAGAATCCTTGGTGACTATGGGACTGGTTATGGTGCCTCCTTCAGGAAAATGGTGAAGATTTAAATAATCCAGCATGCTAAGTAAACTTACTGCTGCTTTGGCAAAGTCAAGATGAAAAGATGAGCTGCAGGGATCTGGCATCATGGTTCCTGCATGAAAATAGTAGCCAGTGGTGGCTGGACCTACGCCACCACTTCTGCTGTCCATGAAGTCTGCCATCAGAACACTGAAAGAGTTGAAAGACCAGCAGAAGCTCCACCATTTGAAACACTGCTAGCCTATAATAAATGGGTTAATTTATATAACAACAATAAAAAGAATTCTGAATACCAGAATTGGTGGTCTAGATCACAGTGCCCTTAAGCAAAAGTCAGAAACTTGTATGTCAAGTAAAAAACCTACTGTTGACACAGAGATGAAGGCATACACTGTCTCTAGGACAGGGACCAAGATGAAGGCCAATAAATCTACAGAGCATGTTAGGAACTGAGAGTCCCAAGTATAAGACCATAGAACTTTCCAAGGCCAGCTATTGGAGTAGCCAAGAAGATACACAGGAGTAGCTTCCCGCCACAGATAACAAGAAGGCTTCTGCATGAAGCAACTTAGGTCACCTAGACTAAGAGTCACATGCTGTCAGACAATGTGTTCTGTATAAACCACACTGTCTGGACTTAAACCAGTGCTTTCTGCTTAAACCAGTGCTTTCTGCATCAGTGACTCTAAAGAAATACAGTTGATCCTTAAACAAAACAAGTTGGAACTCTGTGGGTCCACTTACGCCCAGAGTTTTTACAATATGGTACTGTAAATGTATTTTCTCTCCCTTATTATTTCTTAATAATAATTTCTTTTCTTTAACTTACTTTAAGAATACAATATATAATATATAGAATATGTATTAATCAATTGTTTATGTTATTGGCAAGGCTTCTGGTCAGCAGTAGGCTATTAATTAGTTTCCGGGGAGTTGAAAGGTACACTCAGATTTTTGACTATGCAGGGGGTTGGTGCCCCTGACCCCTTCATTGTCCAAGGGGCACTTGTAATTCTCTGGCTTCAGGAGCTCCTGATCTCTGGGCTTCCTTTCATTAGTGTTATCCTATGAGGACTGTCCTTCCCACATAAAGCCAGACAGCTACTAATGTTACCAAAAGCCAGTGTACCAGAACGAATATGAAAGCAAGACAATGTCCCTTACTTACTGTAGTAAGAATAAATAATTTTAAAAATAGACAAAACCTGAAAATTTTAAAAGTTTATTTATGAGAAATGCATAAACACCCCAATAAGTATATGAAAATCAATCAAGGGAAACCTACTAAGGTAGAGTCAGGTGGCTGGAAGGGGGAGGCTTACCACTCAATGTCAGTTACAGGAAGAATTGTCAATTACAGACTCCAACAGAAGAATCCTCAACAGGAAGTGATGTACGTTGCATCTTTTACAAGAAATGGAATACCCTGGTCAGTCAGTCAATGTCAATGGGGAATAGTCTTCACCCTGGACCCTCACTTTTCTCCAGTTGACTTTTACTCAAAACAGCCCCTCCCAATTTCCTCCTTCTCCATACACTAACATTTTTCTCCTTCATTTGTTGGACATGTCTGTGGTTTCCAAGTCCTGAATTTGTAGCTTTCAAGTCCTGAACCACCATTCTCTGATAGTCCTAACAAACCCATTTGGCTGGTAAAATAACTGGCTGTTTTATTTTTAAGGTTAACCAGTAAAAAGATGGTGTTTTACTTTAGGCATTATTATCCTCTCACCGTTTTTCTTTTGTGTTTATTAATCTTATGATTAGTATTTGGGCCATCCAGGAGGAAAAGAAAAAGGCCCTGAACATTTTACATTATTTAAAAATTCAAAATATTTTTACTCTTCCCTGGTGACCTGGACCTGTACTGCTCACCTGGCCTTCTCTTGCTTTGCCTCTGCATCTCACAGCTGTGGGATATCATGTTTCTTTCATGGAGTTCTGGCTTTGAGATTAAGACTTAGTATGCCTCTCAAAATATCTTCTAATATCGAGGTGAATGAAATATTTAGATTCGCCAAAGTGTTACAGAGAGTGAGATGGAAAAGGAACGAAGCCTCGGTTCTTTTCGGTGCCACAGTAAAGAATTAGGGGAAGAGGAAACGAAAGGGAGGCAGAAGAAAGTTTTATTAAAGTACACTCCAAAAGGGCACCTTCGCCTCAGGTCAGGATCCCAGGGTCCTGGGATCCGCTCAGCGGTGAGTCTGCTTCTCCCTCTCCCTCTGCCCCTGTTCAGGCTCGCTCTCTCTCTTTCTCTATTGCTCACTCTCTCTCTCAAATAAATAAAATCTTTAAAGAAAAAGAAAGATAAAGTACACTCCAAGGGAGGAGCCGGCCAGTCAAGAGAGACAAAGAGAAAGGTCTGGGGAACTCTGGGGTGTGGGCTTGTTTTTTTCTTGTGGGTGGGTCCTAGGGTCCCCACATTTAAGCAACATGCCTGAATTACCTAAGAATTAGCCAACTCTGCCTGTCTTTTCCTAAAGTGTATTTAAAATACCTGCATGGGGTAGGAAATTGCAACATTATTTCTATTCTAGGGCAGGTCACATAATAAGAACTAAGCAGCTGCTTTCTGCACAAGTGTAACAAATGCAACAAACTTAACTCTGTCACAAACTGACGGAGATGGGTGGAATGCGGTGGTCCACTCTGCAATCCTCGATTGGGGCACTGCAGAAGGACATCTAAGGACAGCAGGACGTCCATCGTCCTGCTCATGCCTAGCTTCCTGCCTAACAGAAGTAGTTATGTTTAAAAATTGCAAAAGCACATGCACAAAGTCATCACTGACTTTGGTAAAGATGACAATCCTGCCCACTCCAGTGATAACCATGTTAAATCAGCTCCCTGGGAAGCACAGATCCCCCTCCTCCCCCAAGCTCACCTCCACTATCGAAAAGCCAAACATTCCTATGAAACCTTTCATGAGTCAAAACAGCCATAAAGTGGAAGAGCAATTGCCATTGACGCATATAGAAAATTCTTTTGAGCGCTCCCAGACTCAAAAAAGCAATCTCTCTTAGGATTTGCTGATACCTTAGGACACACTGACAGGGAAAAACTGTACTCTACGATGGCTGACCAAACCAGCAAGGGAATTCCAGTCCCTGTCTCAAAGCCCTTCCGCATTCTTCCTTTCTACCCCATCTCCCATGTGCGCCAAATACCAAGTATACGGAAGTAGAAAGGTATAAATCCCCCTCCCTGCTTGCGCTAGGGGCTCAGACTTTTGGAGAACAACCTCGTCTGAGCCCACTGGTGTTAAATAAACCTCCGATCCTCCAAGGTCTCCGAGTGCTGCTTGGTTCTTCCACCAGGATCCAGTACAGGTTCCGCAACATTTGGTTCCCTGACCAGGAAGCCCAACCACGCTGGCCCATTGGTTTGGGGCAATGGTGGGGCAGTGCCAGAAAGAGGGATCGTAAGGGAGTAGGTGCGCCCTGCCTGATTTTTGGCAGTCTCCTGCCCGGTCGCCTCAGGCCGGCTCGCCCTGCTGTTCCTACCCAGACTCAAAGGAGACTTGGCAGCTGAGGACCTGGTCCTGACCTTGGATGCCGGTATGACCTGGGGCCCCAGGACCCAGTCAGGCCCGCCCCTGAGGGTGGAAGGGGAGACTGATCACCTCTCAGAGATCTCGTAGAAGTCTCAGAGGTAGGGCCTTCCTGGGGGGAGGTCCTTCAGGTCAGGAATCCCAGGAAGGAATTTCCGGAAGGAATTCCACAGATCAGGGCCTTCTGGAGGGGAGGAACTGTAATAACTTAGGTGTGAAAGCGTGAGTGAATGTGCAGTTTGACCTGGCTTGTCAGGCATATGGATTCTGTGGCTCCACAGATGGAGACCCTTAGGGTCCCCAGAAGCCTACGGAGTCCGAGTGGCCCTAACCTGCTTCCCTGGTGACCTCATAGGGTCTAAGGCGAGCCCCTTCGGGGTGCCAGTCTGGGGTTCATACGGACTCGCTAAGGCTAAGAGGCACCAGATGTCCTCTGGAATGGTGGACAAGGGGGCATCTGACTGGTCTCTCCTTTGAAGGGACACCCACCCTCCATTTGTCTTCATGCCAATGACACAGGGAGGGAACACACAGGGTGGCCAAGGGAGCCTCCCTGCTCATCATGGTGAGCATGATGACTGATTCAAAACCTGTGGTCTTAGACTTTATGCTAAAAATTTTAAGAAGTGATTCTCAGGAGACTATGGGATTAAAATATCTGGGAAATTTGGCACATTATGTGAATTGGAATGGGCCTCCTTTGGGGTCAACTGGCCCTCTGAGGGGCCCTAAGACTTACCCACTGTCCAGGTCATTTACAAAATTATGGTCGGGACTCCCAGACACCGTGACCAATTCCCATATATTGATTCTTGGCTTCAGATAGCCCAAACTTTGCCCCCATGGGTCTGATTCTGTGCTAATAGGAAAAACCAAAGTAGGACATTTGTAACCCAAGTAAAAGAGCCCAGAGTCTATAAGGAAGCAAGCCTATCAGGGAGGCCCTGGCCAGTGGTATCAGGAGCAGCAATACGGATGAGCTCTTGACAAGGATGAACCTGTCAGAAAGTGTGGGGACCACAGTCCTCCTCTGACCTGGGGCCTAAAGGTGAGCTGCGGGAAGACAGTGCTCCTGCTTCTGGTAAGTGGCATGTGTGGGGAGATACCTGATTTAGCAGCTCTGAGAGTCCACAGGAAACTTGATCCAGACAGAAACAGAATGAAAATAATAGGAGCTCTCATATTTACCTTTAAGAGAAAGTGGGAGGGGCGCCTGGGTGGCTCAGGGGATTAAACCCTCTGCCTTCCTCTCAGGTCATGATCCCAGGATCCCCTTCAGGATAGGGACTTTAAGGAATTTTCCCAAGCAGCTGCCAAACCTCCTTTGTTTTAGGAAATTCCCTGTCTTCTCTGGCCCAGTATGGATTGTCTATCCCCGCCCTTGATGGTGTGAAAACATGGTGTCTGCTCCTCTGGAGCCAACAATCTCCTGAACCGGTAATCCTTTCTCTGCCCTCTGGCAGCACTTTGTCTCTTCTGCCTCCCCATCCCTTTTTCCTGTTTTTGCACCACCTTGGGTGCTGCCTGCATTACTGGCTTCTAGACCATCCTCAGTGCCTCAGGCACCACTGCCAAGGAGCAAGAAGAGCAACCCCAGGAGCTAACACCACCCACTTCAGATTTCCCCACATGTCTCAGGTGAAAACTGACCATGGGGAAGATGCTGGTGGAACATATTTCAGCATTTAAATTAAGTTTGTTGGTTTAGTTCAGACAGATGTGTCTTTTAAGTTATCAGTGGCAAACGTGAAATTTTTATTCTATCAAGGTTTACAGAAGGTCAAATAAACTTGTTATCTCTGTTGAAATATGTTACCAAAATGACAACTAAACTGATGGTTAATTGTCTCAAAGTTTTCATCGGTAATTGTTAATACAACTTTCGAAGTCTTTGGTAACCTGAAACTTTAAAGTTTTGGTTGAATGACAAATGGAATGAAATTCATTGGACATCTAGGTCTTTCAAATAGGATAGAATGCTAAGTTATTAATTACTGGACACAGGTTTGTGCTTTTGACTTACTGCAAAGAAACTAAGAATATTTAAAATTGTTACTAAGGGGCGCCTGGGTGTCTCAGTGGGTTAAGTCTCTGCCTTTGACTCAGGTCATGATCTCAGGGTCCTGGGATCAAGTTCAGCATTGGGCTCTCTGCTCAGTGGGGAGCCTGCTTTCCCCTCCCCCTCTGCCTGCCTCTCTGCCTACTTGTGATCTCTCTCTCTGTGTCAAATAAATAAATACAATCTTTAAAAAAAAATCTGTTGGTAAACATGTCTTGTGCTGAACTGATTCATAAATTTGCCACCTAAAGAATTTTGTTGTAACAGTTCACAAAGTGTTAATACTTAGCCATCGCTAGCTATTAAGGTGTTTCTAAGAGTACAAAATTATGCTAACTGTAACTATGACTGATGGAAATAAGGGAAACAGCTCTATGTAGAAAAGTAGGAGATATGTAAGAAAGATAGAAAGAATGGAAATGCATTTTGTTGAAGGAAAAGAAGGTAATTTTGTCCTAAATGAGATGATTGTTTGAAAGGAAAATGGCTTGGGACAAAACCTAAATGCAAAGGAAAGTTGTAGAAGGTTTGTGAAGAGAAATCTTCAGAAAAATAATTTTTTTTAAAGATTTAATTAATTTATTTGACACAGAAAGAGAGATCACAAGTAGGCAGAGCAGCAGGCAGAGAGAGGAGGAAGCAGGATCCTAGCTGTGCAGAGAGCCCGATGCGGGACTCGATCCCAGGACCCTGAGATCATGACCTGAGCTGAAGGCAGAGGCTTAACCCACTGAGCCACCCAAGCGCCCCCAGAAAAATAATTTTAAGTGTGGTCACGATGGACTAAGATTGAAATGAATTTTTAAAAAGACACTGGTATAGAAATCTGGTTTTCTCTCTGTTCAAAAGTACAAAATTTTCTTAGGTTAATTGATCTGCTGTTAGGAAGAAAACATAAATAGTTGTTTCCTCTTTGCCAGTCCAGAAAAACCATTTTCCACATTTTGCCCCTATCAGGTGTTTAATATCCCTAATTATATTTAGGCATGTGCTTTAAAACTTTCTAAGATTTTAGAAAATGTTGACAAGATTTAAATTGTAAATGAAATCTCTTTAACTTATTAGGCTTTTCCTTGGTATGCTAAGTTACTCAGGAAGTACTACTAAACAAATGAGAAACCTTGGGTTACATTTGGGTAAATGCTATAATGATTCTAGAGGTTCTATACATTTAATGTTTTGCTAAGTCATTACTTGATATTTAATTATTGAAATGTTATGTGTTACAGAAATAACCTGATTACCTTACCAGCTAAATTGTAAACTCTCATCAGCTCTTTAACCATATCTATTCTGAGTTTTTGTCATTTATAATTGTTTTAATTCTCTTGTAAAATGAGTTTCACCTTAAAGGAGATTCATATAAAGGATTTTTAGGACAAATACAGGTATCCAATATATTGGAAATCCTAAAACTGAAATGGGAAAGAACTTCCAGAACTAACTAAAGCTGCATTCAAACTAAACCAGAATTAGTAACATGGCAGTAAATGAACTAAAAGATTGTAGTGTTATGCGTCGTATTTTAGACATTGCTCATTCTCTAATGTTTGCCCTTCCAGACTAAGAAAAATTTTCCTTATCTGTGACTTACAGAAATGTAAAAATATTCATTTGTAAACAAATCAAAGCATTCAACTTTTCTCTTTCTGAACCCTCTGAAGCTCAAAAGGTCTCAGTAAGTATTCCTTCTTCCATGGCAATCAGTCATTTGCAAAAGTTCAATAAGAATTTGTTTTTTTGTGTAACAGGACACTGTTGGAAACATTGGTTATTTTACCAAGGCTTTGACTGGAATGTCGTATTTGAGAAAGACATGCATAGACTCAGATATGACCAGACAGCTTTAAGGAACTAAGGTTGACTTTATGAAACCTGGAGCCATAAAGCCCCTTGGAACTGTTGGCCTGATGCCTTGCTTACAGAGTTCCCAGCAGCCTCACCAGGTGAGTAAAGAATGTCACTTCTTGGCAGGTACAGGAACTTCAGGATACTTTGGGGACCTCATGAAGAGGAATCTACCCAAATCTACAGGTATTGAAGGCATGTCTGATGGCAAGTACTTGGCTTGGTTTCTGGCCTGGAAAGGCTACTGAAAGTTCAACCAAGAGGAATTATAAGGAATTATAAGGAATCTCTTATAAGAAGTTCCAGCAAAGCAGATTCTAAAAGATCTGTATGATCACTCACTGTTCTTGCTGTTCTTATGTAAATAATTAGGTCAAATCTGTTTAGACTGGACTTGTTTTTCAAATAAATTAGTCCTAATTTGGCTATCTCTGGAAAAGAGGGTTATTTTAGAAAGAAAAATTATGTTTTAGTAACACACCTTTGTGGATGTTAAGTTCTAGATTTGATTGTCTTTAAATATTTGTTGTTTACCTAAGCTAGACAACTAGAGGTAAACTTAAGAGAAATTACCATGGTAACTCATATATAGACAATCTTCTGCTGATTATTGTGTGGGAATAATAACCCCATGGGCACATAATTATCTAAACAACTGGAAAATGGGATTGACTCCCCAAAAACTGTATAACTTAACTATCACCTTAACTAATTCTGTGAGGCTAGGATAATGAAATTGCCTAAAAGCCAGAAACATACCCCACCCCATAGGATTAACTATGGACTTGTGGAGATAATAGATGACCCCACTTTCTTTATAATTTTATTGGATGATGCATATGGGACTCCCCTTACCTCTTGACAAGTTTTCTCCCACTTGCTGGTGATCTTTTGTAATTAGGATATTGTTAAGGCTGGACAACTCAAGGAAAGGTCTTCTTAGTGGTTTCATCCCTTAGTCATTTTTATCCTAGAAGCCACCTCTATTGAGGTACAATTACAAGCAAAGGCTTAAGCTAAGCATAGAACAGCCCTCCTTGTAAAAGGAGCCTCAAAGCTCACTATGGGACAATCCCTGAGTGTAATGACTTTGCATCAGGTCCAGATTTGTCTTAGAAACCAAAGGCCACCAATGGATGATGGAGGCCAACTTATTAAATACCAGACTACAGTGATAGAGGTGCCTGAAATAATACCTAAAACCTGTCAGACTTTAAAATCCAGCTACCCTTATGCCTGGACCTGAATGTCACACTTCTGTAGAGCATAACTGTTGGAGGTCATTGATATTGTTTATTCTAGTCAACAGGATTTAAAAGATTGCTGCAGCTATAATTCACCAAGAAAGCTCTATGGCAGGCCACCCCTGGTAGTAAGTAGTCTTAGAGGAGACCTTGAACAGATTGGAAACTTAGAGGTGTCCCTACACATACAAGCCCTGGGAAAAACTAGAAGGTCCATCTCCTGAGAAGCTTTAGAAAGGACCTTCTCAAATCATGGTGGACAGGGCCCCACACTGTTGTTCTAACCACCCCTACTGCCCTCAGGGTCTTAGGTGTCACCGAATGGGTCCACTCCTCTAGAGTAAAGAAGGATCTCACCAGCTGGACAAATCACACCAGTGGAAAACCCAACCAGATCCTACAGACCTGCTCCAGCTCCATCTTCAATGAGACCCCACAGACTGATGGACATCTGTTCACCGTGGTCCCTGGCTATTGTTGGCATGACACCAACACCCTCACCTCAAGAGATGAACTTTACAATGCTGCCCCTTCTGACTGGACTTTCTCCCAGAAACTTGTTATTGTTACTGCTTATTGGGCAGCCTTAGGAACCTTAAGATGGATTGCTAAGTTCAGAGAAAACACTGTTACGAGGCGAGCCACTGCCCAAATATTAGCCTTGCAGGGCCATGGTAATAGATGATAATGATGCCCTCCAAACTAGGTGTTTAAAAGGGCATCAAAGGGGGGAATGATTGGGAAAAACTGTACTCTAAGATGGCTGACCAAACTAGCAAGGGAATTCCAGTCCCTGTCTCAAAGCCCTTCCGGGTTCTTCTTTCCTACCCCATTTCCCATACACACCAAAAGTACTAAGTATGTAGAAGTAGAAGGGTATAAATCCCCCTCCCTGCTTGTGCTAGGGGCTCAGACCTTTGGAGAACAACCTCCTTTGAGCCCACCAGTGTTAAATAAACCTCTGATCCTCCAAAGTCTCTGAGTGCTGCTTGGTTCTTCCGCCAGGATCCAGTCCAGGTTCCGCAACAACATCTTGCTAACAGATGAATCTCACAGACACCGTTCAGAGCTACGGTGGCTGGATTCTGAGCTGCTGAGTGTAGTTCCCTGGGGAAGGAGCTTGGCGGAACTGGCCTCACTGCTCTGGTTGCACGAGGTCCCCAGAAAAGCTCAGTAGATGCAAAACAAATGCTGGATGCTAGTATCACTTTTCACCTTTTCTCGTAAAAGCAAAAGACCCCTTCGGATTTCCTTGGTTAGCAGAAACAAGTAATAATGGAGTAGGTCTTATGTGAAAGCAAAGTGGCCTCACAGGAACTTTTGAAAGGTGGGAGATACCCTGTATCACTGTAATGCATAGTGAGACTCAAGCCATCAGCTGAACCCACAACTGTGAGACAAACTCTCACCTTCTTGCCCATTTCAATTTCCCATTCTTTCATTCTATCCTTCTTTTCTCCATATAGTGTATTTAAATGTAAATAGAATATAGTATGCATGTCAATCTATGTGTTTGAAACACATCAAGGCTTTTACTTGGTAGACAGTGTGCCCTCACATTCTAGGGCACATGGGGTTTTTTTTTCTCTAAATGGTTCCACCCAAACCCCTCTCATTCTGTCTGAGACAGAGATGGGGCATGCTCAAGGTAAGAACTGCATTCAGCAACTAGCTTTAATGGACCCTCACTTATCTTTCCTCTCTCTCTGATCATGCTCCTGATCTATGTCATGGTGGAAGGGAGGGATTGGCCCCGTTCCTTGTGGGTCCTGACAGTAGCTCTGGGGAGATGAAGGGGCAGGGACCTCTCTTGAGAATGTATCTTTTCTTCATTGTTCTCAGCTTTTAAATCATCATGAAAACAGCAAGACCATGAGAAAACTTAGGTCTAGCCTCCCTTTGCATAGGGTTGATGCAATTGGGAACCACCCCTCTCTCTCTTTTCCCTCCAGGCACAAGGCATCTTGTAATCAATCAACCACCATGCCAGGTCTTTGCTAGCTACCGGGGAAATTGTTCCCTCTCTCGCTGTGTGTCTCTTTGTCAAATAAATAAAATCTTAAAATAAAAAAAAGAAAGAAAAAGAAAAACTAGATTACAAGGCTTTGAAAACTATCATCCCAGTAAGTAAAACAAAGGGTGTCCATTTAAAACACAACACACTGATCTGTCAACAGCAGATCTGTGCCAGAGGGCATGGCCCAATTAGGCTTGTCAGCCCCTGAAGGGGTGTGGAGGGAGGTGTTGCCCTCCATGGTCATTGAATTTTCCTCAACAATCACAGAACAGAGGCAAGAGTCTTGGGAAGGGAAAGGGAACAAGGAGGGGAAGCAGGGGGTAGCTTGTTCCACCTGGCAGGATAACCTGAAGTGTGCAAATACAGGATGCCTCCCTGTCTTAGCCTCTCCAGGGGCCCACAGGCCACAAAATTCCTCATCTTCAGGGAAGGGCCTTCCTCAGCCAGAGATAGCCTAAGAGAGCCAATGTGTGCATCTGAGGAAAGTGAGCAAAGCATGGCCTTTGCAGTGTATGAGAAATGCAAGTCAAGAAGGAGAATTTGAGGGACACCTGGGTGGCTCAGTTGGTTGAGCATCTGCCTTTGGCTCCGGTCGTGATCCTGGAGTCCTGGGATCGAGTCCTGCATCGGGCTCCCTGCTTGGCAGGGAGTCTGCTTCTCCCTCTGACCCTCCCACTTCTCATGCTCTCTCTCTCTCTCTCTCTCTCCCCCTCTCCTCAAATAAATAAAATCTTTAAAAAAAATATTAAAAAAAAAAAAATGAGAATTTGAAAGAAATGATCCTTTGGTTGCCAGGCTGTGTTCCTTCTGTTGGGTCCCCAATGTTGGGTTCCCCAGTAATGGGTCTGTGATTAAAGGAGTGAGACTGATACAAAGCGAAAGTCAAGCAAAGCTTTATTTTGCACCAAGCATCAAGAATCTAACAGACTGTCAAACAGACCAATCGGGGTCACCCCTTACAGAGAGAACAACCCCTCCCTGCTTTCCAGACTAACTTTTATAGAGCAAAGGCCATGTGGTTGGACCTGGCCACACACAGGTGGCCAATGAAATTGTAACACACAGAGAAAGCTGCACAATCATCCTAGGTGACCAACTGAATTACAATTTACCCTAGTAAACATTTGAACCAGCCTATCACCTTGGTCAGAATTGGCACCCAAAAGGTGCCCCCAAAGGGCAGGGCCCATACTCCTTGGTAGCTAGGAGACAGTATGCGCTCCTACTGATTGAATACCTCCACCTGGCCTGACCCACCCTTGTATTTGGGCTTTTTTACCTGGGACTGGTTTCCAGGACTTGTTTTTAAGTAAGTTCCCCCCCGGGGGGGGGGCAAGGTCAATTTAAGTTTTACAACAAAATGGTAGTTCAACTGGGGTGGGGCTGCTCTGGCTGAATAGGCCCTTACATTCACCCCTTTTCTTTGGAGATTAGTCAAATCTTTGACTTTTCAGCCAGTTCTATGTCCCTTTTTAATGGCTACCAGCCTGTTTTATTGACTCCAGAGTGATTTACCTAGAACAGCACTTCTCTTTTAGGGCTACGCAGAGCCCCCGTTTATTCTAGAAATAGTATGTCACGCCCTAATTGTCTGTATTTCCCACCTATATTTTAACAATAGGCGGAACAATGAACTCAATGAACTCATTGTTTCCGATTCTTAGCTTTTAGTCCACGATCCGTGGGGTCCATCAGCAGTGGCATCCACCTCTGGGGGTGTCCTTGTCCTTGGCTCCTTTGACACGACCTGCATGAATCCAGGCCCTGATGCCTTCTACTTTCACTGCCTTGGGGGTTGTCGGGATGACAGCAAACGGTCCCTTCTAGCGAGGCTCCAAGCCTCCCACTTGGTGGCAGCGCATCCAAACCAAGTCCCTGGGTTGGCAAGGATGTGGCTCCACCTCCATCTCCATCCCAGTGTGGACAGTTCGGATCCCTGCGAAGGCTCCTTCCAAGACAGACTGCAATGCCTGCAGTGACTGGAGTACAGGCTGATCAGTCATTTCTGCTATAGCTACCTCTTGTAGCTGAGGGCAGAATGGGGGGGGGAGGCTCCCAAACATTATTTCAAATGGAATCACCTTGTTTAAGCAGGGTGTACATCGTGCCCTGAGGAGGGCAAAAGGAAGGAGATCCACCCATCCACCACCAGTCTCCAGAATTAGCTCTGCCAAGGTATCTTTGAGAGTCCGGTTCATTCTCTCTCCTTGCCCAGAGCTCTGGGGCTGGTAGGCACAATGTAGTTTCCAATTAGTGCCCACGGCCTTGGCCAATACCTGTGAGATTGAACTCACAAATGCAGGGCCGTTGTCTGACCCAATCGCGAGAGGTAACCCAAACCTCTAGTAGTTTTTTGGCTACCACTCCTGCCATCTCATGTTTGGCAGAAAAAAAAAAGCCTCTACCCAGCCTACCATCCATATAGATGTTGGCGGTCTTACCCTTGGTCATCTACAGTGCCTTGGTGAGTGCAGTCAGCTTCGCTTTTTCCGCTGAGGTTCTCTCTGTGGGAGGACTGTCACCCAGAGCTCCTGCTCAGGAGAAACCACCACAGCCCCTGCATACCTTTTTCCATCGACCATGTAGCTACTCCCATCTGTGAACAGAGTCATCTCCGCATCTGGGAGGGGAGTGTCTCTGAGATCTGGCCTTATTCCTGTGACCTGGGTTAGGACCTCCCCACAGTCATGCTGGTGGTCAGTCAGCTCCTCTGGCAGCAATGTGACTGGATTTAGCACCGCCAGAGGCCGGAAAGTCACTTTTGGTTCGTTGAGGAGGAGGGCCTGATACCCCATCACTTGGGCATTTGTCACCCACCAATCTGGTGGAGTTCGGAGAAGGCCCTCAATAGCGTGAGTGGTGGTCAAGATGAGATTTTGACCCAAAGTCAATTTGCTTGCATCCTTAACCAGGAAGGCCATGGCAGCAATTATGCGGAGGCAAGAGGGGGGCCCAACAACTACTGGATCTAGTTTTTTGCTAAGATAGGCTACTGGCCTTTGCCAAGGCCCCAGAGTCTGAGTCAAACCTCCCTTAGTTCGTGGAGAGGTCTCGCCATCTCCGCGAACCACGGTATCCACAGCCTGCAGTAGCCCACCATCCCAAGAAACTCCCTCATGGAGATAAAAGCCTATATAAGTGGCAAGGCTCTGACAAAGCTGTGCTTTTGTTGCTGACACAGGATACCCTTTTCCTGCAGTCTGTAAGATAGCTCTTGTCCCCCGCAAGCATGACCCATAGTCCTCAGCGGCAATTTCCATTATTCTCACTAACTCAGTCAGATTCTTCCTTTCAAATCCTTCAATTTTCTGAAGTTTCCTCCTCATATCTGGGGCTGACCGATTGGCAAAGGCAAGATTGTCTAAACGAGCTATCGTGCAATTTCTCTGAAGTTTACCTCAAGTTGTCTAGCTTAGGTAAACAAACATTTAAAGACAACCAAATCTAGAATTTAACATCCATAAAGATGTTATTAAAACATAATTTTTTCTCTCTAAAATAACCCTCATTCCCAGAGATAGCCAAATCAGAATTAATTCATCTGAAAAACAAGTCCAGTTTTAACAAACTTGGCCTAATTATTTACATAAGCTCAGCAAGAACAGTAAGTGATCATATAGATCTTTTAGAATCTGCTTTGCTGGAACTTCTCATAAGGAATCTCTAGGTTGAACTTTTAGTAGCCTCTCTGGGCCAAAAGCCAAGCCACGTATTTGCCATCAGAATTGCCTGCAATACCTGTCAGATTTGGGTGAAATACTCTTCCTGAGGTCCTGCCCCTGCCAGGGAGTGACATTCTTTACTCACCTGGTAAGGCTGCTGGGAACTCTGTAAGCAAGGTATCAGGCCAACAGTTCCAAAGGGCTTTATAGCTCCAGGTTTTATAAAGTCAGCCTTAGTTCCTTTAAGCTGTCTGGTCATATATGAGTCTTTTCAAATATGACATTCCAGCCAAAGCCTTAGTAAAATAACCAGTGTTTCCAATGGTGTCCTGTTACAAGGAGAACAGATTCTTATTGAACTTATGCAAATAACTGATTGCCACGGAAGAAAGAATACTTACTGAGACCTTTTGGTTTCAGAGGGTTCAGATAGAAAAGTTGAATGCCTTGATTCATTTACAAATGAGTACTTTTACATTTCTGTAAGTTAAAGATAACTTAAGAAATAGTTTCCCTAGTCTGGAGGAGCAAACATTACAGAGCCAGTCATGTTTAAAGTAAGACAACACATTAAGAGACATAACATTACAACTTCCTTCAGTTCATCTAGTCCCATGTTGCTAATTCTGGTTTAGTCCGAATGCAGCTTTTACTTCTGGAAATTCTTACCCATTTCAGTTCCAGTATTTTAACATATCCAAGACCTGTATTTGTCCTGAAAGTCTCCCACATGAATTTCCTTTAGGGCAGAATCCATCTTTTTTTTTTTTTTTTAAGATTTTATTTATCGGGGCGCCTGGGTGGCTCAGTGGTTTAAGCCGCTGCCTTCAGCTCAGGTCATGATCTCAGGGTCCTGGGATCGAGTCCCACGTCGGGCTCTCTGCACTGAAGGGAGCCTGCTTCCCTCTCACTCTCTCTGCCTGCCTCTCTGCCTACTTGTGATCTCTCTCTGTCAAAATTAATAAATAAAAATCTTTAAAAAAAAAATAAAAAAAGATTTTATTTATTTAACACAGAGAGATCACTAGTAGATAGAGAGGCAGGCAGAGAGAGAGAGAGGGAAGCAGGCTCCCTGCTGAGCAGAGAGCCCGATGCGGGACTCGATCCCAGGACTCCGAGATTATGACCCGAGCCGAAGGCAGCGGCTTAACCCACTGAGCCACCCAGGCGCCCCATAGGGCAGAATCCATCTTACAAGAGAATTAAAACAATTACAAATGACAAAAACTTAGAATAGATATGGTTAAATATCAAGTGATGACCCTTATTAAAACTTTAGGAAATGTACAGAACCTCTAGAGTAGTTACAGCATTTACCCAAGGTTTAGCATTGGTTTAGCAGTACTCCCTGAGTAACATAGCATCTTAAGGAAAAACCTTATGAGTCAAAGAGATCTTATTTACAACTCTGGGCAGGCAAAGAGAAAACCATTTACATTTTCTTAGAAACACCTCAATCTCTAGTGAAGACTAAATATTAACCAATCATGAGCTGTTACAACAGAATTCAGTTAAGGACAAAAGATGTTTACCAACAGATTTCAAAAGCATAAACCTAGTTCCAGCAACCAGCGCTCTAGCATTTTATCCCATTTAGTTTAAAGTTTCAGGTTACCAAAGACTTTGAAAGCTACTTTAACAATTACCCATTAAAACCCTGAGACAGACAATTAACCATCAGTTTTAGTCATCTCTTTGTTAACAGATTTTAACCCAACAAACTTAACTTAGTTCAAATACTGATTTACGTTCCACCTGGGCCCTCTCCGCTTCGAATGTTTACCTGAGACCCCGGTGGGAAGATCCGGAGTGGGGGGTGTTAGGTCCAGGGGGCATTCTTCTTGTTTCCCAATAGTGAAGAACAGAACAAAGAGCCACCAGAAGGCAGAGAAAGGGTTCCCAGTTCTAGAGCTCATCAGCTCCATGAGAGGAATAGACGCCATGCTTTCCCACCAGCAAGGGGGAGGGGCAAGGCAATCCATGTCAGACCAGAGAAGGCAAGAAATGTCCCTGAAACAAAGGTAGTTTCAGCAGCTGCTTGGGAATATTCCTTAAAGTCTCTGTCTCAAGTTAGACTAACCCCAGTTGGCTCCAGTTATAGTCCTTAACACACGAAATGAGTGAGGGAGAAGCCCCACATGTATTAGGAGGAATGGAGAGATGAAAGTCAGAGTCCCCTTACTCTCTGCTTGCCCCATTCCTTCAAACACAACAAACACCACAACAGACTACAAAAAGACAAGACAAGGACAACTGCAAACCCAGTGGCCCTCACCCAGAGCCTGCTGCTGGCGGGGTTTTCCCGGCTCCCTGACTGCCTAGGGGAACTTGGACCCATAAACAATCTACCAGAAGAGGGATGGGGGCATCCCTGCATCCACTCCAGCCCTGGGGAGCATGGCTGCATCGAGCTTCTCCCCTGTGGGCCATACCTGGAGTTCTGCAAGCAGACAGAACCACACTCAGAAATTCTGATGCTGGCTCAGTTCTTGTTGTTTAATCCCAGATGAACCCCCAATGTTGGGTCCCCCAATAATGGGTCCATGATTAAAGGAGCGAGACTGATACAAAGTGAAAGTCAAGCAAAGCTTTATTTCGTGCCAAGCATCAAGAATCAAACCGACAAAGATCAGTTGGGGCTGCCCCTTACAGAGAGGACAACTCCTCTCTGTTTCACAGACTAACGTTTATAGAGCAAAGGCCATGTGGTTGGACCTGGCCACACACAGGTGGCCAATGAAACTGTAACACAGAGAAAGCTGCACAGTCATGCTAGGTGACCAATTGAATTACAATTTACCCTAGTAGACATTTGAACCAGCCTATAACCTTGGTCAGAATTGGTGCCCAAAGGTGCCCAAAGGGTGGGGCCCATACTCCTTGCTACCTAGGAGACAGTACGTGCCCCCACTGATTGAATACCTCCACCTGGCCTGACCCAACCTTGTATTTGGGCTTTTTTACCTGGGACTGATTTCCAGGACTTGTTTTTAAGTAAGTTCCCCTGGGGGGGGGGGGGGGGCAGGGTCAATTTAAGTTTTACAACAAAATGGCAGTTCAAATGGGGTGGGGCTGCTCTGGCTGAATAGGCCTTATACTTCAAGCATGAGAGACAAGACCATGTTGGTAGAGCTCAAGGAATGTTATGCAGAAATAATGAGGAAGGCCTTGCAGTGCTAAGTGGAACAGGAAAGACGAATTTAAAGACTGTGCTGCTGGGAGGAGTCTGAGGAGAGATAAGGGACAATTGTACAGGGCTCAGAAGATGGTGGAGAACTGGCAAGACCCAGAAGGGAAGGAGGATGCCCAGAAGAAGGGGAAACAGCCTCTAAGAGAGACAACCTGTGGTTATAAAGCATAAACCATCATTAAGGGAAAGCAAAGGGTTTTGCATCTTTGTTTCCTTTGTAGTCTCAGCCTCAGGAGCCCTGTCTTGGACATGATAGCTTTAGCTGAAGTTGGCCCCGAGTGTTCTAGTTAGGGTGTAAGCAGAGCCCCCTTCCAGATTCTTCAGCAGGCATTTGTCTCCTCCTTCCATTTGGCTGGAGCCTTGCTGGGATTGATGTAGACATGTGACATCACTTTCAAATGCTGCCCTAGTTTTTCTTATCCAGGTCAATCTTTAAAGGACCTTCAGTCACAAATCCAGCCAGACAGGGAACTTATTCACCCTCATGATTTATATTCATCTGCTGCGTGCCCATTGGAGAGAAATATCACTTTGCCCCCTCCCCGGTCCTCTGCGTTCTAGTCTGACTAGCCAAAGGGCTGGACTTTTTCCCTTCACTATTCTGTGTTTATTTCTACCTGCACGAGTTGGTGGGGAGAATGAGCTTGCAGATGATGCCAGACAGGAATAGACAAGATTTCTTATCCTCTTAAGACATTACATCAAAACAATTTTGTTGGAACATGACAGGGCAGAAATGCTGAATCCCCGCCCCCATCCTATTTTGTCTGCAAAGAGGTACATTACTATCATATACAGGATCTGTTTCTTGACTTGATTTGTCCTTCCTTCTTTCTAAAAAATCAGTTTTGATGTACAATTTATATACGCCAATTTATATATGTCAATTTTAATTATTTGCCAAGTTGCTGAATTTTGACCAATGTCAGGGAACAATAATAATATTCAATATTTCCATCACCCCAGATGTTGCCTCAAGTTTTCTTGCCATCAACCCCCTCCTTCTAGCCCTGACCCTGGCACACTTTGTCCCTTTCTACATGAGGAGGGATGTGAGCAGCCTAAAAAGAGCATGGTCACACAAACATCCCCTGAGTCATCTTGTTCTTAGTTTATAGAAATTCCATTTTGCTGGTCATTTCCTAATTGGCATCTCGAAGAATCAGGAATTACTAAGAACTATCCATCTTTTGCCACTTGCTAAGAGCTGGACTCATTGTATATGTTGACCTGCTCCATGAATATCATAGATAAATTTGGTCCATGTTTCCAAAGAGATAGCCCTAAAATTGACATCTGTCTGGGGCTGAAAGAGAGCCATCTGAGCTTAAAGACAAAGGCATGCACAGTTGAAATTCAATGTAGTAAACTCTCCCTCCTACTGCTCTTCTTATTGTCTTTTGGTTAGATTTTAGTAAGATTTTGTGTCTGAGAGATTGTTCCTTTATTCTATTGCCCTATGGGAATAGGAAGAGATAAGAAGTAATGAACAAAGCTAAGCAAGGAATACTGGAAGGGATAAATAATGGTGGTGTAAATGTGTTGGGTGGAAAAATGCATTATAAAGCACTTGCTGGGCATGGTTCAAGTATTCCAAGTGCTGGGATACCGACCCAGAAAAAGGTATGGGTCTTGTCCACCAGGAGCTCACAGTTCTGTACAGGAAGCCACCGGAAATTGGGCAGTGAAGAGATGATGGGATCAGGCAATGACAGGCAATGCTGTTGGCTACTGGAGCACACACAAAGAGTATGGCATCCATTCTTCTACCAGGGAAGCCTCCTGGAGAATGTGGTATCCAGGCTTGAAGATCATGAAGAGCACAAAACCTGAGAATTTGTTTTGTTTTTTGTGGTAATAAGCAATTCACAAAGTAGAAACTGGAGACTATTTAAAATTAAGTGGTATCATGCAGAAGCATGCAAGAAGGAGAAAAATTAAAAATGCAATCCGAATCACATTATATGCAAATCTAAAGTGAGTCAACTGAATTTGAAAAGAGAGGGAGGGAGGGACTGAGAGGGAAAGAGAGAGAGAAAAAGACAAAGACAGAATATGCCACTCCATGGAGCAGTCCTTGTGGCAGAGCCTGGAAACAAGGGCTCTGCATTTGAGGGGCCAATGCACTTGCTGTCTTCCAAAGAAGGGATATGTCACCCATATGTGGGCACTGTGTGGAAATCGCATTGAATAGGAAGTGGAAAACCAGGGTTCCCATCCAGATTAGCTTTGGGGAAACTCAGTTTACTCACTTACATAAACAAGAGATGGAGCAAGCTGATCACTCCAGTATTTTAATCTCTAGACTTTCCTGATTCGATGTTTACCTAGCAGGTGTTTGTAACTTTGTAGTGAGGCGTAAGGATGTTAAGATGTTACTTGAGGCACTAAGAGATGGCCAATGATGACTATATCCGCCCATGGCCCTCTGCCAAGGAAAGCAACATTAAGCTATTCTTCAAGTTGCAATGGCTTTTGCTATATGTGTGGATATGCAACGAAAGTAACCCTGCTTATCTTGGTTTTTTTTTTTTAAAGATTTTATTTATTTATTTGACAGACAGAGATCACAAGCAGGCAGAGAGGCAGGCAGAGAGAGTGGAGGAAGCAGGCTCCCCGCTGAGCAGAGAGCCCGATGCGGGGCTCCATCCCAGGACCCTGAGATCATGACCTGAGCCAAAGGCAGAGGCCTAACCCACTGAGCCACCCAGGTGACCCCAACCCTGCTTATCTTGGATGAAATGATTGGTCCAGAGCCAAAGGCATCCAGCAAGATATATGTGGGAAATACCACATGACAAGTAACTTGATGTGGAACACTGCCAGTATGAGTGACCTAATCTGAGATTTTCTTGCTGGTATAAACATGATGCATGGAAGAAACATGGGTTACTAGAGCTGTTTTGTATTCTTCATGACTATGAGTCAACCTTGAAGCACTTCATGATCTGTGGAATATTATGGTTGTAGAAGCAATGAGACACAGAATGAATCTTAAGTTGTTGAGAATGTTCCTGGGGTTCCTTGTTACTACAGATAGTCTTACAGGAATGCTTCTCATCTAGAGCAATCTGGGTGTGTCTCATCTCTGCTAACTATGGAAATCCCAAGGATTAGCAGGAAGCTCTAAGTGAGGCTCCTGGGTGAATAGAGAGGAGTAAGAGATTTCATTCTGCTAAAAGAGGAGGTGCTTCTGGGAGATACTTTGTAGCATAATTCAGTATTAGTAAGTTGATGCTGCATTTTCTATTTTCTTTGGGACTAAGGTGTAGAGATAAATTGGCAAAATTGGCCTTATGGCAAAATTGATAATGTGGGAACATTGTTTGAGACTTTACCCTACCTGCAGCTAACTTGTTAGCATACAAGTTTCATGGATGCTGGAAGAAGACATGAGACTCCTGGCTCAGAGACAAGGCAATTGTGGCATTCAGAGTCAGCACTGGCCCCTATTTCTCAGGCCTCACTTCTCACTGAGTGACACTAAGAGGGTCCAGAGGAGCAGAACTCTGAGCTTAGGAACCTTGAAACAGTAAGCCTGCCTCCCATTATCTTTATTTCAATGTGCAGGAAACAAACTTGTCTTTTTCTCTGGAGGAAGACACTATCACGTTCTTTCAAGGCTGTTTGTACAACAAACAGCCTTGAAAAGATAGCATTCTTCAAAAGGGAGTCAGTGCCTGTGCTGGAAAGACAAAGAGAAATAGAGACTCACAGAAAACTGTCTCCAAACAGTGAGTCATTAATAGAACCATGAAATAAATTCAGAGGGCTTAAACACACAGAAGGATATTTCATGTAGTAGGGCAAACAGTGTAAGTGCAACTTTCCTTTAAAAATATTTTTTTCACCTTTTCTCATTGACAGTACATTTGAGATACATTGGCTAAAGTATTATTAAATACACTGAATTCTTACATTCTGGGTGACATGACTTGGCTTGCATTTTACCCAGGATTGTGCAATAGCAACATGTATTATATTGGGGTTCTTCTGTAATATAAATCATAAACACAATGCCATAAATGACATATTCTGATAGTGATTAATAAACATACTCAATTGCTATTTTTGGAGACTAGGAAATTTTAGATACTATATTGTGGGCTTTTTTTTTTTAACTAAATGGAGTTTTAAGAAGATAAATTTTATCTCTGGTTACAGGTAGATAGCAGAGAAATTATGTCGTATGAGTTTGGACTACTCAGAGAATAAAACATAGTGTGGGAAAGTTTACATTACTAACTAAATTGATGCTTTGCCAGGCATTGGATTTAATAAGGAGCACACACAAAAATTAACAAATATTTGACATCTTAACAGCTCCAAAGCAAATATTTTGTCTGACTTGTATGCCTATGAAATGAAAGTTCTGGACAGACAAAAGGAATGCTGGATCCTTAATGTATTTGTTAAATTCAAGATTTTTAAAAATATTTTACACAATAGACAAAATTTCATTAAAACTAGTTTTTAAAAGTCCACTTTCATAAATATCTACTGAGTTCATATATGCAAAAAGTCAGAGGATAGAAAGATATGTAAAATACCTACCTGACTTCATGGGGATCATCTGGATTAGAGTGATTACAATTTCGAAGGGTAGAAATTATATGCAATTTTCTATTTTACATACCTACCACATTGCCTCTATTTAAAATAAGTATTTGCTGTTATTATTGCTAAGATCAGAGCCATAGTAGAAGGTTACAGTGGTAACACATTATTTTATATCAATTGAAAAAGTTACCCATTTAAGTGGAGTATTTCTAAATCTTTGGGAAAATCCATTTTAAGAATGGATGTAGATCATGTTTTAGAAATAGGCATATGAAATCTTAACAAAGGAAAGCCATTATCCCAAGAATTATATGACCTGCTAAAGAGAGAACTTTAATGGCAGAACCAAGCACCATATCACTGGGTCTATTACAAAATAGAATTATTGCTTTTATAGGCTCAACTCACTTAAAGCAAGAATACGCAAATAATATTCTTCTTGGAATATTTTAAACATGAAGAAATGCCATCAGTTCTTGCTTTCTCAGAAAAGTAGTTAAACCACTTTTCCATAAGGTTCATCTAGTTTGAACACTTAATTAATTTCATTGTCCCCATTAAATGCTCTTTCCAAAGAAAAACCAAGAAGAAAACTAGCTGGCAGAGATTTCACACACACATACCCGTTTCTCCAAGATAAATTCTGGGGTCTGGAGTCATTCGGACAAATCAAAATATCCTCATCATTTAAGATCTCAATAATGTTCTATACATGGGTATTATTTATTTCATACATAATGGAGAGCATAAAGAAAGGTGGTATTTGTAGGAAGGTAGCAATATCCAGACTTTAAGGGGCGGTTCTTCGTCTAATATAGTCAAGATAGAAGTGGGTTGTAGATGTAAATATCTGAATATATAATCATTTGTCTATCTTTTTATACAAGACAAAGGGTTTTCTTTCAGTATAATTGTTAGTTGCTCTTTCAACCTCATGCGTAATGCATTACCTAAGATGACCAGCCTGGTTTCCTTAAAGTCAAGCAATCTGACTTCAGCATTGTTTTGAGCTTTTATGATTCTTTTTCTTTACAATCGGATACAGTTTTTGCTCCAATGCTTAATTTGATAGTAATTTTTGTTTTTAATGACTCACCCATATCAAGTCATTCAAAGCTTTCAGCTTTAGATTTATACTCATATTTTACTGTTTTAATAACATTTAACTTGTATGTATTTGTGATAGTAACCACAATGGAAAAATGAGGTTGAAATAAACAAAATTAACCCTTAAGAAGTATTTAAAGTTCTAATAGTGGGGGTAGGAGGGGGCAGTGCTCCAAAAGGTGGCATTTACTATGTATAGACACGCAGATGGCAGCAAGCAGGGTCTGCCAAGCCAGTGAAGGGGCAAGTTGTTAAGGAAGTTTCTATTGTGTGTCAATTCTTGCTGCTATTGGTATTTATACAGAATATAGGCAGTCCTCGTATTCTTCAACACTTAGAAAAAAAGTTATTTTTGAAAGTCCAGTTTGCCTCAGTTCACAAACCTTTTAGTTTACATTTACTTGCATATAATTTTCATTGGTATGTAGCATTTTGTTTGTTTGTTTGTTTGTTTTTTGAAACAGAGTGAGCAGGAGGGGCAGAGGGAGAGAGAATCTCAAGCTGACTCAGTACTAAGCAGAGAGTGGACACAGGGCTGGGCTTGATATCACGACCCTGAGGGCATGGCCTGAGCCAAAACCAATAGTCAGATGCTTAACCAACTGCACCACCCAGGCTACCCAGTTAAGCATTCTTTAGAGCCTCTGACCACTTGCTACTGAGAAAGCAAGTTTCTTGCAATCAGATTCCTGTGAAGTTTCTAAGACATTACTGTCCCACATGTAATTAATTGCATTTTCTCATCACTCAGTTTCTCTTAATGATCACATGCTATATTTTATCAGTATCTATTACCTATTCCTTCTGGTCACCTGGGTACTAGAGCCCCTTTTGGAACCACGATATTTATTTATTTATCAGAACTATGATCTTTAAACTCACTCTTTGTTTCAGGGCATTTTCTCCTTTGATTCTTTAATCCCTTCCCTGCAGCATAAATTGCCAGAGCTTTCAGTATCCCTCTGGGTGTCTCACTGGTGCTTTGTATAATGCCACAGTGAATGGGGCCAACAATTCTTTTTAATATCCTTGGAAATATTATTCAGTTTATTTTTACAAATCTCATCCAAAAAAGCATCATCTAATGATACTTTGAATATTTTCACAACTACTCCCCAACACATATCTTTTGCTGATCTCATAGTATAGTTTGAGGTGGTTCTGTTGAACTTTTAAGTCTACTTCAACCCTGATCTTTATCTCTGGATTTGGTGGCCATAATTACCCTGTGACCTTCCCTTTCAAATTTCTTTTGAGAGCAGCTTTGCTTAATTGTGAATTTGTTCCCAAAAGCTGACAAAAACACTGCCAGTTCCTTAAGATCTGGTGCTGTCAACACTCCAGAGACTGTTCTTTCATTGATTTGTATTTGTGCTTGATTCTGTGCTGTGATTATTTTTAAGCTAGTTACAGATTGCTGCCAGGGAAACCAAGCAATCAAAAGTCTTTGTTTATTTTATCTATATAGCCATATGCAAATTCTACAGATGTTCTGAACTCTGAGAAGTGGTGAAGGTCAGCCTGTCTCTAAGGACTTGCTTAACAAAGGATGTTCAGAATCCATTTCGTATATTTCCAGTTTTTAAGGTCATTAATGTTTATTAAAGCCCACTTAAAACCAATGACTTTTGCCTATGCACTGTAAAATAGGCTGCATTTTAGGTTGATTTTATATAAGTGTTCCAATACCCGAGAGTGATACTGCACATCCTAATATTATGAGATGGAAGAGGAATTTATTAATGCTTATTATAATACTTATTAAAATTTAGTAAGTATTAACTATGACTGCTAAGGTAAGTGGCATACAAGGCAGTTACATCTGTTAAAGGGTTCTCCAAATACATTTGGAGGGCCTATATTGACTCAAAGATTACATATTCTAGATTGACTGACCATCCTTAATAATCTTTATATCAAGTGGGCTTTCTCAGACCTTTCCTCTTCCATCTGGACCTCTGGAAAAAAGGTACGTATAAAGTATCCTTGGAAAGGAGAGAAGCCCCAGGCATTTTCTTTCATACGTAAGTCCAGAATCAAGCCATGTTTTTCAGCCGCATAAAGGATGGTTTATTCTGGCAGATGGAGGTATAGGGAAAAATCTATATAAACATACAGTTGTAAATGCACACACGTTTAGATAACCACAGAGAGACCAATACACTAAAAAGCCAAGTAAAATCCTCCAGTACTGGTCACTGCCCACCTCACCCAGGGCAGAGAAGCGATTTAAAAAGTTACAGGCTCTGTCTCCATGAGCACCAGAGAAAAAAGTATACCGATCTCTCTGAAAATGGCTTGTCATTTCCTCCGTTTGCCAATAATCTGAGAGCGATGGGAACTCTAAAACTAAAAACTAGACCTCATGTCACCCATACATCTTCGTTCGAAGAGAGATTTAATTTAAATTTGCGCAAGGCACTCAGCACCTTCCCTCCACGGAAAATTGTCCCGTCACAAGCAAGAGTGATTCGAAAACCCAAACATTGCTCCCTCCGGACTTAAGAACGAGGAGCAATCTGGCGGCTCGCTGAGCTGGTAGACCGCTGTCCCGCCCCCAGGGTCACCCCCGCCCCGAGGGCGGAGCCTATATTGCTCCGCCCCTCCCCGCCCCCTCGCGTAACCCGGATACACACCCACGCTCCCCTTTCACCTCGCAGCCGTTGGCTAACGTGGAAGTAGGACCCGCTGCCCGGCTGAGGACTGGGGACCGCGCTGCCCGGGACAGTTGGGCGCGCGGCACGTCAAGGGTGGGCTTCTCGGCGCGACTCGGCCTTTCCCGGAAGGGAGCGATGGGGCGCGCGGGCGCCGGCGAGCGGACGCCGGTGTAGTTCGCGCGGCGCCCGGCCCGGGAGCGCGGCGGCGGCGGCGGCGGGCGCGGGGAGGCCTGTGAGGGCCGCCGCCCCGAGCGCCGGCCTCCCGCGCCATGGCCCCTATGGGCATCCGCCTGTCCCCGCTGGGGGTGGCCGTGTTCTGCCTGCTGGGGCTTGGCGTACTCTACCATCTGTACTCGGGTTTTCTGGCCGGCCGCTTCAGCCTCTTCGGCCTGGGCGGCGAGCCGGGCGGCGGCGGGGCGGCGGGGCCCGCGGCCGCGGCCGATGGGGGCACGGTGGACCTCCGCGAGATGCTGGCCGTGTCGGTGTTGGCCGCTGTTCGCGGCGGCGACGAGGTGAGGCGCGTCCGCGAGAGCAACGTCCTCCACGAGAAATCCAAGGGGAAGACGCGCGAGGGAGCCGAGGACAAGATGACCAGCGGGGACGTGCTGTCCAACCGCAAGATGTTCTACCTACTTAAGACTGCTTTCCCTAATGTGCAGGTGGGTGCCACGAGTGCCTGGCGCGCTGGGAGCGGATGGGCGGCGGCGCCCGCCCAGGTCAGGGAGCCAGGGAGCCTAGAAGCCTTGGAGCGCGTCCTGACGCCTTGACTCCTCCGATGGCCCCAGGGCGTGGGGTCCTGACTCTCATTTTGCAGTCGTGGAAATTGAGACGCGAAGTATAGGTGCTCAATGTCGTACAAACAGTTGGCAGGTGAGATGGGTGAAGTTGCAGGTAGTCTGACTCAGAGGCCTTACCTTTCTTGGCCCCTCCCGGGGTATGTGTACGTGCTTTGTACTTGGAAGCTGGAGCTCTCAGTTCTGGGTGGGCCTTGATATCAAAAGGCTGTGAAAGTTAACTTCATTCCTCACTGCAGGCCCTTTTCTAAAATGAAGGAGGTTGGACTAGAACCCCCATGGCCGTGTAGCCTGCCTTGGTAATTGTTGAAAGGGTTGTAACTATAGAATACATGTATTTGCCGGACCTACGAGGAGCTAATTGAGGGCTAAAAACCGTAGAAGTCTTGTTGCAGAGCTGTTAATGTGCAGGGCATTTGTTGGGGGTATGCTCATGATATACTTTAGCCGTGGAGTGATCTCTTAATGGCATGTACTCTGGGGGCTCTTTAAAGGAGTGTTTGGAAGTATGTTTCCCAGAAACTTCATTTCAGCTGTCTACCCGGTTATTACCTCCAGATAAAGAGAATTGAACAACCTTTGCCTTTTATTTGGATAGATTTCTGGGGGAAGGAATTGACATTTTTTTAGGTAAATTCAGAATTTTGAATTTTGTTACTAATACTTCTAAAATTCATTTTAGTGGATCTGCTGTTGAATGAATAAAATTTTCAAAAACATAGTTCTGGAGGAAGAACTTAGCATAGCATAGCAATGTTTCGTAAGTGTATGTCTTAATTCACCTAATAGTAGATTTTGGCTATTGGGAAGAAAAATTGTTTCCAGTGGTATTCTATTAATTAGAGAAACAGTGAAATCTAAACCCCAGCTTCTTTGGAAGGCACCTGACCTTTTACTGTTGTTCTTGGAAGAGTTAGGAGAATATTGTCATTGTAGAATTTACTTATCTTGTGTAACTCTTCCTCTGGTCTGTCATATTATTGCTTTGTTTCTCCTTTGTCCTCTTTCTGTCATTTTTTTTTCTTTTTTTTTTTTTTTCCTTAAAAAATTTTTTGCAGGGGAAGGAACATTGGCTTCATATCATGAGTTGCTGGCAGTCAGGTGTATTTGACCGGAGAATTCTCAACAAAACACCAAACATTTATTTTTCTTTGCCCTAGCCTACTTTATCATCACAAATCTTTATCAACCCAAATACTTACTTTGTGTTTTCATAGATGTAAGATGTATCATGAGATGTAAGAAAGAAATATATTCTTTCTCCAAAAAACTTTCCCCTCAGAGTTTGTGGAAGAAACAGGAGTTTCCGAGAAGTTGATGTAGAATAGTTACAACAGTAGAAATGGTAACCATTTCTTGAGTGTATTTTAGGCCCCCAGATAGTGGCCACATAGGACTTCATTTGATTGCCACAGCAACTTTTTAATTTTGTTTTATTATTTAAGATTTTACTTATTTATTTGACACAGGGAGAACAAGGGAGAGAGAGAGTAAGCACAAGCATGGGGAACGGCAGGCCTCCCACATAGCAGGAAGCCCCATGTGGAACTCTATCTCAGGATCCTGGGATCATGACCTGGGCTGAAGGCAGCTGCTTAACAGCCACCAAGGTGCCCTTGCCACAGAAACTTTTAAGAAGTAAATTTTATTTACGCCAGTTTACAGATGGGAAATCTGAGGCTCATGACACTGTAGTTTATGTGAATTCTCTAATTCTTCATTTTAGCTAGATCTTTAGGAGGCTACTTAAAATTTATGGTAAATTTCCTGGGAAAACATCAAATTGTGGAAAATTAAAAGCAATAATAATAAAATATACGAAGTAGAGTTGAATTTCTTTTTTTACGGATAAAGACAAAATAGTCTTAAATACCAAAAACATGGAAGAATGTGCGTGTGTGTTCACAAGTGAACTCCACCCCACCCCTACCAAACCTTTTGCTTTGGTTAACTTCCACAGGATTCTGCTTTGTTTTCTCACTTATTAGTAAATGCTATGGGAATAGCTGCCAAGGTAGTGAGCAGCATTTTATTAAACATAAAAGCTAGGCTTTCAGAATTGCAGATGTTGAAGGCTCTCCCTTTATGTAAAATAACTTTGTTCTCTTGTGACTGAATATTCACATGTATATTTTTAGTGTTGGCCTTTTGCTGGGGTAAAGGAGGTTATGTTCATTTACACAGTATCAGAGTAGGGTAGTGTCATGTTGAGCTGCTTCCTTTTATCACTATGTTGTTAAACTAGAGACCAAATACTGTCATCTAAGTAGAAACTCAGCCCTGGATTCTTTTCTTTCCTCTCCTGCAGCACCCAGAATACAGTCTTAAATGTCTCGTTTTTGAAGCCTCACCTGGATTTTTTTGATAAGGAATTTAAGTCAAATCCCACTCAGTTTACTTCCTTATGACAAATTAGCATTGAGAAGCCACAAATACTTTCTTCTTTTATCCTGGTGTCCTGTGCAAATAGGGAGAGGTCTCTTATTTTCTCTCAAGATTTTCCTGTCTAGAATCAAGAATCAGAGTCTTGAATTCTCCTGATGTTTACTTCTCAGAACAAGGTTATACCAGGTGTATATCTGAGTACACTCAAGAGGCATTGGACAGTCTAGAGATTTTTGTTTGTCACAAATTGGGGTGGAATACTATTGGCATCTAGTAGGTAGACGGCAACTGGCCCACAATGCACGTGACAGCTCTCCATAGCAAAGAATGATCTGGCCTAAGTTTTCAGTTGGTGCCCTGGTTGAGAAGCCCTACTCTGCAGAAGTGTGTTATCCTAAGAAAACTCAGGTTTGGCCTAGGATCCCTGGATTTCTTTTTGTCTTCAGCCTTTCTTACATTAGGGATCTTGGGAGAGTCCTCAGGGCAGTCTTTCTCCTCTTCCTAAACACTCTGGCCATACTTGATTTTATTTTAAGAAAGTATTAGTAACTGCAGCCATTTGTATCATACTGTCTTTAATTACATTCTTCTGAATAGTGATGAAAATGAAGGCTGACGATAGGTTTGTGGAGTGAATTTACAGCCACAGAACAGACAAACTTGGATTTGTAATTTCAGTTTAACACACAGGGAGCTCTAACTGTGAGAGCCTCTATATCCTCAACTTATTTAAAGTTTTTGACTTAGAAAATAATTCATTTTGCTTTTTAGAGTCTTGGGTGTAGGCCTTCCTTGACCTCTAGGATGGGAGTCAAACTCTTCTCTCAGCAAGAGTGCTCATTGGAAAAGTCTGAGAAGTGCTAATATCATGCTGTAACACTTGCCTTGAGGGGTACCCAGGTGGCTCAGTCAGTTAAATGGCTTCCTTCAGCTCAGGTCATCATCCCAGGGTCCTGAGATGGAGCACCACCCTGAGCTCTGTATAGGGCTCCCTGCTCAGTGGGGAGTCTGCTGCTCTCTCTCCCTCTGCCTGCCACTCCCCCTGCTTGTGTGCGTTGGTGCTCTCTCTCTCTCTGTCTCTCAAATGAATAAATAAATTTCTAAAAAAAAAGGGAACCACTTGCCTTGATGTCTTGTCTAGTCACCCACCTATGTGATCCTGGCCAGTCATCTCACTTCTTTGAGCTGCAGTTTTCCTCTTCTGTAAATTCCAGATAACTAGTAATTTGATAATTAGTGCAGACATAAGCATTGTGGACAGGAAAAAAACCTAAGTTGAAAGGAGCTGGCCCAGTAGAGGTGGTAGTATAGTAAATTCAAGTATGCTGATATGTCTGAATCTGATGCATTGAATCCGATGAATCCGAAATGACTGGAAGAAATTAGGAAGGTAAACGGGCTGGATCATATGCCAAACTCAAAGAAGTTTGAACATGATCTTTAGTTTAATCCTAAAGTACTAAAGAAGACCAGATTTACCTGACTTTTCTTAAAGCCTACAATATGCTTTGGGCTGTGGGTATTTGGAGGTGGTTGAGACCAGTTGGGGTATGTTAAAATAGGCTGTGCAAGAGATAAGGACCAGAACTCAGGCAGTGGGAACATTACACTCAGCTTGTTTTACTAGCTAACATTTATTTAGTTCTCAGTAGCAAGTACTGAATTAAGCTTTTAAGCTTTTTATTCCCATTATTAAGGTACTCTTGACAACAGTATAGGAAGTCAAGTACTATTGCTTCCATTCTGCAGCTATAGAAATTGAGGCTTGGAAAGGCTAAATAATTTACCAAACTTTAGATAGCTAGAAAATAATTTTAGGCCTGTAGAGAGATTCATTTAATGGTCTGAGAATCATCTCAGGTGTGTTTAATTCTATATATAAGTCAGTATAGGAGGTATAACTACAGTGTACTTTTAACTAACCCACAGTATTTTGAATGACTAGAAGGCCTCAAGAGTTGATGCTTGGAGAATCCTTTGGAGGGAGTAAACCAGTTAGGAGGTTTTTCAGGAGAGACATTCTATATTTTAAATTGGGGCTATGTTTGTAGAGAAGATAGAATTGGAAAGAGATGAGAGAATTTCTAAGGATGTTACAGAGTGTATCCTATATCTGGCTTTCACAATTGGTGTTTTGCTGGAGATGAAGACTGAGGGATGACACGTCCAAGGGGGCAGATTATGAGTGCCATCTTAGACTTAAGAAGTTAAGAGTTGTCTTTGATATGGCCAAGGGGACATGTTAAGGAGGTATTTGAATATGTGGCTCTGAAGTACTGAAGAGACATCTGAATTTGAAATACAAATTTGTGAGTCATCGTTGTGATATTAATTGGAAAAGGATTGCTTATGGAAAGAATATTGTGTGAAAGGGGAAGATCAAGGGCCTAAGGCCAAAGGTAACAAAGATGGAAAATAATCATTTAATGCAGCCAGCATTTACTAAATGCTTACTTCTTGTTAAGCACAATGTTAAGCTTGTTTGTTTTACCTATTCTGTTTCATTAATTCAGCCATAGAACCCAGTAGGAAGATAGATTTATCATCCACTTTAGCAGCTCAGGAAGATTAGTCACATTCCCAATAAATTGAAGAGCTGGCAATGACAGAACATACTCTTAGTGATAGTTCTGCATGGTGAATGGTCATTGGTGAACTTTTTAAGAGCTTGCTTGGTGGCTTGATGGAAAGGGAGCAAAATTGAAAAAAAATGGGATGAGGAAAAATGGAGATAGTAAAAGACAAGGCTTTTAAGAAATTGGACTTCTACAGAGCTTGGCTGGGGTCTTATATGAAACTAAGAGAAGTTTCTATGAAATTTTTTGGTGGTGTTTTTAAGATGTGAGAAACTAGAACATGTTTATTTAGAGGTATGTGTGTGAAAGATGGTGTTGATAGTAAAAAGCTTCTAAAAAGGTGGAAGAAGATATCCATTTAGAAAATAGTTATTGAGGGCGCCTGGGTGGCTTAGTGGGTTAAAGCCTCTGCCTTCAGCTCAGGTCATGATCCCAGAGTCCTGCGATGGAGTCCCACATCCCGCTCTCTGCTCAGCGGGGAGCCTGCTTTCCTTCCTCTCTCTCTGCCTGCCTCTCTGTCTACTTGTGATCTCTGTCTGTCAAATAAATAAATAAAATCTTTAAAAAAAAAAAAGAAAACAGTTATTGAATGCCTGCTGTGTGATAGGCACAGTGCGAGGTACCATATCTGAGAACTTTTTGAGAGTTTGGATTTTATTTCTGTGTAATGAAAAACCATTGGCAAGTTTTAAGCAGGGAGTGACAATACTCTTATTTAGGAAGATGACAGGTTGCTGGGTTGCAAAGGGAAGCTCCGTTAAGGCAATGATTTTGTCCATTTTGTTCATTATTTTATCCTAGTGCCCAAAACAGTTTAGAATATATGGTCATTGGGACACCTGGGTGGCTCAGTGGGTTAAGCCGCTGCCTTCAGCTCAGGTCATGGTCCCAGGGTCCTGGGATCGAACCCCACATCGGGATTTCTGCTCAGCAGAGAGCCTGCTTTCCTTCCTCTCTCTGCCTGCCTCTCTGCCTATTTGTGATCTCTGTCTGTCAAATAAATAAAATCTTTTAAAAAAAAAAAAAGAATATATGGTCATTAATAGTTGTTGAAGGAATGAACACATCAGTGAATGCATTGTAGGAGACCAGAGCAATCGGAGGCTATTTGAGAAATCCAAGTGAGAGCTAGATAGTGGTTTAAATTGAGATTTGTTTGGAATACATAATTTCATTTATTTGAAATTGGGAGGTAGAATTTCCAGGACTTGTTGGCTAGTGAAATGTGGAAAGGAATTAGGATAGATTTACTGCTTGTGATCTTACCAGCTGTGTGTAAGGCTCTTTACAGTGGCGGAAAGTGGATTTATTCAATTTGTAGGTGTGTGATGGTAGTGGCAGGTTACCAGTAGCAGTTATTCAAAAGCAGATGAGGACATTGTGCTGATGTTTTTGTTCTCTTGCTTCATTCGTTTCTCAGGAAAGATGTTTTCAAATACACTTCTATAATTTGTCAGGTCAAGCTACATTGAAAGGATATGGAGAGGCTGACTTGAACTTTAGGCAAAAATCTTAAATCATAAGGCACAGTAGTTGCTTCCTAGACTTGGCATTGCCGTTTTTGTAAACTACAGGGGTTTGTAGTTGGTGAACTACTTTGTTGTTTCTGTGAGTCACATTTGTTGTTTAAGTTTATTCTGTGGTGTTTGCATGGTGTTACTCTTAGATTCATTCATCTGACATGGCCTAGCATTGTAGTATTATTAAGTGTATGGGCTCTAAATCCAAAATACTTTAACTTGATGTCTGCAAGATGGTACAAAAGGAGTTCTCTACTGTCATTCCCTCACAGGACATTGATTTTGGTGGTCATTCACAGACAAGAGTTCCGTTGTAGGAGTCTGGAGGTCCAGCAGAGAAGTTCCAGCACATCATTGGGGCCAAAAAAAAAAAAAAAAAAAAAAAAAAAAAAAACAAAACTTAAGAATAGATGCATTGATGCAAATAAGAGGAACATTTTCACTTAGCTCCCATCACCTCTCCATCAAGGTCAGTGCCAGGAGAGACCCCTACAGCCTGCAGTTGTACCACAGTAGTCTGAGTGAGTACCTGGCTTTTCCAGCCAAGCAGGACACTGCCCAAGAAGCCCACTTCTGTCTCTTGTCACCTACATTGCTAGAGTGATCTGTAAGGCTGTGGGGTTGGGAGAGGCTGTGGGAGCACATAAACCAGGGCTCAAACTCCAAAGTGTTGTTACGAATCTCTTCATAGATACCCAACAGGAAGGCTGCCCATAAGCCACTATGGACTCCTCACCCTCAGATCCTCACAGCTGGCTCACAGTCAGCCTCAACACTTTATATACCTTGTGCAGACCTACCCCACTCACCCACATTGGCCTGATTTTAGCGTGTGCTCCTATAGATGGTGAGATTGAGCCTTTGCAAATGGCTAGCAAACAAGTACAAAAAACTGGCATAACTGGGTAAACTGGTAAACTGGGTAAAGGCTTACAAACTTGAGTATTGCAGGGTACCACCCTAGAGAAAACAAATGGGTGACTCTCAGCACCTGGTCTGGCTTTGTGGAATTGAGACAAAAAGCATATAATCTTAAGAATGCCCTCCAGGAGGGAACAGAAAGTGTGGAGAAGGCACATCTACAGAAGAGGTCAGAGAAAGCCTCCGAATTCCACATCAGATTCAAGGTGAGATAGCTGTCTCCCAAAGCCAGTCAGGAAAGAGTGGAGAAGATAACTCCTTCAGAAGTGAAGACAGCAATGCAAAACAAAAAAATTAAGGAAATAAAACATTGCCAAAGGAACATAATTTCTTAATAACTGCTCCCCCCAAAATAGAGATCTACAAATTGTCTGTCAAAGAATTCAAAATAATTGTTTTAGGGAAGTTCAGTGAGCTTAAGAAAACACAGACAACTCAAAGAAATCAGGAAAACAATACATGAATGAAAAGAGATAAAACAGAGAAGTTTAAAAAGCTGCTAGAAATTTAGAGCTGAAGAATACAAGAAATGAAAATTCAGGAATAAGCAGAAGACTTGATCAAGCAGAAGAAAGAATCCATGAACTCAGAAACAGATCATTTGAAATCATGCCGTCAACAGAGAAAAAAGAAAATAAAACAAGTAAAGAAAGCCTGTGTGCATTATGGGGCACCATCAAGTGTAATTATTTACATTTCAGCAGCCCCAGAGAAGGAGAGAGAAAAGGCAGAAGGTTTATTTAAAAGAATAGTGGCTGAAAACTTCCCAAATCAGGGGCGATATAGGCACATCTAGCTGCGTGAAACTCAAAAGTCCACAAATTCAACTCAGAGAGGACTTACTGTACATAGTAACAAAACTGTCAAAAACCAAAGAATTTTGAAAGCAGTAGAAAAGAAACTCATCTGATAGAAGGGAACTGCCCCATAAAACTATCAGCAAATATTTCATCAGAAACCCTATAGGCCAAAAGAGAGTAGGATATATTTGGAGTGGTGATAGAAAAACAAAAACAAAAAACCTGCCAACTGAGAATACTTTACCTTGTAGCACTCTGTCTTTAGAAATGCAGAAAAGATAAAGACTTTCCCAGATAAATAAATGCATCACCACTAGATCTGCCTTACAAGAAATGTTAAAGGGAGTCCTTCAAGTTGAAATGAAAGGATGCTAAATAGTAATAAAAAAATGAGTATATAATGAAATTCAAAATTTTCTAATGTAATAGTGGTATGTAAATCATTTAACTTTAATGTAAAAGTTAAAAGATGAGTATTTTTTTAAAACTATAGCTATAAAAATTTGTTAACAGATATAGAATATAAAAAGATGTAACCTTAAAAACATGTTGTAGAAGGAGTGAAAGAGGGAAGAGTTCATATGCAATCAAAGTTGTTATCAACTTAAAATAGACTGTTATAACTATAAGATATTTTTTGTAAGTCTCATGATAACCACAAGACAAAAATCTCTGATAGACAAACAAAGGATACGACCATGGAAAATAATCATATCAGAAAGGAAGACATGTAGAGAGTAAGAAAGGAACAAAGAAGCCACAAAAAACCAGGAAGCAATTAACAGGATGGCATTAGTAAGTCCACACTTACTAATTATTTGAAATATAGATGAACTAAATTCTCCAGTCAAAAAACAGACCAGATGAATGGATTAAAAAAAAAGAGAAAAGACCCAAATGTATGCCACCAATAAGAGAAACACTTCAGCTTTAAAGGCACACATAGGATCAGAGTGAAGGGATAGAAAAAAAATATTCCATGCAAATGGAAACCCAAAGAGAATGGGATAGCTATACTGGTATCAGACAGAATAGACTTCAAGTAAAAAAACTCTAACAAGGGACAAAGAAAAATTTATGTAATGATAAAAGGGTCAGTTTATCAAGAAGATATAATAATTGTAAATACATATGCACCCAACATCAGGGCACTGAATATATCGAGCACATATTATAGATCTGGGTACAGAAACAGATAGCAGTACAATAATAATAGAGATGTCAGTACCTCACTTTCACCAATGGATAGATCATCTGGACAGGTCATCAATAAGGAAATAATAAACTTGCACTACTTTTCACACTGGTACAGACACTGTCAGAAATGTATAGCCCATTTCATCCAACAGTAGCAGAATACACATTCTTCTCAAGCTCATATGGACTACTCTCTGGGGTAGATAGCATGTAAGGCAGAAAATGAGTCCTAACAAATTGAAGATTAAAATTATAATCATAGGTCTTTTTTGACCACGGTGGTGTCATTGACAGGACAAAAGCTGGAAGATGCACAGACCTATGAAAATTAAAGAGTGTACTCTTGAACAATCAGTAGGTTCAAGAAGAAATCAAAAGGGTAATAAAAAAAAAATAAATCTTGAAATTAACAAAAAAGGGGGGGCACCTGGGTGGCTCAGTTGGTTAAGTGTCCAGCTCTTGATTTTGGCTCACATCATGATCTCAGGGTCGTGAGATTGAGTTCTGCACTCAGCTCAGAGCCTGCTTATGATTCTCTTCCTTTACTACCCTCCTTCTCTTTCTCTCTCTCTAAAAATAAAATTCATAAATGAAAGCATAAACATTTATACCTGATATGCAAATACAAATGATCATGAGAGACTACTATTAACAATGATAGGCCAACAGATTTGATAATCTAGAAGAAATGGATCAATTCTTAGAAACATGTAACCTACTAAGACTGATTCATGAAGAAATAGAATACCTGAACTGACCTGTAAGGAGATTGAATCATTAATGAAACTTCCGGGTAAAGAAAATCCCAGAATGAGATGTCTTCACTGGTCTACCAAATATTTAAAGGAAAATTAATACCTATCCTTTTCAAATTCTTCCCCCAGATTGAAGAGGATGGAACACTTCTAAACTCACTTTTGAAGCCAACATTACCCTGATACAAAAGCCATGCAGGATACTATAAGAAAAGAAAATCACAGGCTATTATTCCTCATGCACATATCATGCAAAAATCCTCAACAAAGTGCTAGCAAAATAATTCAACGGACATTAAAAGAATCAAACACCTTGATCAAGTGGGATTTATCCCTGGGATGAAGGATGGTTTCCATATATGCAAATCAGTCAATGTGATATACCACCTTAGCAGAATGAAAGATAAAGATCACATGATTATCTCACTATAAAAATAAAAAGATAAATATAAAAAGCACTTGACAATATTCAACATTTTTTTCATGATAAAAACTCAACAAATTAGGTATAGAAGAAATATACCTCAATAAAGGCAATATATGACAAGCTTACAGCTAACATGAGACCCATTCATGAAAATCTGAAAGCTTTTCTTCTAACATTAGGAAGACAAGGATGCCCACTCTTAGTACTTTTTAATTCAACATAATATTGGAAGTCCTAGCCGGAGCTAGGTAAGTAAAAGAAATAAAATTCATCCAAATCAGAAAAGAAGAAATAAAATTATCTGTGTGCATATGACATGATTTTACATATAGAAAACTAAAATTTTTAGCAAAATACTATTAGAACTAATAATAATAACTGTAAAGTTATAGGATACAAAATCAACAAACAAAAACCATTTTTTTTTTTTTTTTTAAGATTTTACTGATTTAGAGAGAGAGCACAAGAGGGTGAAGGTCAGAGGGAGAAGCAGGGACTCGATCCCGGGACTCCAGGATCATGACCTGAACTGAACGCAGTTGCCCAACCAACTGAGCCACCTAGGCACCCAAACAAAAAACATTTTATTTCTGTAAATTAACAACAATGAACTATTTGAGAGAGGAATTAAGAAAACAATTTTAGGGGCGCCTGGATGGCTCAGTGGTTTAAGCCTCTGCCTTCGGCTCAGGTCATGATCTCAGGGTCCTGGGATCAAGTCCCGCATCGGGCTCTCTGCTCAGCAGGGAGCCTGCTTCCCTCTCACTCTGCCTGACTGCCTCTCTGCCTACTTGTGATCTCTCTCTGTCAAAAAAATAAATAAAAAATCTTTAAAAAAAAGAAAAAGAAAAGAAAACAATTCCATTTACAATAAGATCAAAAACAATAAAATTCTTAAGAATAAATTTAACCAGGGAGGTGAAAGATCTGAAAACTCTGTCATTGGTAAAAATAGTTGAAGAAGACACACAAAAAATGGGAAGGTATTGCATGTCTTGGATTAGAAAAATTAGTATTGTTAAATTGTCCATGTTGCTCAAAGCAATTGACACATTTAGTGCAATCCCTATCAAAATTCCAATGTCAGTTTTCAGTGAAATAGAGTAAATAATACAAAATTCACATGGAACCAGAAAAGACCCAAGTAGCTGAAGCAATTTTAGGCAGGAAAGACAAAGCTGGAAGCATCACATTTCCTGATTTAAAATTATATTACAAAGCTACTTTAATCAAAACAGTATGATAGTGGGGCGCCTGGGTGGCTCAGTGGGTTAAGCCACTGCCTTCGGCTCAGGTCATGATCTCAGGGTCCTGGGATCGAGTCCCGCATCGGGCTCTCTGCTCAGCAGGGAGCCTGCTTCCCTCTCTCTCTCTCTCTGCCTGCCTCTCTGTCTACTTGTGATCTCTCTCTGTCAAATAAATAAATAAAATAAAATAAAATAAAATAAAATAAACAAAACAAAAAAAAAAGTATGATAGTGGCATAAAACAAAGACTTAGACCAAAGGAATATAGACATAAATCCACACATACACATTTAACTAATATTTGACAAGGCATCAAGAACATACCACAGGGAAAAGATAGTTTTCTCAATAAAGGTGCTGGGAAAACTGGTTATATCCAAAAGAATAAAACTAGATCCCTGTCTTACACCACTCAACAGAAACTAACTCAGAATGCACAAGAGGAGTGCCTGAGTGGCTCAAGTCCTTAAGCTTCTGCCTTTGGCTCAGGTCGCTTAGGTTCCCTGCTTAGCAGGCAGTGTGCTTCTCCCGCTCCCACTCCCCCTGCTTGTATTCTCTCTCTCGTTCTGTCAAATAAATAAAATCTTTAAAAAAAAAATGCGTACAAGATTTAAATATACCACCTGAAACCGTAAGCCACACAGAGAAAGTATTGCGTGGTATCACTAGTATGTGGAATCCAAAAAAAAATGTTGAGCTCATAGAAACAGTGATTAGAGTGGTGATTACCAGAGTTTAGGGAATGGAGGGGTTGTTGGTCTAAGGGTATAACTTTCAGTTATAAATAAGGTAAGTTCTGAGCATCGGATAGTCAGATTGCTATGGTTAATGCTGTATCATGTACTTGAAATTTGCTTCAAGAGTAGATCTTAACCATTCTCATCACAAAAGAAAAAAGTAAATGATAGATGCATTAATTAACTTGATTGTGGTAATCATTTTATAGTATATACATACATCAAATCATCACGCTGTATACTTAACGTGTGTGTGAATATATCAAATCATCACACTTTACACTTAATGTGCGTGTGTTTGTGAATATATATACACACATATATATGCACACACGGTAGGTGTACAGTGTGATGATTTGATATATATATGATATATGATGTGTTTTATATATGTGTGTGTGTGTGTGTGTGTGTGTGTGCGCGCGCGCGTGTAGCTTTCTCAGTGAAGCTTTGGGGAAAAGCCAAATATATCACCAGTGCCACAGTCTTAATTATTCTAACATTAAAGTAAGTCTTGATATTTGGTCAGGAAAGTCATCCCACCATATTAATTCTTTGTTTTTTTTCTTCCTTCCTTTCACCAAAATGGCTTGCTCTTTTTCCAAGAAGGGGTTTACCAAAAAAAAAAAAAAAAAAAAAAAAAGACAACTTATGGGGATTTTGATTGGAGTTTTCATTAAATTTATAGATTTACTGATGGGAGAATTGACATCCTTACCATTTGTAACTCCTCAGCTTAATTTTCTCCATAGTGCTTTTGCACATCTTAGTAGTTGTTTTAAGTCTGGATAATTTACTTTTTTTGTTAGTTTTAAAAGCTTCCATTTTTATGTTAAGTACTTTTAATATTTGTCGCTGGTATATAAAAAATGCAATTGATTGTTAAGTATTGATCTTGTATGTAGAGGCTTTGCTACATTCTCTTATTCTGTAGTTTATCTACAGATTCTTTTGGGTTTTCTCAGTTATCAGTTACATGTTATGATTTCACTTCTTTCTATCTCTGTACCTCCCTACACAGGCCACCCTCCTTTAACTTTCTGCAGTGGCTAGGATGCTCTGTGCATTTTTAACAGAGGTTACAATGGGGGGCAGCTTACTCTGTGTCATGCCTGCATGGTCTTACACCATCCAGTTTCCATTATTGTCAAATCTCATCTCCATCCAGTTCCTTTCTTCTTGGCTTACTCTGCTTTAGGCATATCTTTTTTTTTTTTTTTTTAAAGATATTATTTATTTGAGAGAGAAAGCACAAGCAGGAAGAGAGGCAGAGGGAAAAGCAGATTCCCTGCTGAGCTGGGAGCCCAGCTTGGGGCTGGATCCCAGGACCTGGAGATTATCTGAGCTGAAGGCAGACACTTACCTGTCTGAGCCACCCAAGTGCCCCTGCTCTAGCCATACTTTATTCCTTGCTTGCTCCTGAATATACCAGGCACACTCCCACCTCAGGGCCTTTGCGTTTTTACTCCATGGGCTGGAAGGTGAGATGCCTGCTAGACTCACTTCCTTTAAATTGTCATTCTAATACCACCTTTTCCTTAGTAATACCACCTTTTCCTTAGCTACCCTATCTTTGAAAACAAACAGCAGCTTTATTGCTGCATATTTTGCATATGTAATTTGCCCCTGGCAGTTGTCCATTTCAGTAGTTTTTTGATTTGCCAAAGTGTACAACTTTTGTCATTAATAAGTTTTAGAACATTTTTATCACCGTAATAATTAACCTGTGCTCATTTAGTGTTAATCTCTGTTCCTACCCTTACCCCAGGCAACCGCTGATCTCTTGACTCTGTAGATACGTCTTTTACAGACATTTCATGTAAATGGAATCATCCAGTATGTGATCTCTTGTTTCTTGCTTATTTCACTTAGCATAATGTTTTGGGGGTTCCTCAGCCCTATAGTTTGAATAGTACTTCATTTCTTTTTTTGGCTGAATAACATTTCATTGTATGGATGTACCACATTTTGTCTATCCATTCATCAGCTGATGGGCATTAGGTAGTTTCTAATTTTTGACTAGTTAGTGTGAATAATACCAGGCACCCTATCTTAAAGAATAGCCATTCTTCTACTGTCCTACCACATACTTCTTCCCTGCTACATTTTATGTCTTCTTGTTGTCACTATTCAGCATATCACATTTTATTTATGTATCTTGTTTATTGTTTATCTCCCTCTCTAGAATTTCTACGAGGCTCCACAGGGGCAGAGATTTTTGTCTCAAACCGATCACTTTTATACATCAGGCCCTACTACAGCATGTAGTAGGCAATCAGTAAACATTTGCAGAATCAGTGAAGAAATAAGTAAATGGATGGATTGGATGCTTATTGTACACCGTATTAAAAATATTTTTTTATTTAAGTGGCTTGATGTTTCTGGGATTTACTGTTTTTGTCCTTTTGGATTACCCAGCTTAGCTTTGTTTACATTTTATAATATACTAACTTATGATCTATTTTATTATTTCCATGTTTCTTTTTTTCTTTTGATCAAAGGTATATTTTAGATGATTACTTTTCTAGGACATTGTGTCTCTTAGTATTCATCATTTCTCTGTTTTAAGGCATATTTCTTTTAAGTCCATTGTCACTTTTCTCTTCCTCTTATAGTTGATCGTGTTCAGTGTTCCATAATATTGTCAGTCTATTTTTACACTTTAGATCTACTGTTTTTTTTGTAAATATCATTAAGCTTTAAATAGTTTGTTTCTTAGTTTCTTTATATTTCTCTGTATTTGGATTCTCTATCTTAGGCAATAAACAGCTTAAATATTAGATTAGAAAGTATCTGAAGACAGGATGTTGCTGGAATTTCTTTTATATAATATATTTCCATTTTACAGTGAAATGCTTCAAAGTAAAAATACTGTTTTACCTACTTTCAGTTTGTGTGATTTGGTCTGAAATGTTTTTCTGTCTTATATTTTCTCAGGTGGCGTTTTTTTGTTTCTAAATTTTTCATCTGTCTTCTGTTTTTGGTGTAGATAAATACTGAGGAACATGTGGATGCAGCTGATCAGGAGGTTATCTTATGGGATCGTAAGATTCCTGAGGACATCCTGAAGGAAATAGCCACCCCTAAAGAGGTACCAGCAGAGAGTGTTACTGTCTGGATCGATCCACTTGATGCTACACAGGAATATACAGGTGACTCTACATTAAGATTGATCTCAGACTTTAGATTGCCATTATATATTGGAAAACCAGAACAAAGGCAGGTAATATATACTTGGTGGTAAATACTTTACTGATTTTACACAACTTTTCCAGTTAGATTTTAAGGATTAATGCAGTGTAATATGAAACCTTTGGACTGGATCAGTTATTCTCAATGTTTCCCCCCGACCCCAAAACCAATATATTGTGGCATACTCCTGTTGGTGGTAGTGATTCACTGTATCACTGATCCTTCAGTGAAGGGACATTTTTAGCAGTCACAAAAAAAATGGTTCCTATTGGACACCTGTTTATTAAAGTGTTTGTTTATTAAAGTATATATTGAGGTGTGAGTTCAGATATTTACTTATATAGCCAGAATACAATATTTACTTGTGATTTGGGGAATTTAGGTTTTATTGCATATGCATCTATCTTTGGAATTCAGAATACTAGGCACCCAGGGTAATTAAGTAGCAAAAGAGAGAATTACTCACCTCATTTCCATTTTCTTTTCTTTTCTTTCTTTTTTTTTTTAACCTAGTCATAGCTTAGATTTCATTTCCATAGGTCCTCTCATGCCTTGTTTCTCACCTGGAGATACCCAATTCCTATTTTTTCTCTGTTCTGTTGGTGTATATGGTAAAATTAATTGCTTATCTATGTGCCCTCCTTCTAGATGGTAAGTTCAGAGTGTGGGGCCTTCTTTTTCATCTTTGTATTCTAATCATTAGGTACTGAACTTGACCATAATAGACACTCAGTAGGTAGCTTTTTGGAGAACAGGAGGAAGATATACAAGGTGTAACTGATACTAGAAAATATTTTGTAGAAATAGGTAATGGAAATGGGGAATGTTGAGGGGATTTTTTAATAAAAATGTTTCCTAAACCAAAATTGGCCTGATCATATAATAGTGATGATATTTAGTGAGTTCATTCCTTGTACAGAGACTAATTAAGTATTTGAGTTGATTTTCAAATTTAAAACTAAAATTTTGAATTATTTTAATAATTTTTGTTACTTTTTTTTTTTTGTTTTCTTTTTCTTCACAGAGGATCTTCGAAAGTATGTCACCACTATGGTATGTGTGGCTGTGAATGGTAAACCTGTACTAGGAGTGATACATAAACCATTTTCTGAATATACAGGTAAGAAATGCACTAGAGCTTTCCAGAGTTAATCTTATTAAGTCATACATCTGTAATACTTAACCACCCTATCAGAATCTCAGCGGTAGCTCAGCAATTATTAAAGTCAGTCCCCTACTGTACCTCACCCTTTTGTTGGATACAGTGAGGATTTTGTCATTGGTAATGATAATACACGATGAAGCAGAGCTTTCTAAACTTCTTTAGAGGATAGAAACTGACAATGAGAGATAGTCAGTGTTAAGGAGTATAGCTGGGCACAGACTTCCCAGCAGCTGAATTCTTTCTCTTGTGCTGTTGTAGAGGATGGTCCAGGGCTCTTAACACATTCATTCCATGTGGGTTCTGAGATCCACCATCAGGGACCTTAGCCAAATCTGTTGTCACATTAGAAAATGAGCTTGATATTGTGGTGGTTAAGGGGAATGGCAACTTGGCAGCCTCAGCATCAAAATTAGATGGTGTTAACAGTGGAAGTCTTACTGATCAGGCTAATCCTACTATAGCCCTGGACACTTTTTCTTAGTTCAGAGTTTCAGAGTTCATTTGACCCTTGCCTACCCCACCTTCTTGATGTAATCATGTTTGTTAGCTTTGTACAGATGGCAGGTGAGATCTTTGATCGTCATGTTGGGAGTTGGGAGTATAGAATACCATGTCAAAGAGCTTCCCCTGCAGCTCAGGATGACCTTACCCAAAGCCTTTCCAGTGCTAGTGAATACTGGCATGACATTTTGGTATCAGCTCAACCATTATGCTGTAGTTTGCTGGAGAGGCTAGCCATGGTCTTCTGAATAGCAGTGATAGTGTGCGGCTTGTGGTTGCAAGTCCAGAATGATGCCATGAGTTGTCTGTGTAGAGAAGTCAAGGGAAAGAATTAGTGGTGTTAAGCAATATCACTGACAGCCTGAAGGGACTCATCATAGTTTTAATTGTCATTCCCATCAAGAACACAGGGCAAGCATTATTGCCTTTTAGCTCCACTGTTCTTTAAAGCAATGAAGTTCTTGATGGTGACAGTATCCATTTTGCCATTGCCTGTGTTGAAAAAGACCCTAATGGCAAGGTGTTTTGGGTTGAATAATTCCCCCCTCAAATTCATGTTCACCCCTGTATTAGTTTCCTAGGGTTGCCACAAAAACAAAAAGAAAAAAAAACCTACAAACTGCGTGTCTTTAAACAATAGATATGTAGTCTAACAGAATTTGGGAGGCTTGAAGACCTTAAGGTGTTGGCAGAGACATGCTCTCTTTGAAACCTATAAGGGAGAATTCTTCCATGTTTCTCTCTTAGTTTCTAATAGTTTCACAGCAGTCTGTTGTGTTCCTTGGCTTGTGAACACATCACTCTATTCTTTGCCTTCAACACCTCATGGCATTCTGCCTATGTCTCTGGGTTACTTCTTATGAAGACGCCAGTCACACTGGATGAAAAGCCCACCCTACTCTGCCATGGCCTCATTTAGCTGATTACATCTGCAATAACCCTGTTTGCAAATAAGGTCTGATTCTGCTATGCTGGCTCTTAGGACTTCAGTATATCTTTTGGGGGACGATAAACCGTAACAGTCAAAACTTCAGAATGTAACCTTATTTGAAAGTCAGGTCTTTACAGATGTGATTAAGGTAAGTTATCAGGATAAGATCATCCTGGATTAGGGTAGGTCCTTAAATCAATGAGAGTGTCGTTACAAGAAGCCAGGATTACTGAGACATGGGGGATAGAATAGGATGGTAGAGGCACAGATTAGAGTGATGCATGTAAGCCAAGGAACACCAAAGATTGCTGGCAGCTGCTGGAAGCTAGAAGAGAGGCATGAAATAAATTCTCCCTCAGAGTGTCCAGAAGTAATAAACCCTACCAGTCCCAATATCTGGGTTTTGGATTGCCAGTACATTTCATGAACTGTGAAATGTGTGAGCTTCCAAGACTGAGAAAGTAAATTTCTCTTCTTCTAAGCCACCGTGTTTATGGTAGTTTGTCATGACAGCCCTAGGAAAAAAATACACCCAGCATCCATACAGCTAGCTCTGTTGTTTACTCCACCCTTCTCACTGTGCCTCAGTGTGTGGCTGACACTGCATAAAAAGGCTGGCTGTCAAGTGGACAGAAATGGAGACAAGGTTAATTTTTGACTGCTCTTAAAACTTACTTGCTTTGGGGAATACTTTGTATGGCAGATTCCAGCTCCTCTGAGATTGGCTGAACATAGACCAAATCTGTTTTGTGTTAATCTGACTTTATATCTTCTTTTCATAATTCATATAGGTTTTACAGTTAACAATTTGATGAGCTGTAAAGAATTTATGTCCTTATTGCAACAGTGTGCCTTAAAATTAATTATGTAATTGTTTTATGGTTTGTGGGTTGCTTTCACATGTTTCCTTTAATCCTTACTGCATAAGTGAGGCTACAGGTTAGGCTACTAATTTAGGCTGTTGTAATACACTGCACCAGAATAACAGAGTTTGAACAAAATAGTTGATTTCTCTCTTCTCTAACACTCCATGTGCAAACAGATCAGGCATTCAGGCTATTCTCTTTTGTTGCTTTGCCTTGCTAAATTTTGGTGCCCCCTTCTGCTTGACTGAGGATGGCTCTCTGGTTTATCCACATTTCACCAGTGAAGAGGATCAAAGGGGAGACGTGGACATTTTCTGCTAAGGGTTTGTCCTATAAGTTGCATGCATCACTTCAGCTCATATCCCATCGACCAAAATGTAGCTTGAACCCAGCCGTAGGGGAGGTTAAGAAATAATGGTCTGTTTTTTTCAGTGGCCATCCAAGCATCCAGTTTAAGGGTTCTGTCACTTAGGGAGAACAGAGCAAGTGAATCTTGGAGCATAACTTAATTTAGCAGTATTGCTACACTTAGTATAACACATGAGAGAGGGGTACACTTACTAATACTACCGCTCACAGATGAGAAAATGAGACTTAGAAGTTTGATACATTCCTCAAGGTCATCCAGCTAAATTAGAGGAGGAAGCAACCTTAGGAATTTTGTACAATTCAATATATCACACCACTTTCATAATAACTCAACAATTCCTAACATTTGTATAGCGGTTAACTGTTTGCAATAAACTAAATTATCTCATTTGAACCTTGTGATAACTCTGTGAGACAAAGATAAGTGTTGTTATTTTTGGTTTTTTATAGGTGGGAAAAGGGGCTCAGCAAAGTTCTTATGAAAGCCACATAGTTCCTAATGTTATAGCAAGAGCTAACTACTCCTTATTAATATCTCACATTTGTTTAGTATTTTCACAGTTTATGAAGTGTATTGACATAAATTCATTTCAGCCTCAAAATCACTCTGGAAAGCATATAAAAGAGGAATTATAGTGACTTTCATTTAAAGAAAGAAAAACAGGCATGTAAAGGTTAAGTCTTTGAAGTCCTCTTTTTTTTCTTTCCTTTTCTTTCCTTCCTTCCTTCCTTTCTTTCTTTCTAAATTGAAGTATAGTTGACTCATTTTTTGATAGTGTTCCTCATTGCCTATCTATATCAGTTTCGGTTGCATTTATCTGTATACAGATAAGTAGGTTTTATTTTTCTCATGTAGTAAGATGGGCAAATGGCAGTAAGGTTCAGTTTAGGATACTGTTAAGCACCTGAATCCTCTTTTTGCTTTTTCTCTTAGAAGGTAGCTTTTTGTTCACTTGCTTACAAAGATGGGTGCTTCCAGTTTCCATGGTTTTCTTCCAGGCTGGAAGAAAGGGGAAAGAAGAGGGACAAAAGATCTATCCCAGATATTCTTTGTATTAGGAAAGAGTAACTTTAAGCCCTCTGCTCCATCTCATTAGCCAAATATCACATGGCCCCATTAGCTGCAAACAGCCTGCTATACCAGAGAGAATTAGAATCGTAGTAAAGGGAATGAAGAGGAAGTTGATACTGGATAGGCGAAGAGATTCACATTCTTTGGGTCCTAATGTCCACATCTGTTCATTTTAGGGGTGGGAGAATAAGGATCATAAAAAATGCCCATTTAAAAAAAAATTTTATTCCATAAGATGATGTATCCTCTCCCCCTAGAGTCTTACCCCTCTAAAATAAAAAAAGGCCAAAGTTTCTAACTTAGGAACAGCTTGTGTTTCAAAATGGTTTTTGTAAGTTATAAGAAAATGCCCTGTTCTTCTGTGATGCTGCTAAGTTGTCCAGTATGCTGGAACAAAGGCACTTGCTAGTCAGCAAACAATCCAGAAGAATCAATAAGTCCTTAATTAGGTGTGGGGTGACCTTCTGTTCCTGGATCGAAGGTGTGTTTGGCTTGTGTTCTCTTTTTGGACTGTTATTTTCAGATCCAGACTGTATATTGATGTTGGCAGAATACCAACTATCCAGTATTATATGCTAACCAGAATTTAGCTACACTTGACTAAAATGGGAGCTAGACAGTATTGTTGGCAGCAGGTAGAGCAAAACTGATCAAAATACTTACCAGACTTAATTAGGAGTAGTTCACTGAGTTCGAAATCCTAAGAAGCAACAGGTACTTAATATACTATATTATTAAAATAGTATTTTAGCAAAGTAATATATAAATATGTGAATGTAATAGTATATCCATGCAGTGGAAATTTGTAGCTAAGTTAAATGTCTAAAATATGTAGCAAAGTACCAGTCACTTTTTATTTCACACTCAACTTTTTTTTTAGCATATCCTCAGATAGAGTAAAAGCATTGTTAGCTGCTATTTTACTTTTTCATGATTACCTTGTCATCATCATCAATCATTTATTTAAGCACCTACTGAATTTTTTTAAAAGTTCTTAAAATAATTTGTCCATGTATGTGTTAGGACAGAATTTACTGAAATTCTGTAACATGGAATACATTTTTAAAATATTAAATTACTAATTCTTATCTAAGATTATTCTGGTACTAAGATAGGCTGTCTTTATTCTCTTACACAATACTGACCTCTAGAGATGCAGCACTGTAAATTCATTTCTTAATAAAACCATGTTTTTACTGATCATTTCTAAAAAGAATTGAGAGTTTTTTTTGTTTTGCTTTCTCCTCTTTTTCATTTTTTAACTTCTTTGTGGATAATTTCAAACAAACATAAAATTGTACAGAATTTTCGTATGCTCTTTATATTTGCTTTTTTTTAATGTGCTTAAAAGAAAATTACAAGGATTGTGACATTTTATGCCTATATATGTCACTATGCATCTCTTAATATACTATTAATGTAATACTATTTTTGTACTATTATGAATATAATAATATAATTAACGTGCATTCCCTAATTGATCCCATATTCCCATTACCTCCAGTTGTTTCTAAAGTGGATTTTACAACTGGTTATTTCAAACCAAGATCTAGTCAAGTAACGTGCATTTTTTTGGTGGTTTTGTTAAGTTCTCTTAATCTAGAACAACCTCCAGTCCTGTTCTTCCCCATGACATTGACACGTTGAGATCAAGTTAGTTGTTACATAATGTCCTGCTTTTTGGACTCTTCTGATTATTTCCTCAGAGTGTCATTTAACTTACTTACTTTTCATCTTCTTTTTCTTATAAAATGCAAATTAGATCTGAAGTCTTGATTGGATTAAGGTTGATTTTTGTCAAGAATACATTGTAGATCTTCATGTATTTCCTGCTGCATCATTTTGTATGACATAAATATCTAGTCTCATTATTAGTGATGCTGTAAGATGGTTCAAGTGGTCTTGACCAGGTTTCTGTTTTATTTTTATTTTTATTTATTTATTTTTAAAGATTTTATTTATTTATTAGACAGAGATCACAAGTAGGCAGAGAGAGAGAGAGGAGGAAGGAGGCTCCCCTGCTGCACAGAAAGCCCGATGCGGGGCTCGATCCCAAGACCCTGAGATCATGACCTGAGCCGAAGGCAGAGGCTTAACCCACCGAGCCACCCAGGCGCCCCCATATTTCTGTTTTAAATTATTGTGATTCCCTTGCTACCAGCAGGTAGTCTGGAGAAATATTTTGGCACCATTTGAAATCAAGATTCTATTCATCATTTCACAGAATAATTTTAAGATCTATTAAAGACGTGAAATGGGATTTTCTAATTCTGTTGTATTTTCTACATACATGAGCTGGAATTCTACTGAGAAATTTCTTCCATCAACTGGAGTTACTTTTGTATCCTGAAAGGTAGTTCCTGTTAGAAAGACAAAATACATGTTTAACTTTTTTTCTTCACCAATTTCAAAGTAAGGACTTAGGGTAAAAACTACCTCCATGGGGAACAAATGTTATTTTTTCAATGAAGAGCAGACTTTGCCTTTGTTTTTTTTGTGTGTGTTTTTTGTTTTTTGGGTTTTTTTTGATATCCTTAAAGTCTCATGGATTTTTGTATATTCACTGCTATTCAAACTACAGATACTGTTTTTTAAGTTAAATCTGTTCTTTTCCTTGCCCACTTTTACTAACTACTTATGTATGCCTTTTTGTTTAAATGCCATTATATGGTCCTTTGCCTTAGGTGTCTCCTCTGTTGGTTCTCCCCTATGAGCAACAATGAAATCAATTTATTTTAGGCTCTTTGACTACCATCCCATTTTAGTAAGTCATATCTTTTTTGATATGTGTATTTCTGCTGTTCAGCTCTTCTGATTTAAATGGTATCCTTCGACTCTCATGAGTCAACTGTGAGATAACATTGACACACTTTTATTCTTCCACCTGTATTCCTATCTTTGGGGTCCTCTTAAATCCACAGTTAAATTTATTCAGTGTTGACCAACAGTACTTTTGCTAAGAGATCTTCAGTCATCTTTTGGTTGGATAAAACTTGTCCTCTAGTAGATTACTTCAGGAGAGCTAGCTCATCCAGGTCATATTAATGTGAGTTCTCACATGTTAAAGGCTTTTTCTGTAGCCTTCATTCTTGAAAGACTCTCAGCTACTTATAGACTCTTTGGTTTAGCCCTCTGTCCTTGGGCTATTCTAATAAATTACCATAAACTAGAGGGCTTAAAACAGCAGAAATTTATTTTCTCACAGTTCTGAGGGCCAGAAGTCTGATAGCATGTTGTTGGCAGTGTTGTGCGCCCTCTGAAAGCTCAAGGAAAGAATCTTCCCTTGCCTCTTCCAACTTCCGGTATCTTCAGGTGTTTATTGATATGCCTTGGTTTGTAGACATACCACTCCAGTTCGTACCTCCAGTTCACATTCTCCTGGTATATATTTCTCTGTCATCTGTTTTTATAAGGACACCAATCATTAGGGCCCACTCTAATCCAATATGACCTCAACTTGAATTACATCTGCAAAGACCCTGTATCCAAATGAGGTCATATTCTGAAGGTTTCCATTGACTGGAATTTTAGTAGGACACTGTATCACTCACTATACACTCTTTTTTTCTTGGGTAGAAACTGTTGGACTGATACAGTATCTGTGTGGGTGCATGTTGAAGCTTATTGGCAGAAAAGCTGATAATCTGATTTTCTTTCCTTTGTAAGTAGCTCAGTATTTTTGCCTGGAACCCCAAAGAGCTTTGTCTTGAAAGTCTAATAATAGACTGTGATACATCTCAGATTCAGAGTTGGGATTCGGGGCAGATATCTACACACTATGTCTCCCGGTGTGGCTATTCAAGTCCTCTTTTATTTCAGGAACATTTTTGAATCAAAGTTTTAAAGATTAGTTCTGTTTCATTATTTTTGTTTTTATTTTTTAGAGAGTCCTGATACATGTATATTGATTCTTCTCTTACTGACTTCTGTATCTATTAACCTTCTCTCTGGTCCCCTTTATCTGTTTGCTTGTTTCACTTATTTTTTGCTTTTCTCATTGCTTGCTGTGCTTTTCAACCAATCTTTTGCTTTTCTGTGTATCCCGTTGATCTAGTGCTAAGTCTTAAGTGATTTTGTCTTTTTGTTGTTGTTTGCAGTTTCTTTCCTGTATTATGTGAGTTCCCATTTCATATCTTCTATCTTTCCTGAGTTTTTTTTTTGTTCCATAGTGTTTTTTTTGTTGTTGTTGCTTATTTATTTTTAATTGTCTTCGAATGTTGCGGTAGTTTTACTGTGCTTTAGAGAAATTTTCAAGTAGCCTGAAATGTTTTAACCTTCATTCATTGTGTTTTCTTCTTAGACTTCTCAGTGGACATTGCAGTTGTACATATTTCTTACTCACATTTGGGCCGGCCACCGGCAGTAGATGGGAAGGTGGCAGAAAAGGAGTTTGGGTGGTTCTCAGTTCAGGAAATTTCTTTTCTGTTAGAGCGAGGAAGGCATTATCTTTATTTTCAGGCATCTTTTTTTGTTTTCACTTTTCTTCTGTCTTTTTGGATCTTGTCTTGTTTTAGTAAAGTCCTTATCTTCAACCCGTTCTTTTTCTTCTGCTTGCTGTCTTCCAATTGTCTCTCATGGGGACACTTTCTGAAAGATGTTGTATGTCATCTGGTTTGTTGTGAGAACTTCACTTTGGCTCCGTGTCTTCTCCAGGCCTCCTCTTATAACTGCTCTGTTGCCATATCTCGGGCCTACTTTCAGTAGTTCTCATTTTAGATGGGACCTTTTTCTTCTGGGGAGAAATCCTGGCTGTTCTCTGAGTCCTACCACCACTGAGAGGCCTCCACCCTCTTGGCACTTCTGTGAAGCTCCTGCTGTATTCCCCACACTGGGCTCAGCTCTGGCACTCATGCTACTGATCTTCAGTATTTACTTCCCTCTTTTTCATAAATTTGTGTTCATGACTATTCTTCATCTCTTTCTTATTCTTTAGCTATTGATTTAAGGGTGTTATTATTTGCTCTTCTTGTTGCAGTGTATGGTTTTCAGAAAGAAGTGTGAGAGGAGTCCAAAAGACTGCCATCATCCTTGGGCAGCTCAGAAACCCAGACACTCTATTCATTTTCCTTATTTTTTCCTGCAGCCAGGAGTAAGTGGTAATGCAGCTGCTTTCATTGCTAGCCATGGTGGACTGTGTTTTACCCCATAGTGAGTGACTGCTAGAACAACAGTCTAATTGGGATAATTCTGAGTAAGTTTATTTTCTTGTATAGCTTGGTGTAGTTAGTGAAGAAAAATATTTCAGGCCATTTCTAGAGTCTCCTCACCTTCTTAGAAATTTCTATTTTATTTTGAGATCTAGAGCATTTTCTTTTTATATTCTCGTGATAAAGCAGATGTGTAAATCTAACTCACCTCTGTTTTATGTTTATCATTGAAATCATAAATACATCAGAAGTAGATAGGAGGAGAAAACAGTAGGAGGAGAAATAGTAAGGAGGAGAAAATAGGAGGAGGAAAAAACCGTTTTAAATTTTGAATTATTCAGGGTAACTAGTTGTGTTTATGTCCTAGGTTGTCATAGTTGAGTTCCCCAGGAACCGGACTTTTGGGATGGAGATTAGCATGCAGGATATTCAGGGAAGAGTACCTTGGGATCGAAGTTGTGTAAGGTAGGGAAAGGAAGCCAGATTAGGTACAGAGATAATTGATGCAGTGTTATCTCTGTGAGAATTTAGCACCTCACTGGAAGGTGGAGCCTGGGAGTTCTTAAGCCAAGTTTTTAGTAATGATTATCTCTGGTTGGGCAGGATTACGTGGCCTTTTTAGCTTTGTCTTAATGTTTGCCTATCTTAATGTATAAAAATGTTAAATATTGCTCATTCTCAGAAAAAAGTATTTCTGTTTTTGGGGAGAACATACAAGTAATTCTGGGGAAAAGGGTATTTTGTTGGTCAATTCTTGGTACTTTGAGTTCCCATTTCAAAAAGTTTCAGTGCTATTAATGGATATTATATTTCCTTTTCAGCTTGGGCAATGGTAGACGGTGGGTCCAATGTGAAAGCCCGCACTTCCTACAATGAGAAGACCCCAAGGATCGTAGTGTCACGCTCACATTCAGGAATGGTCAAGCAGGTTGCTCTTCAGACTTTTGGAAACCAGACTACCATTATCCCAGCTGGTGGTGCTGGTATGTTCAGCTCCCCTGTAGTGCCTGGGGACAGTGTCCCAGCATGGTTAAGGCTTATGTCGGGAGAGAGATTTCATTTTCCTGCGCTTGGGAAAAAAGTGAGAATGGAGAGTGTACTTTGCAGACAAGCATGGTGTCCTACTTGGTTATCTCTGGGGTGAGATTTCAGTCACACATGCCTTCTTGTTAGAAAGGACCTCACAGTTGTGCGTGGGTGGCTCATTTGGGTGAGCGTCCATGTTGGTTTCCCTGCTTGGCAGGGGGGCCTGCTGCTCCCTCTCCCTCTGTCTGCTGCTCCCCCTGCTTGTGCACATGTGCTCTCTCTCTCTCTCTCACACTGTGAAATAGATAAATAAAATCTTTAAAAAAAAAAAAAAGGAAAGGAAAGAATGAAACCACCTCACAGTAGGGCCAATAGTCTCACTACAGTGACTGCTGTTTCTCAAATACTACAAAAGCACCTTCATGTCAGTGATGTACCAGCAAGAGTGGTTTTATATATGATGTAATTTCTTTTTTTTTTTTTTTTTAAGATTTTTTATTTATTTATTTGACAGAGATCACAAGTAAGCAGAGAGGCAGAGAGAGAGAGGAAGAGAAGCAGGCTCCCCGCTGAGCAGAGAGCCCGATGCGGGGCTCAATCCCAGGACTCTGGGATCATGACCTGAGCCGAAGGCAGAGCCTTTAACCCACTGAGCCACCCAGGTGCCCCATATATGATGTAATTTCAAAGTAATTGTGCTGTTAGGATAACTGTAGGACTATCAGGGAGAGAAGGGAAGATGAAGCACAGTCCAATACTCTCTATGGCCCCAAGATGCCAGGGATCCTCATAAGTATTACTAAGATGACTAAACCCTGGGCACTTATAACAAACATCTTTGAACTCCTCAGCTTGTATGTCGGGGATGAGCCACTCTGCTTACTGTATGTTCTGCTCTGTTTTATTACCTGTTGCTGATCAGGGGTCAGCTTACTTTTTCTGAAAGGCCGGAGAGTAAATATTTCAGGCTTTATGAGCCACGTGTAGACTCTCTTGCCTACTATTCTTGGATTTTTGTTTTGTCACCACCCTTTAAAAATATGAAAACCATTCACAGCTTGAGGGTTGTACAGAAATAGTGCATGGCCTGGATTTGGCTCATGGGCCATTTGCCTGCCCTTGTTTTGAGTGCTGTTTAATATGACAGAAGTGTTTTAATTCAAATAAATAACAAATTATAGTCGGAAATGTGTGTTTGAAAACCTTTTCACCACAGTAATACAGGGAAGAGTAATGCTTATTAACTTTGAAGCCTAATAGTTTTAATTTAGTGATTACATATATGTACCTTACTTAGTATGACTTTATTATTTTCCTGTAAGCCCTCTGTTAATGTTGGTTAGGAGGGGTAATGTTCAGAATACCCAGTATGAATGGGATAAACCAAATTCAAGACCTGGTTTCTTCTCTTTGTTTAATTATTTTTAAAAAATTCTGTCTCATCAAAAAAAAAAATTCTGCTTCATTACATAAAAGTCTTAAGATTGTGTTACTTTGTCTTCCTTCAAATCCAGTGTTCCTAGAAATTCAGATGAAATCCCTGGGTATTTAGCTTCAGTATAGTATTCCATAGGAAATGATACACAATGAATGTAAAAATATTCACAAAGTAGATGTAAATTTAAAAGATTATAGATGTGTATTTGGTTACACTTGAGAATAGCTTTGTAAAGTCCTTTGCATTATATATTTTTTGCTCATTTGGATTTAATGTCCATACTGTTAACTTTCTTGAAAAAAGAACAAAACTATTTTTAAATAATTTTAGATTTCACAGTTGTAAAGATAGTATAGAGAACTCCTGCCTGTTGTGTGCTGTTATTTTTCACAATTACTCTTTTTTTTTTTTTTTAAGATTTTATTTATTTATTTGACAGACAGAGATTACAAGTAGGCAGAGAGGCAGGCAGAGAGAGAGAGGAGGAAGCAGGTTCCCTGCTGAGCAGAGAGCCCGATGCGGGGCTCGATCCCAGGACTCTGGGATCATGACCTGAGCCGAAGGCAGAGGCTTTAACCCACTGAGCCACCCAGGTGCCCCCACAATTACTCTTAAAAAGTAAGCTACTTTTTAAATCTTTTGTGTTGTAATCTAAATTTCTTTGTTTACCTTTTAGGTTATAAAGTTTTAGCACTCTTGGATGTGCCTGATAAAAGTCAAGAAAAAGCTGATCTATATATCCATGTGACATATATCAAAAAATGGGATATTTGTGCTGGCAATGCCATCTTAAAAGCCCTTGGGGGGCATATGACTACCCTGAGTGGTGAAGAAATCAGTTACACTGGTTCCGACGGCATTGAAGGAGGTCTTCTTGCTAGCATCAGAATGAACCACCAAGCTCTGGTCAGAAAACTCCCGGATCTAGAGAAGACAGGACATAAATAAGCAAAGGCAATCACAGATCACAACTCTTCCTCAGTTGAACAGTCAACCTGAAATGTCTGGGGGCTTCAAACGCATCGGTGGAGACTCTGCATGGTTAAGGCCATCCTGAACTTTTTAAGTATTTATGAAGCATCAGAGACTTACTTTCCCTGTAATAGGATACAAGATCAGGGAAAGTGGGTTGCTTCGTGTCTCAAGTATTGTCTTTATTTTTGAGACTATTTTCGTATGGTTGTCCTACACAAGGCGCGCGCGCACACACACACACACACATTTGTGAATTAAAATCTATAGCTGAGTCTACATTGTTATGAGTCACCATTTTCACACAACATCATGAATCTTCACTATTTGTTAGTACTTTCATACAGAATTGGGCTGAAGAAAGGATTGATTTTGTATAGATTTAATACTACTTTACAGTTGTATCTCATTGAAAATAAAGTAATTGGGGGTTTTTACCCCTAATTCAGATAGAAAGCACAAGAAGCCACACATTCATTAATATGCAACAAATGCTCTATTTATCTGTTGTTACTGAATATTTCTTATGGATTAAAGAAAAAACTTAAATTGTTTTTTTTCTTTGAAATTTTAATAATAGGTTCACCAGCTAGTCGAGAATATAGCTACATGATGATTGCGTTGTAATTGTTGTTTCTGTGTGTGTATTTTTGTTTTGTTTTTTTTGTTTTGGTACAGGAAAGTGTATTTGTACCCATGGGTCCAACATTCCTGCCATCTTACTCTTGATTTTTGTTTACTCTGTGGACTTTGCATGGTCCCATCCTTTCCCTCCTAACCAACATTTCGTCTTTAACATGTAAGGTTTGGATTAAGGTTTCAGGGTTAGCACTAGGATTTTGGTACATTTTCTTCTTAGGGATAAATTATGCATTATAAGAATATAAATTATTCTGTTAGTTGAGTCATTTGATATTACACAAATTGAGCTAGCTTTTCGTTATTTTCAAAAGTTTTAGTACTTTTTAAAAACTTTGCCAGGTTTGTATGTAGAGGTTCTATCCTTACCAAGAATGATTTATGGTTGCTTTCACCATTAATAAATGGATCTGATCTAATCTCAAAGCAGTAATTTTTAAGATATTTTAACGTTTTTGTTCAGATTAAAATAACAAAGGTTAATGTTACTTTTTGATTTTTCTTTTAATTCAGTAGGCAGAATCTGACTGGAAGAAAGGTGGCATATTCACTGTGTCACTGTAATTAGATCCTTGTTTTGTGAACTTTCATTGGGATGTTGGATTTCTGTTAGTATGTTATCTAGAAACTTCGTGTAAACAGTACCGTTATTTCATGTGACTTTGATGTCTTTGTATTTTTATAATATACTGATTAGAGGGGGAGGGGATTGCGCATTGTTTTTTCTTTCCTTTCTTTAAAACAACTTTCCATTTCTTTTCCTATCTTGGAGGTAAAATTGACCAAAGAATGGACATCCTCTTCTGGTGGAATGTGCATACAACTTTAGGCCTGAGTTGTTTTTTTTGTTTGTTTGTTTGTTTTTAGGCCTGAGTTTTATACACACTCCAGAGTCCTTCCATTCCTCCTTAGGGAACTGAATTTAGTGCAAAGCACATGTTTCCACCCAGTCTCTAGCAACTGGTCACAGACCTGAAAGTGTAGTGGGCCTCGATAGGTAGGATTTGGTTCCGTGAAAATTCATACAAATTTTGGTAGTTGGAACACTTGATATTTAAATAGGACTTAGGGGAGTCAGAATAGAATATTGGAGACCTCATCTTTTTACTTCTCAATGAAACAAAATTTTTTTCTCAGGAGAGATGGCAGAGGCATATACTACTTCCAGAGTCCATGGTATAAGCATTTAATTGTAATGTGTCAGACATGGGGCAGAAGACTGGCATGTTAAGGAATGGCATTTAATTGGAGATTCTTTTTTTTAATATTACATGGAAACTTTGTAATTTAATAGAAATGAAACTAGATCATATTAGCAAGCATGATTGCTTTCATTTTAATTCCATTAATCTGCATGTAGATAATGACTTTGTGAAGGGCTTGTGTTGTGTACAAAAATTAAGATATTGGCTGACAGATTAATCCATTATTTTTATAATTTGTTGGGTATAGTCTAGTTGCTAATGGTTTTTACGTGGTTTTATAGAAAATTCATTTTTAATTTTTTTGTTTCTAAAAGACAGTGTACATTACAGAACTAATATAAGTACAAAGAACAGTTTTTATATTTATTGATGTGAGACATTATCATGCCAGAATATACCGGTAAAAATGAATAAGTGAGGCATGTACTATTTCCCAGAATTACATAAATACAATTACTTCTGAAATGTAGCAAAATAACTAGAGTTGAACTTTTAGCGAGCCTCCCCTCCCCAACTCCTGGTCTTCCCTTTCCTTTATCTTTGCCCTCATTTAGAGCACAATGTTCCCTTAAACTTGAGTTTTACACATCACATTTAGTAAAAGTAGTGGCATCAGTAACTTCAGTATTTATTAGCTGTCCCTTTGCTCTACCCTTCGTCTCTACCTCATTCCCTGGCTCCGCAGCCTGTTGATGTTCTTCTATATCTGCCCCTCTTTCTGGACCAGTACTCTCCCCCAAAACTTAACCCCTGAATTCTCTCTTAGACCTGCTTCTTTCAAGATTGACTGCTGAAATATTATGGTAGAACTGAGTTAAGTTCTTAGGGAGATGAAGGTGGGCAAGAGTTCTGGTTGACCATCACTTCTCAAAGATATTCTCAAAAGGTAAAGGAAAATCATCTTCAAAACCACAAAGATTTACACAATTGAGTCTAATCTAGTGTTTGTCTTTACAAAGCACTTCTTCAGATCCTTTCTTCACAGAATGAAAATGTAGAAGATACAAGAATTAGGTATATAAGCCTGCTAATGAAAACCTCCTTTTTCTGTTAGCTTTCATACTTGTGTCCCTATTTCAGTTGAGATTACAGAGGGCCTACAAGATGGGTCATATTTGGTATTCAATTAAACTCTTTCCTCTAATTGTATTTTTTCTGGATTTTATTATTTTTCTGGATTTTAAATCAGCATTCAGATGAATTGTTTATGGCTATATGATGAAGCTAATAAGTGTTTTAGTTCGTGTGTTTTAAGTAACAATTGTGCAGATTCTGTTTGCTGGGTGCTCCCCTTGAATATTGGGCAAATTGGGTCAGAGGAAGTAGGGTAAGTGGCTAAGGAGGGTGGGAAGGAAGAACGCTCCAGGGAAGGGTAGCAGAGGGAGAATGCGGAGCAAACCTCTGCCTTGAGCCCTGGAATCAGGAACTCTGCCCTTGTCTCAGATGTTCAAAAATTGGATCTCACTCGGGCTTTGAAGGTGACAACTATCTCTGATAACAAAGCAAAAGTAAAGAAAGCTGGGGTGTCACCACTCCCTGTTCCTCAAGAAAATATCCAGCTTGCCTCTCCTTTGATAAAAATGGCCTTACGGAGACAACCTTTGGCAGGTTAAAAATATAATCTACTTGGGTTATTCTAGCTTCAGCTATTTATCTTGGCTATGTGTTGACTGGTCCTAGACAGAAACTGATTTTTCATTTTTGATCTTGGTTGAATTTGAGCTATATTATTTGCAGTATATGCCTATAAAAAGTCTGTCTTGTAACTGTTGTATAAAATAAACCTAGTCTATGGTTTCATTTTTATTCTAAAAAAAGTTGTGCCTTAACAATAGGGCATTGTATGTTAATAAGGGAAAATAAAATCTTTTTTTAATAGATGGGGAAAATAACTTTTTGCCATTAAAATTTAAGTTCTTGTAACATTTTTAATATTAGAGTTGGGGGAATTCATTAAAGTTAAATACAATTGATATAAACTTATTTTTGCATAACCTAGCATTTACAACTAAAGTACATTTTTATAAGAACTGGCATCTTGATGTATATAGGTCCGAAATGATACTTCATCCTTCTTTGGTTTTTAATTTGAATTAATACAAGACCAGGATAAGGTATATTTAAAATTTTTTTTTCTTTTAAATCATTTTAGTGTGCTGTTGTATTTGTTCTACTAGTCCTCTGAGTTGCTTTGGTTTTTAAAAAAATAGCTATTCATGATACCATATCAATAATTTATTAATGCTAAAAAATACTGTGTGTTATGTGACTTAACAAACCAGAACAGTTCCTGGATAGAAGGGGGGGGGGGAAATGGGGGTTCTGATTAGCAGTTACTAAGAGGGAAAGAAGAATTGAACTTTGTATTTCAAAAGAAGGTTTTGGTTTTATGAGGTGCTGTTTATGTAAGATTTTTTTGTTTTGTTTTTGTTTTTTTTTAATCAAAGCCTGGCAGATATTAGCATTCCAGTTTACTATTGGTTTCTGTTTTTAAAAGTTATTTTTAAGTTGGATAGTGAATTCTGTGGGAAAATGAGATTTATAAAAGTAGTAGTTTTTTGTTTTTTGGTTTTTGTTTAGGTAAAATAATATAAGCCAAACTTGTAGAAGTTAAGGCTGATGCATAATATTAAAGCAACATTACATATTGTGTTTGTAAGTGTTCCCTAAAGTATTATAATTAAGGTTATTTGTATAAATTACAAAAGCAGAAACTGTGATGTTTGATTAGTAGTATGTTCTGTTAAAATTCCTCTTGAGGTATGTTCTACACATAGTTATTATTCAGGAAAGACTTGGTCATCCTGTATTTTTTTAAAACAGGAAATACAGCATGCCAAGCCATCATTAGATCAGTTAGCCTAGAAAGACTTAATCTCTTTCCGCAAATTATCTCTTCTAAACTGTCTTCATCATTTATGTTGAGTTGAAGACGTAATGTTTAAGGACTTTAATTCATGTTTAAAAATATGGACTTCCAATTTCCGTGTACCATACATCCTCCACTGGCAGAAGCCAAAGCTAGTCTTATAGTCTTAACTAGAGAGAGCTTGTTCTGCCATGATGAATTGTGGTGCTCCCAATGGATTTTCCTCCCATTTAATGATGTTACTTAAGCTACTGGATGTATATATATGCATGGGGTTGAGTTTACACATAATGGTGTTTCCTGCTCATGTCCCTGCCTCTTCAAACTTTGTGTTTTTTTTAATAGACTTCACTTCCTGTCGATCTTTTTCTTATAATGGGCTAACATTGATAAGAGGAATTAAAAATAAATACCTTTGAATACTCCTGCCCTAGTCACACATTTAAAGCTATGGAGGAGCTAGTCCATGTCATGGTGCCAAGCCATGCTTGGGCACCAGACTTCTCTTGGCATGCTGTATCCTGCCTCACCCACAGCACCAAATTAAGGGGGTCCTGACTTTAATCTCTACTGAGAAGTTAACTCTCCTCCGTGTTTTTAGAGCAGTTATTTTGTACCTCACCTGTAGCACTCATTTTTATATGTGCTGTTGTAAATTTCTTAAGGACAGGGATTGTGTCTTGGTGATTTTTGTATTTCCACATCAACCCCAGCAGCTAGCCCAGCGTCTTGAATAAATTAGGTGCTTAATGTATGTTGAACTAAATTGAATAAAGGAGTACTACTAGCATAAGCATTTTTCATGCTTTGGGTAAATTGTTGACTCTGCCAATATTTATAATTATCACCTCATGCACACTAAATTATTTTTAAAATTTTGCTTTCTTTAGATGCTACCCCATGGACATTTAGCTCTAGAAAATGTGATTGCTTCCAATGAAATGAATGTCCCAAACTCTCTGCTCCTGGATATACTTTGCCAAACTGAAATTTGAATTTTCTGAATAAATTGGTCATGTCTGAAAGAGATGGTGTGCTGCATCTGCCTTTCCCACCTCTTCTTTTTTTTAAAACTAGAGTAACATATACATATGTGCATATGTATGTTTACCATTTTAACCATTTGTAAGTGCACAATTCAGTGGCATTAAATACATTCACAATGTTGGACAACTGTCACCACCATGCTTTTGAAGAACCTGTTCATCATCCCAAACACAGACTCATTGAGTCCCTCCCCATTCCCCCTTCACCTCCCCTGGAGCTACTCTTTCTATGAATGCATCTGCTTTTGAACTCCTAATTTTCTGAGATTATCTCACCATGTATAGGAAAGGCATCTGTTTGAGAAGGGGTGTACAAGGCAAACGTCGTCGTAGCAAAATTACATCTTGCATTCTTAGATTTGTTTAAGATAGAGGGAGTTTAGAAAAAGAGCAAAAGAAGCTAAGATAAGGACAAATATATAGAAAGGTAGTAATAGAAACAGTGTGATTAGAATGATCTCCAAGGTGCTTGTTTTCAAGTCTTACAGATAATAAGATGTCATCAGCCCCACGTTATAAATTTGATTATTTCATATATTTGACTTCTGCATGAGGAGATGTATATTATTTGTTAATATAAATAAGAATTCTATTCTACATCCTAATAAAAAATTAGGATATAGACCATTATTTTAAAATTTTTTTACAAAATCTGAGTATTTTGAAAGCACAAAAACTTTAATCTGAAGTATAGTTGACACAATGTTATGTTAGTTTCAGGTGCACAATGCTGATTTACAACCCTATACATTGTGTTATGCTCTCCAGAGGGTAGGTACTGTCTACTGTCACCGTGTGCTAGTATCACCAGTGACTACATTGTCTATGCTGTATCTTTTATCCTAGTGACTTATTCATCCCATAACTGGAAGCCTGTGCCTTCAACTCATCTTCCTTATTTTGCCCATTCTCCCACGCCCTTCCCTCTGGTAATTACCAATCTGTCTTCTATATTTATGGGATGGGTCTGTTTCTGCTTTTTTTTATTTGTTTTTTAGATTCCACATATAAGTAAAATCATATGGTATTTGTCTTTTGCTGTCTGACTTACTTCTGTTAGCATAATATACTCTAGGTCCATTCATGTTGTCACAAATGGCAAGATCTCAATCCTTTTTTTTAAGGCTGAGTAATATTCCATGGTATACATACCACATCTTCTTTATCCCTTCATCTATCAATGGACACTGGTTTGCTTCCATATCTTGGCTATTGTAAATAATCCTGTAATAAACAAAGGGCTTCATATGTCTTTTTGAATTAGTGTGCTCTTTTTGGCGGTGGGTGGGGGGGTAAGTACAAAGTAGTGGACTTACTGGCTTACGTATATTTATAATTAAAAAAATTTTTTTTTAAGATTTTTATTTATTAGAGAGTGCACATGAGAGCACAAAAGGAGAGTGAGAGGGAAAAGCAGACTCCCCACTAAGCAGAGAGCCCTATGCAGGACATGATCCCAGAACCCTGAGATCATGACCTGAGCCGAAGGCAGACACTTAACCCACTGAGCCATCCAGGTACCCTTGCAGTATTTCAATTTTTAAATATCTGAGGAATTTTCACACCTTTTCCCACAATTGTTGAACCAATTTTCATTTCCACCAACAGTGCATAAGGGTTCCTTTTTCTCCATATTCTTATTAACAGCTGTTGCTTCTTGTCCTTTTGATATTAACCATTCTGACAGGTATAAAGTGATATCTCATTGTTTTGATATGCATTTCCTTGATCATTAGTGATGTTGAGCAGCTTTTCATGTGTCTGTTGGCCACCTGTATGTCTTCTTTGTAATGTTTTTTCAGTTCCTCTGCCCATTTTTTTTTTTTAAAGAAAGACTGAGCATTAGAGCTGGAAGGATCCTTTTTTTAAATTTTAAATTCTGGCATAGTTAACACACAGTGTTATATTAGTTTCAGGTGTACAATATAGGAATTCAGCACTTCCATACATCACCCAGTGCTCATCACGTGTGCTCTCCTTAATCCCCATCACCTATTTCACCCATCCACCACCCACCTCCCCTCTGGTAACCATCTATCTCTGTAGTTAAGTGTCTGTTTTGGGGTTGGTGTCTTTTCTTTGTTCATTTTTCTTTTCTTAAATTCCACATATGAGTGAAATTACATGGTATTTGTCTTTCTCTGACTGACTTATTTCGCTTAGCATTATACTGTCCAGCTCCATGTCATGGCAAGATTTCATACTTTTTTATAGCTGAATAATATTCCATTTAAAGTATATACCACTTCTTTATTCATTCATCTATTGATGGACACTTGGGCTGCTTCCATAATTTGGGTATTATAAATAATGCTGCTATAAACATAGTGGTGCATGTATCCCTCTGAATTAGTGTTTTTTGTGTTTTGGGGGTAAAAACCCAATCGTGCAATTATTGGATCTTACGGTAGTTCCATTTTTAACTTTTTGAGGAAGTTCCATACCGTTTTCCACAATGGCTACCCCAGTTTTCATTCCAGTAACAGTGCTAAAAGAGTTCCTTTTTCTCCACATCTTTGCCAATACTTGTTTCTTGGGTCTTTTAATTTTGCTGTTCTGACAGGTGTGAGGTGATATCTCATTGTCATTTTGATTTGCATTTCCCTGATGAGAAGTGATGCTGAGCATCTTTTCATGCGTCTGTTGGCCAACTGGATGTCTTCTTCAGAGAAATGTCTGTTCATGTCTTCTGCCCATTTTTAATCAGATTATTTGGGGGTTTTTTTGGTATTGAGTTATATAATGTCATTATATATTTTGGATATTAACCTCTTACTGGATATGCCATTTGCAAATATCTTCCTCCATTCAGCAGGTTGCCTTTTGTTTGTTGGTTTCTTTCTTTGTGCAAAACTTTTTAGTTCATGCAGTCTGAATAGTTTATTTGGCTTTTGTTTCCCTTGCCTGAGGAGACATATGTAGAAAAATGTTATTAAAGCCAGTCTGAGAGATTACTATGTATGTTTTCTTCTAGGAATTGTATGGTTTCAGGTCTCACATTTAGGTCTTTTGTCCATTCTGAGTTTGTTTTTGTGTATGGTGTAAGAAAGTAGTCCATTTTCATTCTTTTGCATGCGGCTGTCTAGTTTACCCAGCACCTTTCATTGAAGAGACTGTTTTTTCCCATTGTGTATATATTCTTGTCTCCTTTGTTGTAGATTAATTGACCATATGGTGTGGATTTCTTTCTGGGCTCTCTATTCTGTTCCATTGACCTATGGGTCTGTTTTTGTGCCAGCACCATACTCTTTTGATTACTATAGCTTTGTAGTATATCTTGAAATCTGAGAGTAGCACAGAAACATTTTTAAATGTCTCAGCTCTTTAACAATTTCAAGGATTATTTTCTTCTACTCTTTTAACCCTTGAGTGGCTTTTTTTTTTTTTTAAGATTTTATTTATTTGAGAGACAGGGCATAAAAATGGGGGGAGGGGTAGAGGAAGAGGGAGAAGCAGACTCCCTGCTGAGCAGGGCTCTATCACCAGACCCCAGGATCATGACCTAAGCCAAAGGCAGACACTTAGCCAACCGAGCCACTCAGGTGCCCCTTTGGGTGGCTCTTACCAGGAATATCATTTTAGAGTTTCCAAAGTACTTCAAGTCGGGTTCAAGTTTTCCCAGAAGAGGGATGACCCTGAGAATGCCAAGTACCACCTGATATGTCAGAGATTATATATCTTTTTTTTTTTTTTTCAATTTCTGAGAATTTTAACTTGTCTCGTTCAGTTTGAAACTCAGAGCATGGAGGGAAAAAAAAAAAAAAGAAACAAACAAAAAAAGATTCACAGTGAATTCACTGATGGAGTTCAGCACCTCACATGGTCTCCATTTACTCTCTAGAACTTCTATCCCTTCCTCCCAGCCGGTGCTGTTTACAGCCAATCGTGCTTTGGGGATTAACATGAGAACATGAGGAAACAAAGGAGTCCATATTGTTGGACAGAGAGCAGAGTAGTTTCTTTCCCAAACAAGATTTCTGATCATGAAACAAGATTTCCACAGCTCTGGTGGGAGTTCTTCCCAGATAAGTACTGGGTCAGATCTTATTTCATAGTAGGAATGCAAACAGCCATTTGTGAAAGTTTTTCTTTGTTTTCAGTGAATTTAGTTCTCTAGCTGGATTAAGATCTTTGGTTACATCAAATCTCCAGTTGGCAGAAGACCAGGCCTAATTTTTCAAAGAGAACATTGTCATGGAAAATATTTTTAAAAGTGGATGTAATTTTTGCCTAAAGCAGCTGTTATTAGGTAAGCAGCGGAGTGTCATGGGGCGGGAGGAAAACGATCTTGCTCGAATACACTTTTTTTATTCTCTGGAGAAGGGATAAAACATTCCTCGGTGTGTCAAACGGTTGTTTTGGACTGCAAGCCAAAGGTCCTGGAAACCTCAGTGGATTAAATATCTCAACAAAAGGAAACATTTAAAATTGTAAAGTATGTCAGACAACAAAATGATACTGCACTAACAGTAAGAGCTGAATTTCCAGTAGTGATAGGTCACCTGCAGCCCTGGACCCCTAGAAAGTGACAGGGTGGATCTGTAGATCTGTGAAAATTGTGGTCCATGGACAGTTGGGTTATCAAGCAGTGTGAGAGACAGGCGTTGGGAACCTCCAGCAAGGAGAGCATTGAGTAGGCAAGTCACTGCCAGGACTCTGGTGCAGCAGCACCTGCATTTGAACACCCCTTTGTGTCTCTTTAGCTGTAAGCGTCCTGAGCAAGGTGCTCAGACATGAAGGGGCATAGCAGCAGTACCACCCACAGGGTGCTGTGAGATGCAATGAGGTAAAATGCGGAACAATCAACGAACAGTTATGCAAGCCCTGAAGGATGCACACTACCCTCTTCCCCACATCAGGCAACACCCCCCACCCCCCCCACCCCCCAGGCTTTTTTTGATTGTCTGATCTGATCTGAAGCCTTCTGTTCCAGGCTGTATTCATTTGGCAGGACTCTCTTGTTCTCTAGAAACAAAATTTAACTCAAATTAACCTAAGCAGAAAATGATTTACTGAGGTGCCTGAGTGGCTCAGTTGGTTGAGTGTCTGCTTTTAGCTCAGGTCATACCAGGGTCCTGGGGTCCCACTCCACGTTAGGCTCCCTGCTCAGAAGGGAGCCTGCTTCTCCCTCTCCCTCTGCCTGCTGTTCCCCGGCTTGTGCTCTCTCTGTAAATAAATAAATCTGTCCTATAGACTGTCTTGCTCCACAAAATGGGGAACATGGCTGTCAGTGAGCCCAGATCCACATTATTCCAGCAGTCCCCACATGCACGCAATAGTCTTCTATACTAACTTCACAGGGAAGTCTTGGAAAGGATGGTAGTGGGTTTGGTTGGGACACATACCCTTGCCCGTCCTAAACTCTCTGTCCAAGGCACAAGCCAAGGTCTGTTAAAAAAAAAAAAAAAGAAAAAAAAAAAAAGGAAGAAAGCGTAACAGAGGAAACAGTAGCAACCAAAATCTAATCAAGGATTTATCTGTGAGGATGAGACGAAGGAACTCTACTCATCTTCAGCCAGTGCCCATCTGTGAAGAGCAGCTGCAATTGTTGTCCCCTCAGATTTCTCACTTTTTCCTTCCTGATTGGAGGCCCAGGTCTCAATGATAGCCCAGCTCTGCAGCAGCAGGCTGTGTCCTCCAATGCCTAAAGCCTTAAAGGCCAATTTCTTGGCCCCTCTTCTGTGTCGTCTTGGGCTGGGGAGAGGCAGAAGATACACAGATTGGCCTGCACCCTTGTGTTTATGGTCAGAATTTATTTCCCTCTCAGGATCTCTGATCCTTCTTCTGTAAATTTCCAGGAGTCAAGGCAAAAAGTCATCACTACTATCTTGGTCTGAGTGATTGTGCCCTCTGCTGGCATGTAGAAACCCATGTGGAGATCAGCGGACAAGGCAGAAGGCAAATGGGAAACAGCGAACATGGCAGGTTTGAGTGTGTTGAATGCTGGGTGCCTGGAGACCAGAGTCCCCATCTTTCTTGCTTATCCCTAGTGTTGGCATGAAGGGTTGGACTAATTCTGGAAAGACGAGAATGTTAAGTCCTAAGTCCTTTGTGGTTTTCAATATGGTGGATGAACTCAGATGAAGTATTCAGAAAGATAGAGGTTGTAAAAAAATGAAATATTCCAGATTTGTCTGATCTAATAATTCTTAATCCAACAGGCCAAGAGTAAGCATGAAAGAGCCTTGTGAAATGGCTAACAGATGAGGACAGGAATGCCCTGGAGTCAACATCAGCCCTCCTTTGGGAGGACTTGAGTCCATGGTGAAGCACTGTGGGAACAGAGATGATATTTCTGATAAGAGACAATCATAGTGGGTAAGAGGGAACCAGAAAACAGTCTTTCAAAGCACTAACATTTAGAGTGATTTTTAAAGAATGGCCTACATCCTAAGAATTCATATTATAATGGAAAATAAAAAGGCATTTAAAAAAACTTGGTTATAAATTTATTTAATATTCTTGACTTCTGTGTTAGCAATTTCTAAGATTGTAAAAATTCCAGGGAGGTACTCCTTATCCTTAGAAATAAATATTTTGTTCAGTTCCATGAACTCAGTTGTTTTATGCCAGCCTGAACCCACAGCCCTGATTAGTTGGAGTCTTTGCCCTGACTCTTCTGGTTATAGGGAAAAAAAATTACACTTGCCTTAGTTTGCTTTGGGTTGCCATGACGAAGTTCCATAGACTGGGTGTCTTCAACAATAAAAATGTATTGTCTCATGGTTTTAGCGGCCAGAAGTCCAAAATCAATGTGTCAGCGGGGTTGGTCCCTCCTAAGAGATGTGAAGGGAGGTCTGTTCCTCAGCTCTTCCCTAGTGTCTGGTGTTTGCTGGCAATCTTTGGCATTCCTTGGCTTGTAGAGCATCACTCTAATCTCCACCTTCATCTTCACATGGCATTCTCCTTGTGTGTGCCCGAATTTCTCCCTTTTATAAGGACACCAGCCATATTGGATTATGGGCCCACCCTGCCACTTCATCATAATAATTACTCTGTAAAGACCTTATTTCCAAATAAGGTCAACATTATGAGATATCAGGAATTTTGGTGGGGAGCCAATACACCTTGTAATAATATACCTAGGAAGAACTAGGATAAGGGTAAAAATGAGACAAAGATTATATATAAGAACTCCAAAACTATGGTAGTAACATTTCTAGTGGCAGAAAACTTTCTAGAGTTTTCCATGATCTTAGTCCTTTATGAGCTTTTTGCTTGCTTTTTAAGGAATTAAAAGTATTTCAAAGCATCTGGCATATTTGGCTTTTGAAAACTTTAGGCTTCAATTAGCATTTAAACGCTTTGAGATACTCAATTTATTAAATTCATAGCCCTTGTTGTATTTTTTTATGTAAGTAATCTGAGCATATTTAGATGAATATTTAATTTAAGACAAGAAACTGAGTATTAGAAAATAGTAGTGAGCATCCCTCTTTAGGAAAGAGAGTCTAGCAGATGTTCATGAATCTGTTGGTAGGAAGCTGCAGCAAAGAATCTGATACGGAGTCTCCTGAAACTCACAAATGCCTCTGCTCATTTCCCAGCCTCTCAGGAAAGACAAGTGCCACTCTGAGGAATGCTGTGTCCTAGGCTGAGCATGGCAGGAGCTGGGTCTGGGAGGTGGGTTGTGTGAAGGACTTTGAATGCTTGGCTAAGGCCGATTTTCAAATATCTTTTAATTGCACAATCTTTGTATGAAAATAATATCTTACATGGAAAGTTAGTCTGTAAAAGGGATTGCAGCCAGTATTTCCCATTGTCATCAGAGTAGGTTTTCGTTAAGTGTTGTCTTTGTGTCACTCACCTCAGCATCACCTGGAGATACTTGAAGTGGTAGATTCGTGGGCCTGGGGTAGACTCCCTGATTCTGTGGTTTAGCTTTGGGGCCCAGGAATCTGCATTAGAACACATTCCAGGGATTTCTTACATTCGCACTAAAGTTTGAAAGTTGCTTCTTTCTTCAGCTTAATAGATGTTCTGGCACAAATTTGGCTTAATCCGTGTTAAACTAAGAATCTGGGTTCAAATCCTACTTGGTCTACTTCATAGTTCCTTGATCTGGACACAGTACCAATGTGTGTACCTCAGTTTTGCTACCTCAGATGTTGTTGCGAGGGTCCAGCTCGTTAAGCCCTCAGTCCAGAGCTCAACAATGCAACTAGGTATTTATCACGGCTAATTCTACCCTCATCCTTATCAATACCAAGCCTGTTCTTACAATGACTTACACTGCGTTGAGTTGGGTGGGATAGCTCTGGGGAATTCATCCCCACCACTAAATAAACAAATTTCTGCTTCTAGTCCCCCTGGCAGTCTCCACACCAGCCCTGGGAGACAAATTGCAAACCACCCCCTGCAGTTTGATGCCTGCCCTCAGAGGTGGGGCTCACATTCTAACTACGGATTTTTTTCTCCCACCATTCTCTTTCCCAGTGGGTGGGTCTTGGTTGTTCCAGGTGTTCTCGTCCAGTGGTCCTCACCCATTAAAGTCCATGTGAATCATCTGGGAATCTCGCTGAAGTGCAGACTCTGGATTGGTAGGGTCTGGGGTGGGTGGAGAGGCCACATTCCAAAATGCTCCCAGAGGACCGCTGTGCTGCCCATATAGACAGGACATCCAAGAGACTAGAGGCTCGAGATAATGGTATATCTCTGTGGTTCTCTGTGGATCCACCAAGGTAGGTGCTGTTCCCGCCACAGAGCCCGTATCTATGTCACCTGAGAGACCTTATGGCCAGCCGTCTGCTTCAGGGGCTCCAGAGAGAGATTCCCACAGTGGGTGGTACTTTCCCAATTCCCAGGACATCTTAAACTTCCGTTTTCTGCGTGTTGTATATGTCATTTTTAGATGAATAGGAAAATGACTTTACTTATATAGATATTATTATGGTTGTTATTTTACAAAGTAGAGGAGCTGGAGAGATGTATGAACTTACCATTGGCTTCTCCCTGAGTGTGGCAGGAGCTTAAAGAACACCCTCCATCTTTAGAGTTAGGGAGGGCTACTGGTTAACTTTCAAAATTGAGAAGAAGAATAAGAAGGAAATTCCTCTAAAGATATTATGAAATCGCTATTGGTTTCTTTTGTTCAAAAAAGGAACTTGTGATATGGGTCATTTAAAATAAAAATAAATAAACCTGACAGCGCCCACTTCCTCCTTTTGTCTTGGCTGTAAATCTGGCTTCTAGAGAGTGAAGTATCAAACTTTGCCACACAGGGGAAGCAGAGCATCGCTCTTTCCACACCGAGGAGGAGAAAAAGCCCCGTTTGGAGTTTGGATCTGAATTTCAAAATCCTGAAGTCAGAACTGAAAACAACAGAAATTGTCTCACTAGTCATAACCCTCTTTGACCGGCTGAACTTCCCAGGTATAACTTTCTAACTTAAGAGTTTACTTAAGAATCATGTTTGAGGTAAACTCTGTTTTTAGGGGGAGCAGCTGGTGTCTCTTTGTGACTGTGTCTGGCCCCACCTGTCTTGTGATGGGGCAGTTCAGAGGGGGCAGATGGTGCAGCAGGACTGGGGCACTGATTAATTTCAGGAGATCAAGATGCCCACGGCTTCTGCAAAATTCATCAGGCTATCTCAGTTGGGGTGGGGGCGAAGACAAGATGCCTTTGGGGACACAAAAGGGATTTGGAAGACTGCTGTGTCTAAGGAACAAAAGCAGAAGGTAATCTTAAAGAATCACTTTAAACAGAAAAGGCACTTCACCTGGAAGAATCATTTTGGGAACATTTGGATCACTCAACCTGCTGTCGACAATGCCAGCTGTTTCAGAAGGGCATAGGGTTTATTTATTTATTTTTTTTACCGGGTATTATGACGCGGGCCTTTGAAGGTAGACAGTTTCAGACGTACTTCTATTTTGTCTCTTGGAAATGTAAATCATAGCCTATGGACCTACTTAAAACGCCTTAAATTCAGCCCATTGCCCTTGTACTGAAGATGTCTTACAATGACCCCTGGTCAAAGCCCTAGGCCCTGTGCTGGTTTGCCTGGGGCTGTCTTAGTTTTAGGGAAGTCCTGTGCCCCAGGACACCTCTTATCCTTATGGACCTGGACGGTGGGTCACCCCAAACTCTGACGACCTCGTTTCCTCCCTCTCCAGGAGCCTCCCACTTCGCTTTGCCACGTACTCTCTGGGTTCAAGCCACGATGACCTCCTTGTCGCCCCTTCAGTAGGCTGAGCACTTCTTGACCTCAGGCTGCTGTCTCTGTGCTTCCTTGGGTGACTCTTCTCTCCCATGCTGGCTTTGTCATCTCCAGGGTCCTTCACGGAACCCCTTCCCCATATGCTGATCTTACTCTCTATGTGCCTGCTTTAAGCAATAACCCCTTGGAAGGGACACTTCTTGAGATTAGAGCCTTTTTGTTCTTTATTCACCTGGCATAGTGCCCAAGACATAATCCTTGCTCAGTAAATATTTGCTGAAGGAATTTTTACAAACATGAGCACCTCAGGTATCTTTCCGTTAGGCCTAATTAAACCTCCTTCTTGTTTCACTCTGCATTCTCAACCTCATCTTCTCAGCTTAGTTCAAGGACTGTAGAACTGAAATGTGCTGAAGCATAGTGAACAGGCCCATTCAGGAGCCCCGTGCGCAGAGATCTGATCTATAGGTGGGCAGCTGAGCTCACTGTCCAGTGTTTCAGGCGGCCCTCCCCATGCCAACTGCCCCCCTCCCCACCATGCCCAGTCTGCCCTCGGAGTCTTCCAACTCTTTCCATTCAACATTCAATTTGACAAATAACTTCTAGTTCTTGGGGCTACAAAGGGGAGAGACATATCCTTTTACTTCAATTATGTCTAGTATTTCTTTTTCTTTTCTTTTCTTTTTTTAACCTAAGAACCAGATTAAATAGCACCATTCATGAAACCTTCCTTAAGTATTCTCACAGAACTACTTGCTCTGTATTCTGTGCTGCCAATAATTTATTTCCCTATTTTAAGACAGGAACCAGGAATTTTGTCTGATCACTTGTCAACCTCCTGCAAGAGACTATATTCTCGCCGAAGGCCAGGATCCACTGTATCCAAAGCATTTGTTCCTAAGTTTAGCAAATGGTGTGTGCCCAACAAGCATGTAGGGTAGACGGATAAATGGGTGAACATTGCATTCACGGTCAGGCTTAGAGAGAAACACACAAACCCAACAGCCACAGTACTATGGACTATGTATGATACAGAGAAGCAGTTACTTGTGCTGGGCTTGGTAAAGGTTTTGGGGAATCCACAAAGAGAAGGTAACAGTTGAGTGAGTCTGGGGATGAACGGGTTTGAGAACCAGGTGGGAAAGAGGACAGGATAAGCCAGAAGTGGGCACAACATGAGAGAAGTTCCATCAACGACAGGCCTGAGCAACAGGCAAATACACCTGTGGGGAAAGAGGGGCTTTGGGAGCAGGGCCTGTGGAAGGAACTGGGGAAGGCTGGGCAGGGTCACTATAAGCCATGGGAGGTAAGCAGAGATGAAGGACAGTGGTTTCATGAAATCTGTGCTCCACAGAGATAACTGGATCTCTGTGGATAGAGAATTGAGGATAAGGAGCCTGAAGGCAGGGAAGCCAGTTAAAAAGCCTTTAGTAGAAGACAACAAATGAGGGGTGAAGTTCGGGCGGGGCAGTGAACAGGAAGATGAGGGGTGTGGTAGGCAGAATCATGACCCTCCAAAACATCTGTGTCCAGAATCCCAGAACTTGTGAGTTACCTCCCATGCCAAAGGGGAACTGAGGTTGCAGATGGAATTAAGTTTGCTCACCTGCTGGTTTTGAGATGGGAGTTTCTCCTGGGCTATCGGGGAGGGGCACCCAATGCAATCCCAAGCATACTTAAAAACAGAAAGTGGAGGACAGAAGAGAGAGACCCAGAGAAATGGTAGTAGGAGAAGGATTCATCCTAATGTTCCTGCTGGCTTTGGAGATGAAGGAAAGGGGCCAGGAACCCAGGAGTGCGGGTGGCCTCCAGAAGCCTGACAAACCAAAGAAGCAGATGCTCCCCTGAAGACTTCAGAAAGGAGCACAGCCCTAATGTCACTCTAATTTTAGCCTAGTGAGGCTTGTCAGACTTCTGCACCTGCAACTGTGAGGTAACACATATGGGTTGTTTAAATCATCAAGTTTGTGGTAATTTGTTAGAGCAGCGATATGTTAATTCATATAAGGAGTTTATGTGGGAGACATACAAAGGCAGAATTGAAGACGAAACTCGTTTGTCGTTGTTCTCTAGCTACTCTTTCGTCTTTGGTTGTGGGAATCAGTTAGTGAGTTCTTCTGTTAGAGCAGCGCTTAGCGGAAAGATGCAAACGGCGGGAAGAGATGTAGACTGCGCCTGCCGATGCCCAGGGAGACAGAGGCGTGTGAATGGCTGCAAGATGGCCGGGCTGGTGCAGGTAACTGAGTAAAGAAGGGAGGAGGAAGAGCAGTGTGTGGGGCGGGAACAGGTTCCAGTTTGGACAGTGCAGTCAAGATGCCGGGGCCATCGGACTAGAGCCAGCCATGCGCTAACTAGTTGCAAACATGGGTTAAGTGCTTACTTAGCGCAGTCAAGGCTGTAGCCACACGACAGTGTTACAGGAGGCTCCTGCCACCTTGGCATGGAGTCAGGGTGCTCCTGGAGGTGCTTAACATGAGAGGAAGAGGGCGCAATCTTTGGGGCAAGCCAAATAGACTGATAATGTTGGAAACTCTACTATTATTTAGCACAAGTTCAAAATAATTGACAGACTAAAGGAGAATGTATTTCAACAGGAATAGCTTATATACGGGTTGTATTAATTTTTCTCTGGACGTCACAAGCTTACGGTGGCTGGTGTGTCTGTGACCTGCACACACTGGGGAGCCCTTTGGGGGGCTGTACAATTTTTCACTTACTCAACAGATTTCGCTTATCTTTCTACTGCCTAGTCTGCAAATTCTTTGCAGAGCAACGTTTGGTAACCATCAATATGATAGGTAAAAATTTTGACTTTAAAACACCAGGACGTTTTATTTAATTTCTTTGAAATACTGAAATACTGAAATACTGCAAATGCTGATAGTAGGAAAGAGAACCCCCTATGTAAGTAAATACTTTAAAAACGGATAATTTATGAGTATGTTCAGTGTTTTGGAACAAAATTTACATACAAAGTGGTTTTCTAAATTGCCCCAAAATATTTTTGAGCTTTTAGCATTTCCTTTGCTTACAATTTTAGATTGCTTTGTAAGCTCTTATTCCACAGAAAGTACAAAGGTACATGTTAGGCCTGTTAACCAGAGTTCTTTCAAATTCTGATTTAGAGGAGTCTCAAAAACCAATGACGTTTTCTGCCTGCTGCACTTAGGAGAAACCCTGTTGCACTTTTATCTGGATTGGTACCTCACCAGACAACAGTCTTTGTCACTCTCAACCACTCCCTCCCTCCTTTGGGAGCACTGAGAACATCTGTTTTTCTATTTAACCTTCATCTGCTCTAGCCTGCTTTCCCTTTAGCTAAGATTATGTATTTCTCAAGGAAACAAGATGTGAAGAAGAAAACTCCAAATTTTCTGAGGGTCTCCAAGCACCTTATTGCCCGCATACGGCAGTTAGTAAATGTTTGTTTGAGATATGAGAACTGGACAAATTTTCCACTAGCATTTTTAAAAATTTTTTAACCTTTCTATCCACCATGTTCTTAATTTGGGGGATCTTTTTCCTACTCTGTAGAAAACAGGAAGCCAAATCTTTGGAGTCTCAAAACCACTCAAAGGCTAAGAAGTAGGTTGAAATGTCTTAAAGCTAGAAAACACACACACACACATACACACAATAAAACCCTTACAAAAACCCCTGCATAATTGTTCAGTATAAATTGTAATTACCTAAATATGCCTTAAAAAGGTCATTTTCAGAAAAAAGCAAGGTCTACCTGCAAAAGACTCATGCCGCAATCTGTGAAGGGCCAAGTAAACTGTGAAACCACCCAATAACAAGAATACCATATGGAGGGGCGCCTGGGGGGCTCAGTCATTAAGTGTCTACCTTCATCTCAGGTCATGATCCCAGGGTCCTGGAATCAAGCCCCGCATGGGGTTCCCTGCTCAGTAGGGAGCCTGCTTCTAACTCTGCCCCTCCACCCACTTGTGCTTGCTCTCTCTCTCTCTTTCAAATAAATGAATAAAATCTTCAGAATAAGAATAAAAGAACCCCAGATGGAGCGTGGAGTACCTGCCATGACCCACTTGCTTTGTGGTGCCTGATATTTGTTCTTGTTCTCATCATTCCCCAGTTGAAGTCTGGGTCTTCCAAGTCTGGCTTATACATATGGTCTGGGCTGTTTATGGGTCTACCTTCTTACAGCTTTCCCCCTCGCCACCTCAGAGTCCACAGCCATGTCTTCTCTGTGGGCACCACACTTAGCCTTTGATTTCTGGGCTCTGTCCTTGGTCTCCCTCACCCACCTCCCACCCCCAGCCCAGCCTCTGCTTCTCCTTTGTCTGCCTCTCATTTCTTGTATGTGCCATTTCCTCTTTTTGGAATGAGTCCCCATTGCTCTTCAGTTTGGATGGCTAACCACTAATCCTTTCCTCCCCCTCCTCTCCTTCTTCTTTCCTCTCTTCCCCTGCCTTCTTTCTTCTTCTTCCTCTTCTTCTCCTTTTCCTTCTCCTCTTCCTCCCTCTCCTCCTCCTCCTCCTCCTCCTCCTTCTTCTTCCCAGCTTAAGTGATGTCACATGTTTTCGGATGGCTTCCCTAAATAACACCTCTTCCCTTAGGATTTAACTGTAATTTCCTTTGTGCTCAAATAGCACCGTGTTCTGGAGGACTTATCACAATACACTATTTATTCCTCTGCCAATCTTATTTCACTACTCTTGAGGACACAAACTATCATCCGTATTAGCTGTTCAATAAACATTTTTTGAAAAAAGAAATGGAAGAAATATTTGAGGCTTGCCATGTGGTTTTGATGAGCTAGAAAGCTATAAAACGTGTTTTGACTAAAGAAAGATCTCTCTTATCTGGTATGTTCTGTATGATTTCATAGACTTGTCAGGGCTAATACCTAACATTTGTTATTTCTTTGTCACTGAAGTTAATTTACCTCAGAAGCTTCCATTTTCTTTCAAGGCGAAATTCTTCATCTTGCCACCTTGAGATAACTCAATCTATTTCCCATTTAAAGGTCTCTCTGGGGTAAATTCTCAGTTAAATCCACAGGCTCTCTCTCACCTCTCTCCCCCAGACTTTGTGTTGTGGCCCCAGGGACACAAGGGGCCACAACTAGGACACTAACCCTGGCTTCCGGGTTAGTCTAGCTCCTGAAGGGAAAATAAATCCTTGCCAATTCTCTCCATGTAGGCAACTGTGGGGGGGTGGGGGGTGGGGAAGGGGGTACCTCTCCAGGGAGCTTGCTGGTCTCTCTCTGGACTCGGCCCTCTCTCAACATACAGTGTGTATTGATTTTCTAAGGCTCAGCCTTGTCCTCTCTTTGGAGACTGACTGGAGCTCCCAACTCTGTAGCTTCTGTTCCAGGGATCTTGGGCTTCTATTTAAATATGCTTTTGGTGAGTTCTCTAGTTTTCAGTTCTTAGCCATCTTCCCTGCTGACCTAGGCTGTGGCTGTCACTTAAAGCATCCCTTCATCCCAGGAGAGCCTGGTTCTCTCTACCTCCCCTCCCCACCCTTCCCCTTTCAACTTAGCTCCTTTCAAAAAGACTCCTTCGAAGTGATTAGAGAATGACCTGTTAGGAGGAACCCAAGCCTTGGGAGTCTCTGGCCTTGGGTGAGCATATGAGTCCCCACACTTCATCTTTAGGCTTTCTGTGGGGCAGATTCTTAAGCTCCTGATGTTAGCTCAGCCTGTCCCTAACTTAAATGTCAGAATTTATCTTTCAGGGCTTGGTTTCTCTGTGTCACTTCCAATGTATCTGGGGTTCGAACAAAAGACTTATACAGCTCCAAAAGGGTCTGGGAGAGGGTCTTGTCTCCTGGACAGAGAGTAAAAATTCTCCCCATGTACTGTACAATCTTCTATTTGAGACTGATTTGTTGTCAAGACCAGAGAGGAAGGAATCCCTTCCTCTCTCCTTCTCTGCTCCTAAGAGCAGAATATGTGAGGCTTGGATCCTGAAGTTTTGGTGAGGATATCTATGTTGAAAGCATCTGGTACACAGAGATGTTCAGTTACGTTATTTTATTTCATCATAGTGACAGAAACGACAGGTATTAACAGTTGAGTAGTAACATTTTCTTTTTAAAACTGAAAAGCTATCTCCATCCCACTGAAAATAAATCATATAGACTGACCCTATTCTTCTGTTTTTAAAAAGAGTTTCAATTTTCATTGATAACATCTTTAGATGAGAATATTGCTAAAGAAAAAAAAAAAGAAAAAGAAAAAAACCCAAACTGACCCTTACTCAATTTCTTCTGTTATATACTTATGCATTTATGTCATTTTAAACTTTCTATTTCTAAACTAATGATTACTTCTTCAAGCCCTTAAAGATCAGACCCTGGCAATTCTCATTAAAATATGATACACATAAAACAGAGTTCTTTAAAAAAAATCGTATTCAAATCACATTCACTCAGCAATTAACTCTGGAGGAAAAAAGAGAATATGCAAGTATAATTCACCACTTAGGAAAATAAGAATGGTTCTTAATTGAAGATCAACAGATTTTAGTGCTTATTTATTCAATAAGCAAATAGCATAATTGGGAACAAAGTTTCAGTTGTACAGAATGGACTAAGAGACCTACTCATATGGACTGAGGCAACATTCCATGTTTTGGGTCAATATTTATGCTGCATATTTTCTGTGAGCACACATGCTAAGATTAATACCTAATCTAATACCTAAATTTCTTGTTGGAGTAAATTAGCTATATAAAGCTAGCCTTAACCCCATGAAAGAACACCAAATATCCTTTTTATTTCCTCCTGATTGACTGAAGCAACAGATGAAGTTGCCAAAACATCTTATGTGACAAGAAGATCAGCCTGATCCTGATATAACACGGTAACCCACAAATTGGTCTCCTCAGAGAGATAAAAATGTTTCTAGCCTCACAGTGAATAAGGAAAGGGTTAAGGTATAAGCAGGGAGAGATAGGGGACTCTGACTAAGCTCTGAGACTATTTCTGGAAGGCTGAAGCATTAGCTGGAGTGAACCAGAGATGAGAGTCTAGACCAGACCACCTGGTAGGGGATGTTGGGGAATACTTTTCTTTGACAGCTACAATGTAATCACAGAAAATGATCAAACCTCAAAGAAATAAGTCATGAGGGTGTTATCAATCATTCTTGCTCAAACCAAAAATGACACAAGACTCTCAAGGCCACAAGCTCTGGGGTCAAGTTTTCAAATGAAAGACCTGTCCTAAAAACCGGCAGTGGCACTTCATTTGGGAGCCCTCTCACTCTAGCTTTCTGCTCCTACCTTCAGTTAAACTTTTACTCCATTTCACACTTTTGTGTCTGGGAGATTCATTCCTTCACTCCGTGAGACTAGAATCCTGTGGTCCTGCAACAACAGGATTATTGTTGGGAGAAGGTGAGATAAGGCAAGTGAAATCATTTGGCACAGTCCTGGGAACAGAGAAAAACTGAATATGGAACTGTTTGAAATGAGTGGCTGGAAAAGGATGGGAACCTCTCCAAGGCAAGGGACAAGCTCATCAGGTGCCCCCAGACCTGGTTGGGTGAGATTTTTAGTAACAACACAAACCACCTGAAAATGAAAAATTTGCCATGGCTGAATTTCAACAACCAGTGCTAACCGGTGGATTTCAAGTAATTTAGTCAGGCAGGAGAATATACCTCAATAGTTCTTTGCAACTGGTTTAAAATTTTCTGGAAAGAAAGCAAGTATCTATCTGCAACACATATGAAAATTGGTGAACACAAACAAAGAAACAAAGAAACAAATAAATGAAACAATTCCATTCTCAATAGCTGGAAAAATATCAAATATATATGGATGAATTTAACAAAGAACTTAAATGATATTTATGAAAAAACAACAAAGCTTTACTAATGGACATGAAGGAGGAAATTAGAATGAATAAAAAAGACATACTGCTTTCTTTAGTGTGAAAACTTAATGCTACAAAAATGTAATTGGAATCCATCTTGTCAATGTACTTAATGCAGACTGGATTACATTCTAAAACAAAATTTGGTTAAAATATAAATGATTTTAAGGTGAGTCTGAAAGAAAAGACCATGTAATTCTAAAGAAAGAAGAAAATGGGGCAGGAAACCATTTTCTTTCATTTAAAAACATTTTATAAAGTATAAAATAATAAAGCAATGGGACAGATCTATGAATTCAAACAGATATAGAGTCAAACATAAATAAAATTTAGAAAAAATAAACTGGCTTTTCAGATTAGTGAAAAATTTAATAATTAATGTTGGAAGACTGGCAGCATATTTAGAAAAAAGATTTGTTTGAGAGCTTCAGTTTCTAATATAAACTAAAAATTAAAAAATCTCTAAGTATGCTAAGTGCTTAAATTTTAAAAATAAACAGTACAAGGGGATATATAAGTATTTTTAAGTGAATGAATATAAACAAAGAGATCAATTTAAAAATTCTTACATGAATATGTACCATAAATAAAATTGATCCTTGAGAGACAATTTGGAAAAAAATATTTGTAACATACAGGAGAGATAAAAAGGTAATATCCCAAATAAACTGCAAGAACTTCTAGCAAATATTATCAAGGAAAGGAGAGAAAAGAGATAAATAAATAATATTTCAAATGTTATCATATCAAATATATTATGAATATAGCTACAGATGAAACAGAGACTTAATATTATAGGTAAATTTTTGTCAAAACTTCAAAGAACAAATAATCCATTTCTTTTTTTTTCTTTTTTTTTTTAAAGATTTTATTTATTTATTTGACAGACAGAGAACACAAGTAGGCAGAGAGGCAGACAGAGAGAGGGGGAAGCAGGCTCTCTGCTCGGCAGAGCAAATAATCCATTTCTTAAACAAAATATTTTATAGAAAAAAGGAGAGGAAACAGCCAACTTAATTATGAGGTTAATATAAGCTTAATACCAAAACCAGAAAATGAAACATAAGAAAAAGTTGATATAAACCAATTTCATTTACAAATACGGATGTGGGGTGCCTGGGTGGCTCAGTGGGTTAAGCCTTTGCCTTCGGTTCAGGTCATGATTTCAGGGTCCTGGGATCGAGCCCCCACATCGGGCTCTTTGTTCGGTAGGGAGCTGCTTCCCCCTCCCTCTCTGTCTGCCTCCCTGTCTGCTTGTGATCTCAGTCTGTCAAATAAATAAATAAAATCTTTAAAAAAAACAAAAAACCAAAAACCCCCCAAAAAACAAATACGGATGCAAAATCTTAAACTCCACAACAGTAAGTCAAAATCACTAGTGATTATATATATTAACAGTCTAACTTTGTAATTTATAAGTCTACAAATACTTACAACTACAATAATATCAAAAGTGCACACACGGAAACAAAGAAAGTAATGGGACTCCCTTCAGATGGAAAGAAGGTGATTGTCTCAGAGGGGAGGGTAACAAGGGCTGGCACTTTGGGAAGTTTTTCTTTGTTTTTTTTTTTTGTTGTTTGTTTGTTTGTTTGTTTTAAAGATCTTATTTATTTGACAGAGAGATTGCAAGTAGGCAGAGAGGCAGGCAGAGAGAGAGGAGAAAGCAGGCTCCCTGCTGAGCAGAGAGCTGGATGCTGGCCTGGATCCCAGGACCCTGAGATCATGACCTGAGCTGAAGGCAGAGGCTTTTTAATCCACTGAGCCACCCAGGTGCCCGGCCTGGCACTTTATACGTAATTTATTACAGCTTAAAAAAAATAACTGAAATAAGTATGGAAAATTCTTGAGACTTAATAAAGCTAGAGGTAGGTTTAAATGTGTTTTATATTAGTCTTTATACTTTATTTGAAATATTTCATAATAAAAAGAATATGAAGAGCCCTTCAAAAGAAAAATGTTTCCAGTTGACAAATGTTCAAATGATAGGTAAATAAGCTCAGGAAAGAAGAAATGCAAATGATGAATAAGCATATTAAATAACCCAGTCTTATCTGTAAAACATGTTACCATGATACTATCATTATGGATAAGATTTTGAGAAAAGGGCACCTGAGTGGTCAAATCGTGATCCCGGGGTCCTGTCTGGCTCCCTGCTCAGTGGTGAGCCTGCTTCTCTCTTGCTCTCTGTCCCTCCCCCAACTGTGCTCTCTTTCTCAAACAAATAAATAAAATCCTTGAAAAAAAAAAGGCTGTGAGAATGCTGATGTTAGTATAATTTAATATATCAGATCTGTGAAGAGTGATTTTATTTAAAAGACTTAATATTTTGTATCTCCTGTCCTGCTATACCACACATAGGAATTTATCTTAAAGTGACATAATAATAGTGTATACACAGAATAAAGTAGAAGATTCTTCTCAAAGCACATTGTAAAAGACTGAAAAATTCTGAGAATAGTACAGTAATGAAATGGATTATTATTCAGTTGTTAAAAATAATGTTACAGAAGAATATTTATTGGCATGGCATCTTGTCAAAAAATAAGGAAGTTAAAAAGATTATGTACATTATGTTCTAAATTCCATTATACACACAGAAAACTATATGACCTTACACATGCATACACACACAGCACATAAACAACACACACAAGCACAAATATACTCTGCACACACACACACGTACACACATGTACACACAAAGGGCAAAACAAAACAATGACTAGAAATTTCTACGACAAAATATGAACAATGATTTTCTCTGGGGAGTGGGATTATTATTATTATTCCCATTTTCTTAGTTGTACCTGCCTGTGTTATCCAAATTTTTCACAAAAAAACCTCATTTTTGTTTTCTTTATAAAATAAGAAAGCTTCAGGTTTAACAAGAAGAGGAATGTGTCCTAACTTTTATTATCAAGTTCATCACCAAATCCCTAGATAGTCGAATTATTTCACATTATCTGTGTTTCTTACACGAAAGCCCATTATTCCTCCTGTACCCTAACCTTTCCTTGTCTTTTATTAGAGGTATAATATAATTAGTTTCTTGTCTTATTAAGGTTGGTTTAGTGATTGAGGCATTTCTTGAGACAAGGCAGAGGTTTCTGATTAATTTACTCAGGTTGATTAGATTAAAACTCTGAAATGGAAATATTCATCCATGTTGAAATTAGCTTTGCCTGAGTTTGTCATGCTAAATGGTTGTACAGTTTGGATTATACTGATACAGAATGATAGTGGTGTAAGTAGATTTACCTGCATTGACTTCTGCTGTTTGGTTGTTTCTTTACTATTTTTTAAAAAGTTAAAATTGTCATCTTTTGACATAAAATATGATACCGTGGTAGGAACTAATGCTCTTTTATGTTTATTTTCTTTTTTTTCATTTTAACTGAATAAACATCTATTAATTTCCTCCTCTGGACAAAGCCCTCTGTTAGTACTAGGGAGGGGCACAGAATTAAGATCTAACTGCTACCTTCTAGTGTTCTGTGCTTTCGTGGAGCGTTCAGATAGATGCACATACATTGGGGGAGCGGGGTACCATTTTGGGCGGGAAGAATAGTTTGAAAAAAGAATGCAGAAAATGATAGTATCCATTTTTAGGAACTATGAAGTAGCATGGTATAACAGGACCATAGGGTCTGTTTGGTGGAAATAAGTTGGAGACAAGACACTAAATATTGAATTATGGGGTTTAGAATTCACTTTGTATGCAATGGGCATCAACCAAATATTTTAACCAAGTTGATTTTCTAGGAAGAAGTGTGACTATTAGAGCAGGGAAGGGAAAGACAAGAGACCCAGAGACTGGTTGGGAGGCCAGTGTGCTTGTACCAATAAGCTTTACTGCAAGTCTAGAGCAAAGACAGTGTCAACGTGAAGGTGAAGCAGATGTGCTTGAAATGGTAAAGGACAGGATTAGCAAAATCTGGGCACAAACTGGACCTTCTATAAAGTAGAAGGGAATCTGAAGATGACTTCCATCAACCAGGCATGAGAAACTCAAAAGACAATGATGGCATTACTATTATGGAGATGTCAGGAATAGGAATAATGATAACAATGATGATAACAGTAATAATAACACTAAGGAGAGCCAGAGAAGCTGGTGGGTTTGTTTTATGTATTTAGAGGATGGTACTGTGGAGTGAATCATATGAAAATAGCTAGCAAAAATATAAGTCTGGAACTCTCCAGAGAAATCAAGACCTAAAGTTAAAGGAACATTGGAGGAAGAAGAGACAAACAGGAAGAAAAAGAAAAGACTGAATAAGAGTAGTCCCAGAAGTCAACAGAAGAAGCTCAAAAAGAAGGAGAAAGTCACTCAAGGGATGAATGACTTTGATCCATCTAGTAAGAATTTATTAAGACTACAATTTAAAATTTAAAAAAATTCTAAAAATTTTGAAAAAAGCCTAAATCTAAATCAGACATTCTTCTAAGGGTAGTAGCAGATTCCCTGACATCATGGCACTGACCACCTGGTACTTTCATTTATTTTGTAAGTCAGAAGAAAAACACAAACTTTAGGTTAAAGATAATATTTACTATATATTTATCTTTATATCAATGCAGTTGTAAAATACAATTTTTAAATAAGTTTTTATGGAGGAAGGGGCCACAAAGCCCAATATGCCCAAGGTCAATGAAAGCCATGATACAAAGTCCTGGAGACAGAGCCACAGGGCTGCTTAGGAGGGAAGATCAAGGATGACCTCCTGAGGAGCTGAGTTGAGTCTGAGGAGACAGGAAGCTCAGGGATAATGTGTAGAAGAAGTCCAGTGTGAAACCTAATGAGCTTGACTGAGAGAGGTCCTTCTACCGGCTGCTTTGCAAGTTTCCGGCATCCTTCAATAACAGATAACGGGAGTGTGTTCAGAACTAGACTGCAGTGGATTTGGAGGGAATGGGAGGAAAGACTAGAAAAGTCTTTCTTAAAACTGCAGTGTTGGGAAAAGGATGATAGGATCACCAGTGGGGGAGGAAGGCAGATTGAATCAGTCTTTCATTCCTTTAAATTAACTTCTTATGTGCACCTCGATTCCACATCATTACATGCTGTTCGCATTGTCAGGGGAGAAATTTTGGAACTTAATAAATAATTGAATCCTGTCCAAATGGTACTACAATGTTCATTGGGCTCAATAGAGCCAAAGCTAATGCCTGCTAATGTTCAGGAGACAGTAAATGAATATGGTCTAATGCAGTGAATTTGAAAACTGTTCCTTACTCTTCTGGACTTTTCCAGTCCTTAGAATGGTAAATTAATAAAACGCAATGTGATGGTTATTATCTCAAAAGTGACATTTATCTAAATATTTTCCCTCTTCTTCTCTTTCCTCTGATATTATTTAAATATAATGAAGGAGATTATTTAGGCATCTAGCTCCTGACTCATTGTTACCGTAGTCAGCTTCATTAATCCTCAAGAACTTTTCACTTACTGAGAACTCTGTGACTCACCCAAACATACATAACAATCAGAGGTAAATTAAATTGTGAGTCTCTGTCTCCTAGCACTTTGCCCTTCATTTGTTCCAGTTGTATTGTTCAAAAACATTGCTTAAACCAATAGTTTTGTGAACTAATGCGGTAATTTACTTAGCTCAGATGTCATTGTTCTTGCCTGTGGAATACCCACGCCTTATCTTTCAAGAGAAGGCTCCAAGGTTGCTTATCTTGTGAAGGGTTTTCTCACTGCTTCTCAGCCCTTTGTTCAGGCTGGACTTAACTCTTTCCTTTTACATTTTGCCCCGATCTGAACATACTTAAGTCATGATGATTGAAGTGTCTAAATTCTGAAGTGAGACCTGCATGGATTACCCTACTTCCTTTTGTCTCTTCTTTATTTACAAAATGAGTATTATTAACCTAGTGTCATCATTTTTGGATCATTTAAGAATAAAATGACATAGGCAAAGCTCTTAGAACATATTAAATGTCAATAAATGTTGTCTGTTGTTTTTAACAGATGTCATATTTCTTCCTAGACTGTAAGCCACTAACTTCCTGTACTTGTTTGCTTCCTTATATGCAGCCCTGGGCAGGACTGACAGAAAACAAAGCACATAACAAAAGCGTGATTCCCAAGGAGACTTCTCCACATCCCTTGTCCACCTACTATACCTCCATCAATTCCGTCTGCATACTTCATCCTGAAGAATCTGCAACTTTCTCCAATCTCTTTCACAGACCATCACAGAAATAATTGTCATGACCTCCTGACCGATCTTCATCTTCTGACAAATGGCTATGCATGAAGCCGGAGTGATTATTTTTAGCAATCAAAATCAGAACATACTAGTCTAGGCTCAAAACCATTTGGTGGCTTCCATTATCTTTAGGGTAAAGATGGTAAACTTTCCATGGTCTACCTGTTCTGACCCTATATATGTCAGACTCAGCCTGGGCCCCTCTCTTCCTCACTCGCATTCTTATAGCAACATTGGTCTTTGTCCCCAGTGCTCCTCCCTACCCATGGTTCGGGCATGCAGTGGGGAGAAGGCAGCTTTCCTCTGCCCTATCTGTCTCATTTATATCCATATGTGAAGGGCTGAGTCCGTACTATGCCTTGTATGCGATAGGACTCAATGAATGTTAGTTGGATAAAAGTGGTTGACAGCTGCATTTGTGCTATCACTGATGTGGACTGATGACAAAGGACCAGATGAGGGACAAATGGGTCCCAAGAGGCTGATGTAGTCAAAAGACTAGGAGGAAGAGATAGACCACACTGCCATCCAAGCCCAACCTCAGTACTCTTGATGTCCCAGACACTTAGACACAACCCCAAGAAAAGGGTAGAAGTGAGATCAGAATACTTAAAATAACTACAATTCAGTTTTTGTCACACAAGCAGATTAGGAGGTCAAAATAATAATTAGGTTGAATTATATCAAAATAAAATGTGTCTTTCTTGCATGTTTGAACCATGGTCCGAGACTATTCTTGAGGCCAACAGCCTGCAGTTATAGTTCAGGCGAGATCAAACTAGTAAAGAGAGGAATGAATCATTCTCTCCTACCCTCTTGCTGGGGTCATGGAAGAGGATGGGTGAGCTGCCTCCTGCTTTTTTATATTATTCCTCTGTCTGCCATGGCAAAGATAAAGGGTAAAACTATGCATTCTGTTCTTGAAGCCACCATGGTGCCACTGTTGCCAGCCATGGTTTTCCTAAAATAGTATAGTATTTTAAGAGTTACCATACCTTTAATCACAATGGAAATATTCCCTTGCAGAACCAAGAGCTGGAGTTCATTCTAGTTTTGTTCACCTGCATAATCAAGCAAAGCTGGTTATGACACCTGAAAGTGCCCTAAAATAATGCTGAACATCTGACCAATCAGCCAGGTGGAACGGATGGTACTAGAAGAAGAAATACCGCTTTGGTACTACTCAGATCTAATCCTAAAAAGTAAAATTCTTTTACTTTTTTACTTGATAGCTATGTTGGCAGGAGTATGTCATTTAACCTGAGTCTCAATGTCTACACACACACACACACACATATATATGTGTGTGTTTGTGTGTATGTATATATATATAATTAATTTACTAATAGCTGTTTGGTAAGGTTGTTGTAAAGATTAACATTGATATTCACAGAACACTTAATGTAGTTTTGGGTGCATTGATGCTTCTCAATAATAATCTCCTATCAGTGGCTGCTGCTCAAAACCTCTTCAAGTTAGAGTTTGAAGTTAGGGAGGAAAATGCCAACAAAATTCTCATGTTATGTACCATGAAAAATAACAGAAAGAACTTATGAAAGAAATATTAGGTTATCTTCCGGAAAAACTGAACGATGCAGAAGCCACTTAAGATCTCAAGTGTTTATATGTCTGTGCACAGTGTATCGGGGAGAGTCAGTTAAACTTGTAGTTTTAAAACAAACATCAGGTCAGTTTAATGAATTCACATTGGGTATGTTTCAGGTCAATTTTAGGCTCTGAAAATCCAAAGATGAATATCATATGATTTCTGACCTCAAGTAGTTTACAATCCAGAAATTAAGTATCTCCAACTATGGATAGCATGAAATTGATGACCAAAATAAGACTACTAACGGGTGAATTTTGCTCAAAGGAGATAGCTCCAGTGCACCTGGGTGGCTGGGTTGGTTGAGCAACTGCCTTCGGCTCAGATCATGGTCTTGGAGTCCCGGGATCGAGTCCCAGGATCGAGTCCCACATTGGGCTCCCAGCTCCACGGGGAGTCTGCTTCTCCCTCTGACCTTCTCTCCCCCTCATGCTCTCTCTTACTGTCTCTCTTGCAAATAAATAAATAAAATCTTAAAAAAAAAAGAGAGATAGCTCCAAAAGAATGATGATCGTGTTTCTCCAAAGATACACATAATTTACAAAATACCATAAGCTTAAGGAATGGTAGAAAACATTCAGGTGAGGACAAAAGGGAGAGAAACAGACAACAATATTGTGATATGTAGGACAGACTTCCTGGCAGGTAGAAGATATACGGCATGGATCTTGTTTGAAAATGTAGATCATCTCAAAGGCAAAAAATAGCAGTGAGAAGGGGATTCAACTCTGGAAACATTCTGTGGAAAGTAGAATATCTGACATTCTTTATTGACAATTTCATCTTGTAGCGGGTAGAGGAAGTAGCAAGGAAAATTGTTATTTTATATTTGATTCTAAGTAACAAGAAAGAGCTTACTGTTGAAGTAAAAGTTATATGAACCTTGGGAGAAATCAAGTCACCTTGGAATTTATAATGGAAAGGAAAGGAAACAGTGGGCATAGTCAGATGTGCATTCTAGACTTTAGGAAAACAGATTTTTCGGAAGTTCATAAAAAGACTGGAATGATTCCATGGCTAGAGACTTTGAAAGGAAATGTAAGAGCAAAAAGAGGTAAGAAAAACATTATTTAAAGGAATGTGGACATTAAAGTACGGATATTAAAGAGCTGAGAGAGAAAGGGACAGATGCAGAGACAGAGATGGACAGAAAAGGCAAATAGAGGAGAGACAGACAGACAAGACACAAAATTGAAGAGATAAGGGAGTTTCAACAGAAGACTGACAAGGAGAATAATGTATGGGGTGGATGGGCTAGAGAAGTAGACAATGAGCACAAGGCCATAGCAAGATTCTGGGAGAGTCATTCCTGCTTTCCAGCTTCCTGTGGTGTGGAATCTTCTCTTGGCCAGAAATCCTGGGAAGCTCAGAACAAGTAACACATATCCTCACAAATGACCCTCAGTTCTTAGCCTCTTACGTTTTACCCAGAGGCCTCTTTCCCTAAGAAGGAAGACTTCTCTGCTAGGGAGTAAAACATGGTGATGTCCAACTTGTGTCTGACCTGACTGCTTTCTCTTAAAGAGCACAGACAATAACAGGTCCCAAATCCTTCTTAGGAATAGACTCAACAGAAAACATCATCTAAGAGGAATGTAAAGTTCTGAAAAGAAACTATACAATCATAAATGTTTCCAGTTGTGAAAAAAAGGTATAGGAAGCCAAAGAAATTCACATTCAGTTGCACAGGAAACTCTCAAATGACCTCAGATTTAAAATACATATACAGAAGTAAAATCACATAACCAAAAGTGAAAAGAAAAAAATGAAACCCAAAATGTGACATAAAAATGGACTTGTAAAATAGCCTGAAGTAGGTAATCCAGAATGAGTTGAAACTTTAGGAAAATGCTAAGAAAGACAAGAGATAAAAAAAAAAAATTTTTTTTAAATTTGTTTGTATTTGTTACAACCTTTTAAAGTAGAATGTGACTTGAGCACTACATTTCCACTCACGGAACCTGTGGAGTTACTCCTCCGACAGTTCTACAACGCGCCGAAGTAGGCCGAGACTGCCGCTACTCTAAACAACGCTCCTCTGTGGACAACAAGCCCTATCCACGGTCACTCCCATCCGGTTGGTTTAACTACTAGTTTCTAGAGGCCTGGTACATGCAGCTGGTAACTACAGGGGACAGAAGATTTAAAAAGTAGATCCTAGAGGGTGAGAGTGGTTTTAACCAACATTTCTCTTTAAAACATCAAGGTATAGCTCGGAACACTTCAGTGACAGACAAATTTGGTCTTACTAAGGAATCCGCTTGGTAGCTAAACACTTTAGACCACAGTTAACGTTAGGCTACGCATACCTCACAACAAAGGTCACCTTGTCCAGTTACAACGAGCCGGTGTGGCACTAGGGGAAAACTAGCTGGGCTTTAGTTCCTATACATCACAGTATCACACTCGAACAGAAAGGAATCTTATCTTCCCCTTAAGTAGTTATTGTCATGCCATACAGAATCTTAAAATGTTAACAAAAATAAAGAAAAACATCCTTGAAAATATATCATCAGAGGGAATGGAGATAAAGTATCGAACACATGTACAAGTCATTCTGGCGGCACCTATCAACCTCTTCCATGCGCGATGTGTCGTCGTCACCTTCCAGGGGCGGCATCTCCTCGCTCACAGCCACATTGCTGTCGTCAGCGGTGGGGTCATCTTCGTCAATACCGAGACCGAGCTTGATCATCCTGTAGATCCTGTTGGCATGCGTCTGCGGATCTTCCAGACTGAAGCCGGAGGACAGGAGCGCCGTCTCGTAGAGCAGGATGACCAGGTCTTTCACAGACTTGTCGTTCTTGTCGGCCTCGGCCTTCTGCTGCAAGGTCTCGATGATGGAGTGGTCGGGGTTGATCTCCAGGTGCTTCTTCGCGGCCATGTAGCCCATGGTGGAGTTGTCTCTCAAGGCCTGGGCCTTCATGATCCTTTCCATGTTTGCCGTCCAGCCATACGTGCTGGTCACAATGCCACACAGGGAGGTCACCAATCGGTTTGACACGACCACCTTTTCTACTTTTTTCTCTAAGATGTCCTTCATGATCTTGCACAGGTTTTCAAACTTTGTTTTTTTCTCTTCCTGTTTCTTATTCTCTTCTTCATCTTCTGGAAGTTCCAAGCCCTCTTTGGTCACAGACACCAGCATCTTCCCCTCAAACTCCTTCAGCTGCTGGACGCAGTACTCGTCAATGGGCTTGATCATGTAGACCACTTCCAGCCATGCTTCCGAAGACACTCCACGAAGGCCGAGTTCGCTACCTGTTCCTTGGTCTCACCTGTGATGTAATAGATGTGTTTCTGGTTCTCCTTCATCCTGGTGCAGTAGTCCTTGAGAGAGACCATCGCGTCTCCAGAGGCGGACATGTAATAGTGCAACAGCTCTGAGAGCTTCTTCCGATTCTGAGAGTCCTCGTGGATTCCCAGCTTGATGTTTTTGGAGAACTGCTCATAAAACTTTTTGTAGTTCTCTTTGTCTTCGGCCAGTTCAGTGAAGAGTTCTAAGCACTTTTTGAGCAAGTTCTTTCTGATAACCTTTAAAATTTTGCTTTGCTGCAGCATCTCATGGGAAATATTTAGAGGAAGATCCTCAGAATCCACCACACCTCTGATGAAATTCAGATACTCCGGGATGAGCTCCTCACAGTTATCCATGATGAAAACTCTGCGAACATACAACTTAATGTTCTTTTTCTTTCTGTTCTCGAAGAGGTCAAAGGGAGCACGTCTTGGGACAAAGAGAAGAGCTCAGAACTCCAACTGTCCTTCCACTGAGAAATGCTTCACTGCCAAGTGATCTTCCCAGTCACTGGTCAAACTCTTGTAGAACTGTCCATACTCTTCGTTGGTAATATCGTCAGGGTTTCTGGTCCAAATAGGCTTTGTCTTGTTCAGTTCTTCCTGATCAATGTACTCTTCCTTGATCATCTTTTTCTTCTTCTTGTCACCATCCTTCTTCTCCTCTTCCTCATCAGAACCGACATCTTCTATCTCAGGTTTGTCATCAGACTCCTTCTCTTCCTTTTCTTTTTCCTTCTTTTTCTCTTCCTTTTCTTCAGCCTCATCATAGCTCACCTCTTTATCACGTTCCTTCTTCATGAACAGAGTGATGGGGTAGCCGATGAACTGGGAGTGCTTCTTCATGATCTCATTTATCCTCCTCTCCTCCAGGTACTCAGTCTGGTCTTCCTTCAGGTGCAGAATCACCTTCGTTCCCCGACCCATAGGTTCGCCTGTGTCGGTGCGGACCGTGAAAGAGCCCCTTGCGGAGGACTCCCAGGCGTACTGCTCGTCGTCGTTGTGCTTGGTGATCACCATCACCTTCTCGGCCACCAAGTAAGCTGAATAGAACCCGACCCCGAACTGGCCAATCATAGAAATATCTGCGCCCGCCTGCAGAGCTTCCATGAACGCTTTGGTTCCCGACTTGGCGATGGTGCCCAGGTTGTTGATCAGGTCGGCCTTGGTCATGCCGATCCCGGTATCGACAATGGTGAGGGTCCGGTCCTGCTTGTTCGGGATGAGGTTAATGTGCAGCTCCTTCCCCGAGTTGAGCTTGCTGGGGTCGGTCAGGCTCTTGTATCGGATTTTGTCGAGCGTCGGAGGAGTTGGAGATCAGCTCCCGGAGGAAGATCTCCTTGTTCGAGTAGAAGGTGTTGATGATCAGCGACATCAACTGCACGATCTCCGCCTGGAAGGCGAACGTCTCCACCTCCTCCTCCTCCATCCGCTGGTCTTGGGTCTGGGTTTCCTCAGGCATCTTGGCTAAAAGACCGCATGGGCTCAGAGAGGACGCAGCACCAGGACGCAGGAGCAACTCAAGAAATCAAAAATTTTAAATCAGTTAACCTAATTGAGATAAGCAAACAAAATTCTAGAACATGGATTCATTTATTTCTTCAGTTACTCCACAAGTGATATGCAGGGCATGATGGAGGTATTAAAACAAATGGCAGTTTCTATTTCCATGACCCTATGTTCTAATTTAGAGGTTGCAATGAGTCCTTTACCCAAATGAGGATAGTGCACGGCAATGATAGGTATTGGGGAACGTGTAGATGCTGTGAAATGCTCTGGAAACGCAGACTGGGAAGAATGTCATCAGGAAAGATTGCGAGCTAGGCTTCAGTATGGGTAGAATTATAACAAGAGGACAACAGAGCCTGGGAGGAGATTAATAAACTGATTTGTGTTGTTGTATTACTGAAGGGTAGGCTAGGCTGTGGTAATGAAGTTGCTGGGACATGTAAATAACTCATGACCATTTTTGAAAAGAATATGAAGTCTAGGAGACAGCATTCATGCCAAATTAACTATAGACATGCAATATGGTATAGACTAAGGATATTTTAATATTGAAAGGTACTTATGAATAATAGCTGATACTTACCAGATATTTAGTAGGTCCCATGTTGATACTACTGAGATGCCTGTCTCAGACATGAGGAAGATGAGGCTGGGGCCATTTAAGCACCGTGGCCAGCATCTCGCAGCTGGCGAGACCTGGGATTTGAACCTGCCCTGTCTGACTCAAGAGCTTAAGTTCTTAAAGACGATTTCTTCATTTATCATATTATCTATATGGGTAAGGTAGCTGAAAAATAAAGTCAGGTTGGAATTGTAGTAAATGAACAACTTAAAATGCTGACTGGTTATTCAGTGTTAACCTGTATTTGGTCCTGCGTCATTCAGTAGATAAGTCGTTGGTATTTTTCCTGCGTCATTCAGTAGATAAGTGAGTAATTTAAACAAAAGCGTAGACAACAGAAAAAGATCTATAATTTTTTTTAAGCTGGCATATACACTTAATGTGTCAATACACTACGTATTTTTACAGTAATATATTATAGCATTTATTGCCTTTTTTTTTTTTTTTAACAGATAAGGAAACTAAGGCTCAAATACCACAGTTGACCAAAGTCACTCCACTATTAACAACGAAGCCTGGCTTAGAAACTAGATTCTGTTTGACTTCAAAGCCTGTGTATTCCACACAGTAGAGAGACCACATCTGTAGTACTGTGTTCTGTTCTGGCCATCAAGGTTTAAGAGCATCATTAGTGAAGAATCGTGTTTAGAAGGAGAACAAGAAGTGTCCGTACATTGTCAATCTAAAATTCCATCAGGATCTTTCAGGTTCTCTGCTGTGACACACTGCCCCTAAGCAGCAGTGCTAGGTAGGCCTAGCTTGGGATTACTATGAAATGTTTTGAAGAAACTAAATACTCAAAATACACAGTTTTACTTATTTGAATGTCTGTGCATCCCACCCTTGCTTGTGCCATTCCCACAGTAGTGTATATCCAGGGACAGAGTTCTAAAAGAGGGTAAGGTCCCACGGATAGTGATGCTTCTACACATTGCCCCATTCTATTACTTGCAGAGTTGAACCCTCGATTGTCATAACCAACGAGGAACTTCTTATCTTCTCTAAGAAAGGAAGGGAGAATTCTGAACAATGACAAGAAAAAGATGAACCTGATAATGACAAAGCATTAAGCATTCCCATCTTACCTCTCAGCATTTTTATCCACCAATTTGTTTACTGAATATTGAAATATCTTTTTATGGTTTCTACAGTAATAATAACCAACTCCTGATCTAGTCAAATTTAGAAATTCAAATTCTGAATTAGCTTCTACTAGCTGTTCTTTGCCTGTGCTAGTAATATTTCCTGACATTTTGTCTAAACTTAATGGAAGAAGTCTATTTTGATGAGAGTCTCAGGAAGCGAACTTTAGCTAATATTGACTTTAACTTCAGTATAAAATAGCACTTGCTTTTCCCATTACTTTTTTTGTGTGATTATGCACCAATTGGTAAAACATCATTTGCTACAACTGTAATCACAGAAAATGTTTTGGAAGAAAATTCTACCTATCTGCTAATAGATTTGATATGTCATACCATTCAGGAATTCTGCTGTTGTATTTAAGCTATAATGATGATAGCAATGATGATAATGACTTTGGGAAACACTATCTGAAGGGCAGGTTACCCTTGGTGAACCTCGAGACAGGCATAGAGCCCTGCACGGAGCCTAGCACATAGTAGGTGCATACTGAGTAATGAATGAATAACAGTGAATTGACTGCATGAAAAATAATGCCTCTTGCAGAAACCCATGTGAAGTAAGGTCTGGAATAGAGACGGAGGGAGTGAATCTCTAGTGAGAAAAGAGAGGAACAGTCCAGGGCAAGATTCTAAGCCACAGAGGACACTCGTAGTTGCTGAAACTAAGGTGGCAGTGATGACGGATGAAATTAATCATAGTTGTGAATATATGCATCCTGTGGGTGATAATAAGAGCTAACATTTATTAAAGGACTAATTGGTGTCAGGCATTCTGTTCCATGATTTACATTTAAAACTTGACTTGCTTTTTAAATTAATTGTGAACTAGAGGCTTTTTAGAGGTAATTTACTCCAAATCCAATATTGTTCACTGAATTTAGCTATGATTCAGTACTTTTCAGAGGATTTTTTTTAAATTTACTAATCAAAAGGCCAACTGAATGACTGAACAGTCGACTGACTGAATAAACAGCTAATTGTTTATGAACCTATTTTTGCTATCGTGTGCCTTTTTACACAGGGCCCTCATTATCCCTTTTCCACAGACCCAGTGGAACAGTGGGTAGTGAATTTTGTCCCTGAGCCCAGACCACAGGAAGAGGTGGTGCAGATACAGGAAATATTTGGGAGTTTGTATGTCTCTTAATGTGGAAATTACATTCATCACCCACATCCTTCAGGTACCAGTTCAAGCTACAGTTACTAAGAGAAAAAAATTACAGGCATTGGTCCAAAAACACAACTCAACAAAGGAGAGGCACTCAAATATTTCCATCCTTTTCTGACTCCTCATAAATCTGTCTCCACTTTGGCCTTGACCTCATCATTGATAGTCTCTGGAATCTGGTGAACAAAGCTTGGAATCTTGCTCCTTAATTCCGTAGGCCTTTCATCTTTATTGGTTTGATAAAGCTTTGAGTACATTAGCAAGAAACATTGGTAATCTAATTATTTAGGACATATTAGAAGGCATGAGTACCACTCATCTGTCCTTTAAATGTAGAACTATCTAGAGGAATCTAGTTAAACTATAAGGAGATAGAATTGACAAAGTTGGAGCTGATACTCTAAACAGAATACTACTTAATAAGAATTACTTTATCACACAGATGAGGACTTTAAAAAAATTAAGATTTTATTTCTTTATTTGATGGAGAAAGAGAGAGAGAGCACAAGTAGGAGCAGAAGGAGAGGGAGAAGCAGACTCCCTGCTAAATGACCTGAGCTGAAGGCAGATGCTTAACTTGACTGAGCCACCCAGAGTCCCCAGATGAGAACATTTTCATAGGGAGGCAGTCTATTGTCCTAAGACTAAAATCTATAATCTGGATGTTTTTAATCCACTAGGCAAAAAAGTAATAAACATTTTAGATGAAGGGAAAAGAGTATTATGTCAAAATAAATTAATCTGTAGTAATTTTGGGTTATAAAAATGGAAATTGTAAAACCAAAATTTAGAAAGCAATCAAAATCAAAACCAACAAATTACTAAAGTGATGCATTCTAGTACAAAACTAGAACTTCCTCTTTACATCTTTACTCGCAGTTCTCTGTCTAAGTTTAAGACCAGCTGCCCCTGGAATCTGACAGAGAACCTAGCAGCTCTTTCATTGGACAGGGGTACCTAGGGTGCCTCTAGCTCCATCAGGACCACTAAGACAGCTTCTAAGTGAGTGAGATCAACCTTGCCCAAAGTTTGGCCCCTCACACTACAGGGTGAAAAATTTGGTTTGTCAATATTTCAGCAATGAACTGACTCAGAGGTGCTAATTCATACTAATAAAACTCGCCAGAATGTAATGCATGATTTTGCAAAGAGAAATGTTATTATGAAAGGAAATGGATGTTTTTTCTGATCTGATGAGTACAGGAGAAGGCAAACTGCAAGTCCTGTTTTTGGTGGTTACCTGGTTCCAAGGTGGAATGGCCTCTGGTTTCCACAGCCTACAATGCTCCTAGAGATGATCAATTTAGGATGTCCATGCTGACCAGAGAGAGCATCTTCTCCCCATGGGGTTCTTGAATGGAATCTTGGGGTTAGTTTATATCCAACTAGTTTCCTTCCATCTGTATGATCACTGCAGAAAGGGTGCAGTGTGATTAATTAAGTTCTTTTCTTCATAATTACATCTCAGTTCTGCCTCCCAGAAGTTAAATCCAGGATCCACTGAGGTCTGAGATGTTCCTGAACTTATCAGAAATGCACTTGCAAACACAAGCCATTAATGACATTTGTTATATGTGGAATTTTACAGTTTCAAGGTCAATGGCCAACCTAGTTCCTGAGTTCTTTGGGCTTCTCACATGTACAGACACTGAGAGGAAAACTGAACAGGAGCCCAGTGTCCCTTCCTGTCATTAACTTATAAAGGGTGAGCAGCAGACAGAAGGAAAGGGAGAAGCAGACTCCCCACTATGCAGGGAACCTGATGCAGAGCTCTATCCCAGGACCCTGGGATCATGACTGGAGCCGAAGACAGACACTTAACTGACTGGGCCATCCAGGTGCCTCCTTGTCATAACTTTTTATTACCTTTACCTCAATGGTGTATTTACTTACATAGGTAAATCATTTGTTACCTGGAGAGATGTGGACATACAGCTGGTCAAGGAATAAATCGGGAGACTTCCATGTCAGCATTCTCTGAGGTGGGGACCCGAAACTTTTCTGACTTGCCTTATTCCAATGAAGGATGTGATGTGCACATTCAATTGGTAGTAACAAAAAATGGCCTTACTGTATTTCTAATTCTCTGTTCCATCGAATGGACATTTTACTCCACCACACTTTCTCACTCTTCCAATTGTCTGTGTATTTATCTCTTCTAATTATCTTTTCTATACACTGTTGTGACTGAAATCATGACTTAATTCCATTAAGTCACCAAAAATCAAATAGAAAAGTCTCTCAAAACATAGCTGTCAGCTTAAGTTTTATTCTGTGTGAGGGTAAAGCTATTTTATTTTAATAATTTTCATTTGTTTCTGCCACAAAGACTCATTTGTGAGCGTTCCTTTTTAAATTTAAAAGATACTTTCAATGATGGCATTTAATATTTCTCTTCTGACTGATTCTGTTATCTGCTGACACAAAGATCCTGTCGCCTAGGGAACCTGAAGCCGGCCCTGACAATAGAAAGTGTCTGAGCTCTCTTCGTTACTCTACCTCTGACTTATTTTATGAAAACTGGTAACTTGCTTCACCATTCTCTGCCTCCGCATCCGAAAAATAAGTTGGATAACTACTCTCAACAAACATAGCATGCTCTTTATCTCCTGTCCATCAGAGTGCTCACCCCTCAGCGGGGGAGGCAAAAATCAAAAGACAGAGAAGGATTCAGCAGTTGATAATATCCTTGATGTAAATACATCGTCTGTAAGTCGTGTCTTGAGAACAATGGTGTAAATGCCGAAGGCGTTTACAATGCTGTTAAAATAGGGATCGACATTATTGTTTATTTTATTGTTTTTCAGGTAGGTGTTGGAGAAGCTTTTTTTCTTCCCAGTTTTCTATTAGACCCTACAGCCGGGCTTCCACTCCACTGGTGCCAGATCCCAAGACTGCCTGCCTTCCCAAAGCAATATAGATCACTTGAGAGTGATTTCAGTGTGTGAACTCAAGAGAAACCAGGGCAGTTCCATGGTTAACCCAGGCTGTCAGTTCCGGTATCAGCTTGGCTTGCAATTAACCAATCCTATGACCTGAAACAAGTTCAATAGTCTTTTTGAGCCCTAGTTTCTTCATTCACAAAATAAAGGTTATTAACAGTATCAACCTCATGAAGTTTACGTAAATAAGAATCAAATGGGAATATGTGTGAAAAGCAAATATGGTATTTAGCATAAGGCAGGCATGAAATAACTGGTAAGTATAAATGTGGAGAGATTGTAATCCTTTCCCATTTATTTCTACCACAGCCTGTTTTTTTTTTTTAAAGATTTTATTTATTTATTCATAAGAGATAGAGACAGAGAGAGAGGCAGAGGCAGAGGGAGAAGCAGACTCCTCAAGGAGCAGAGAGCCCAGGACCCCGGGATCATAACCAGAGCCAAAGGCGGACACTTAACCGTCTGAGCCATGCAGTCATCCTCTACTACTGCCCTAAAGGACAAACCCCTCCAGGGCTATTGGTCCTGGACTATGGATGGGCTGTTACCATGTGATATATCCTGTAAATTTCCCAGAGGCACAGGGTTGGAGGGTGGCAGTGAAACAAACATCTTCATTGGCATCCCTGGGAAAAAACCTCTCCTGGACTTCTTCCCCACCATCACTCCCTCCTATTTTCTCACATGCACAGCATCAAGGTTTTTGGTTTGAAAATGATTAAAAATTATTCTCTCTTCAATGCCTTTATTTCCCTGCTTCACCTCCCCTGCCCTGTTCCTCTTGACCTGCTGAAAGTCTAGATCAATAGCATAAAATTAAATTTCATTTGTCATGTTAAGTCATCATTTGTGGTGATACATTTATATAGAAAAAGAAAGCAAGAAGAAAAAGGTCTTTTACTGACTTTCTAAAAGTTGAAGATTGCAGACTAAACAGCTAGTTCACCATGTCCTTTCTCTTTCAACTGGAAATTAAACTGATATAGATTCTTTTTGGCACGTAATAACAGTAATATTTTGGGATAAGATGGGGCAAGGGAATCATTTTCAAAAGGCATTTCGAAAATAGGGAAGAATGCCATGTTTGATTCTTCCTGTATGACTCTTTATTGTGGCCTAAGTTCAGATGAGGATTCTGAGAGAATCAGGAAACTGGACACAAAGACCATAAGAAGGATCTAGCATGGTAGCAATGTGGTCTTCTAGACTTGGAGCTTGAGAGTTGAGGGTCCTGTCCATATCAATCCTTATATGCTCCTCTGTGTTAATTAGAAATGATTTTTGTCTCTCTGGTGCACTGCCCCCATGTAAAAAACTAGATCTCTGTCATAGAAAAATCACCACTTTATTTCATTAAGCTCCTTATCTCTGGAAATAAATGAAGACTAACCAACTGAGAAACAAGAAAACTTATGTATTCAGAGCTTGTTATGACCGGGGAGTCAATCACTATCTTGTTTGTTTCACAGTGATCCAAAGGCAGGTGGAGGAGAGGGAAAGCCTCATGGAGGAACAAAAAAGAAGGCTTCACATATGCCCCATTTGGATATTGGCTAGAGATGTGGTATCCTGTATGATTGGTTTGCCATACATAATCTGGCTTTTTCTGGTTGATCCTAAGTTAAAAAGTGGAGATAACAATTAATTATTAACCAAGTCTTGACCATTTGGCGTCAATTGTTATAGGGGGTATTGTTTGGCTCCCTGGATTGTTACTAGAGAGAATGGACAGACGTCCTATTTGTCTGACTTGAGGATAGCCGACTGGCTTCCTGGCTTGCTAGTGTAGTTGACATGCGGCTTCCTGAACTTGTTGCTAAAGATTTGGGGTTAGAGCTCTATTTTTTATATATGGTCTGGCCATTGTTCATTTGTATATTCAGTCTCTCATAATCATAGTCTGATGTTGCATCTTTGGGGAACAAACCAGAAAAAAGTTATCCCTTGGGTTATCTGTGTTCTGAACCCATTTGGAGTTCCGTGGATGACAGATACCCATTAAACATCCTTTCAGCATGTGGTGTGGGGAGGCAGAGCTAGTGGTATAGGCCAAGACCCAGAGCTCAAGAATAGTATCAAATTTATACTCACAGGTTCCTCTCATGGACAGAGTAATAAGCAAAAAATTGAGAATGTGTGTCTGTAGCCACAGAAAACATAGTTATAACTGGTATTTCCAAATATTTAGAAGGCTCATGAGGAAGAGGCCTCCAGTATACCCAACTGAGGCAAGGTAGCAGAAATAATGTGGAAGTAAATTTAGTGCAAATAGAGGGAAGGTCTTTCCAAATATTAGAACTCCCTGACAATGCCATGAAATGCTTTCTGAATCAAGAGGATTTTTTCCACTGGCAGGCTCTGGCAGAGATGGTCATCTGCAAAGATTGCTATTGAAAAGTTCACGACAAGGACAAAGCGGGGCTGACCTTGATCCTGGGACAATTATATGAATCTAAAAGTTAAGGCAAGTCTTACTATTCTCAATAAGTAATGAATAGAATTGAGGGAAGAGTGGCAATTGGGTGGGGATGTGGAATAAATGATTAATAAGTTTCCGAATCATAAATGGCAAGAGAAAAAATTGGGGAATATATCTAATAAGAAACACGGTAAAAAGAGGAGGGAGGCAGGAAGGAAAGACAGATATGACAGAGAGAAGAAGAATAAATGAATATGAACAAAGTGTGTGCAAGAGAAAAAAGACACACCTGGAATTCAGCATAAGAAAGGTCAATAGCTGCATGGAGCAAAAACCATCAGGTGCTTGTCCCTGTGAGCCCCAGGTGCTTGGTTACCTCTCACATGTACAGGGCTGTGGAAACCTGAGTAGGAGATTATGCATCCCTGATTCCTGAGCCCTGCATTCCTGTTGCATTTATGCGGATTTCCAGGGGGATGCAATTCAAGAACTCTAGAGACAATCATCATGGGGAATTTATAAGCCACAGAATTAAGTTTTGCATTGAATTACTGCCATTCTGCCAACCAACTGTTGTCAAGAATTTTATTTATTCTTCTTTTACATTCCCTAATTACTCATTATTCTCTGTGATTAGTTAAAAGAAGAAATGCACATTGTAGGCATCCTATTTCAGGATGCAATCTGAACAGTGTAGAACAGTCTTGCCTGAGCAAGACGGAAGGCAAGAGGAGTCCTAATATTAACTGTGTGTTGGGTCAGGCACTGTGCCAGACATTTTATAAACAGACATTGCTTCATTTAATCCTCTTAAAACCTCCTAGAAGAATATTACCATTCCAGTTGTTTAACTGAAGAAAATGAGTGTCAGCATTAACTAGTAACTCACAAAGATAACTGAGCTAGTAGAATGGGCAGTGCCAACATTTAAAATCAGATTTATATGCCTCTAAATCCATAAACAACAAACCATGAACAAATAAATAATATGTATTCATATACACCTTAATTAATAATTGAAAAAAGTTAAAGTATAATAAGTTAATGAAATCCAGAATATAAATTCCAGTTTTGTATTTCATTGATAAGGAGATGAGAATTATTTTTTACTCAAAACTTGGTTGTATGCTCTGTTACCTTAACAAATGGTAAACCGTCATAAAGCATTTTATGGATTTTTTTGTAGCAGTGTGTAGAAGGTTATTGAGAATCTCATATGGCAGAATATTCCATTGAGACACCATTTGTGTTTTCTAAATCACAGGTTAGTCATGAAAGAAGGAAAGGAATCCCTCTCCCTGACAATACCCTCTCTCCAGGTGGAAAAGATGACCTGTTTGCCTATTGCCAAGGAGAGTTGACATCTTTTCGTATGTGTCAAGGTAAAGAGGTTTCTAGGCAGAATTGGCTCTCTGAAAATGTCGAAAATGACAGCCTCTGTTGTAGAAAACAGGTCCAGGAAGAAATTAAGCTAGACTGTCTCAGAATGTTCCTCAAAACCTGATGAGGGAAATGATCCTACCACTATATGGCAGTTATTGGAGCTGGTCACCAAACATTTCCGGTTCCCCAAACAGTCATATAGTAGGGTGACCCTTCCTGGCCCTGTGGAGTTGGATGTGGTCATGTAACTTGTCTGACCAAGGAAATATGAAGGAAGTACAAGCTTTACATGCCAGGGTGAGATCTGCATTACTGTCTTCCTTCCTTGATTCTGACTAATACATTTCAAGATGGTGGCTTGTGAAGTAACTTACATCCTAGAGAAGACTGTGCAGAGCAGAGCTCTCATCTGGCCTGCAAACGACATAAGGGAAGAGTTAGAAATAAATATCACTTGCTTTAAGCTACTGGGATTTGGAGGCTGATTACTACCCCAGCATCACCTAACAAACCATGACTGATACACTATAGAAAGTTGGATACCCTGGTTAAGGACATGGACAACCAAACTTGTCAGTGTGCATGTGTATGGTTTGGAGTGTGTTTATATCACTATGTCATGTCAGTCAAGCAACAATCTACTGATGATGAATGCTTCTTTGATGAGGCTGGGGAACAAGAAGATTCTTTTTTTTTTTTTTTTTAAGATTTTATTTATTTATTTGACAGAGAGAGAGATCACAAGTAGGCAGAGACAGGCAGAGAGAGAGGGGAAGCAGGCTCCCCGCTGAGCAGAGAGCCTGATGTGGGGCTCGATCCCAGGACCCTGGGATCATGACCTGAGCCGAAGGCAGAGGCCTAACCCACTGAGCCACCCAGGTGCCCTGAACAAGAAGATTCTTAAGCATGGAATATGCAATCAAATAGAGTAGGAGAAAGAGGACATGAAATATCAATGATAGTTAAGTAAACTAAAAATCAGTAACAGAATACTTCCATTTGTTTGCCAAGTAAGTTGTGAAGTTCATAGGCAGTCATGACATTTTATAGATGTGAGAACCAATCAGGTTTCGATATAAAAAGAAACTATCCAAAGACCCCGTTGACATCCTGATTCCTAATCTGTTTTCTCCCTCTCTCCCTTCTTCTTCTCCCCCTACTTTTTTTTTTTTTTTTAATTCTCCTTAATTTCCTGGAACATTACCTTTCCACTTACTGTCTCTTGGATCCTGCTATTTGATAAAAGTTAAAATGTCTCATTCTACTCTCCCTCCAATTTTTTAATTTCCATTCATTTTACTTCCATTTTGGTCATGGTCCCGGAGTCTCTGTTCCACTCAATGGAGTCCATTTCCACTTTGTCACCTTTATTGATTAACATGTCTATTTTTTTATTAACTTTCTATTTCAATTACCATACATTTTCCCTTGTTCCTTACTTGGTTCATTATTATTTTATAACCTCCTATTTCTATTATATATAAATCATGTTTTCTCTTTAAATATTTTGTAAACGCTTTAATAGTTTAATAGTTTGCCTAACTATTTCTGTTTCTATGAATATCAAGTATCCCAGTTATAAGTCTCAGGATTTTCTTTTCATGTCTGTTGTAGTATTTGTAGTATGGAGTTGTGACTTTATCTTCAACAGGAGTTATGTTTCATGGCAGTCTTGCAAGTGCTCTGCAGTCTGGAGTTTGCCCTATAATTTTGCCCTACAATGGGCCTACAAGTGTGGTTTCATGATTATCTCTACCAAGATCCTATAGGATTCTTGAGCTCAAATCAGTTTTTTCATTTGTTTTTCTTGACAGTGTTTTACTTATGGTCTAGGGCCAGAATCTACTCATCTGGGTGCATTTTTAAGGTGCCCAGGTCCATGTAGTTTATTCACTCCTACTACTTGCTAGTTTGTACACTCCAGTTGGTAATGTTTCTATTTATTTCCGCTTGCCTGGAGGACTTCTCAGGTCCTACTGCAACAGACCCCATATTGCAGACAGAAATCCCAGTGAACAGGATTGGTAGGGAAGAGAAATTCAGAAAAGAAGTCATGTTGTACAACAAAGAGCTAACATCATGGGACCAGGGCTTCAGGGAAATACCAGACTTAAGAGCTAATGTGTCAAGCCACAACACTGGCATTTTTAAGTTAAAGAACACCTCAAGTGGTAAAAATTAGATATGCCAGTTAGCATAGCAATGCTGACTATAGTTGTTATACAATATTCTGACACTACAGTAAGAAGGAGAAAAAGGAGATGGTGGTAGTAGACGTTTGTTCAGATCATGACTTTGACTTAGGCCTGGGTATATCCCACCTCTACCATATGCAAGGTATAATTGCTGTTTAGATGGCTGTTAAAACAATTAAATGTAATTAAATAAACTAATGGCATGCACACTGTTAGAATGGAGTATTATAGGGAACTTTCAGTGGCAAAGGTCAGAAACCAAATCTGAGCTGGATTTGCTTAAATGAAAAATCATTGACTCAACTGAAAAATCTAAGGGTAGGATGGCTTCAAGTGTGGTCTTGTATCATTGGGAATTTCTCTTTCTATCTCTGAGTTCCATTTTGTTTTGCGTGTCTTTCTCAAGCAGACTGTTCTCAAAGGTGATGAAGTACAGTTTCATGTTGGATATTATATCTGTCCAGTACAGGTATTTTTGTAGATAACACCCAGAAAAGCACTGGGGATGACTGCCGATTGGTCTGATCTGGGTTATGTAGCAACTCTGAAAACACCATGAATGATGTTATGTAGCAAGGTCTGCCTCATGAGCTCATACCCCAGAGTTTTAGATAGGAGTTCAAGTAGGTGAATGGATCTCACCTGGAGTAAACAGAGTCAGGAAAAGGGAGGGTTTCTGAGTCTCTGTTATTGGCAAAAAGGACAATAGATGTCAGTTGGGTGAAAACACTAAATGTTTGCTATCACCTCTGGCTGGTACCTAATACATGTCCATCAAATTTGAGTTATTATTGTTCTGTCATTAACACTACTATTAGTTGAATCACATATATGTCCACTTTCAAATCATTTCTCTTAAATTCTCCAGGATTTGCCTGCAGCTGGCTTTATTAACCCCAAGTTCTGACCCATTTATGCTTGAGACATATTTGAAGCACAATACAGACTCATGAGGGGATTTAGCATGAATTTAGGATTTATAGGCCATGAGTGAATCCTGAATCTCTCACATACAAGCTGGAGCAAGTTATTAAACCATATGTATACTTTGTTTTCCATTTGGAAAATGAGGCCAATGATAGCTATCTTATAGGGTTGTTCAAAGTTTTAGAAATAATACATAATAAATTTCTAGCACTGTGTCTGGTCATATAATGCTATAAACTAATGATGCTTTTAGACCATTTAGCCTAATTCCTGATACAAAACTGGTGCCTAATAAATAGCAATTATTGTGGTTGGCATTCCATAATTAATGGTTATCATTATTCTTTTTTAACTTTAGACCATGACCTTGTAGGGCCTAGAGTTAAGAGTTGAGATCACAAGGCTGTTATGTTGCTAGTAGTCATCGGCTATTAATGGTCTGGCTGCCAATCATGAGTCTGGGTACTACTAGGTAACCACATGGTTGGTTTTCATGTCCACATGACGAATTTATGCCTCACTAGGCCTATGAGAAGACTTCTTTCTTGGTCTCCATGCCAAAATTTGAGCCAATTTCTTTATCAAAGTATTTATTACCCTATATTGTAATGACTTGTTTTCTCTCCCACAAGACTGAAATCTTCATAAGGCAGAATGTCTCCCCAGGACTGGCAAACAGCCAGGCTTCCAAATGACATTTGCTGAATGATTGAATGACTCAATCAATGAATTAATAAGTGATTTTTGAGTACTACCACAAGTAAAATTTTCTTCCATTGGTGCCATTTTGGATCTCCAAGGGCCTACAGTTAATCCAAATCACACATGATTTCACAGCACCCTTTGGGTACCAGGTATCTTGTGGTTGTATCCCTTGGCTCGCCTCTGATCTGTCCCAGAGAGTTGACTTCAGGCCGGGTTCATGTCTTCCTCCTTGGACTGAGGGAGCTCGAGTTCCACATCAAATTAGAGCAGTACGTGCATGTCTGTTGTGTATGGGCTTTATTTGTTTTAGAAACCACTTTGGAAAAAACCTTTCCACTGTAATTTTCAATACCACAGGAATTTGACACTGTGCCAAAAATATTAAACATAATTAGAGTGGCTCTTACGTGTTTAGTATTGTGCCAAGAACATTTTTTCCTCAAAGGTATTTTGACTAGAATGCCCTTCTGCGTAAAACTAACTGACATCAAAGTTATGTCTGATATACTCAAAACCATTTACATTATTAATTCCTAGTTAAGGCCTCCTTTGAGGGTGGGTTTAAGATCAATGATGCTGAATGTTACTTATGAATAATTCATTTATAAATTAAGGAAGTTTTCAACAAGTTAAAAGATAAGATTAAATGAAGTCTTAGAGAGGATAGTTGCTCCATTGGGGTCTAGAAATTTGAAGTATTTTCTTTGAAATGTCATTAATTATATCTACATATTCAATTTGGAGCCGGCTTCAACTATGATTATCCAAGGTCATTAAGTATAGTTTTGAAAATTCTACAAATTCATCACAAATATGTTCTATATTTTCATGTGCTTTCATGATCTAGATTTAAATTTTTTATTTATCTGTTAATTTTACTGTTACTGTATTCTATATTTATGTACTTAGTTTCTCCTCAATTCTTTGTAGAAAATGCTCAGCTCCATACATGCAACTAAGACTATCATTATATGCATATACATATCATCATATATTCAGTGTCCCTAGAGGAAGACAGACTCACCAGATTAAACACCAAGTTACATGCTGAAAGTGTCCTCTCCTACTGTTTTCCTATTAATAGTCTCTGTTGTGATTGTATGAAGTGGATTGTTGGTGGTGAGGCACAAAGTAGGACAGGGAATTTACATCTGTTGCATTGTGGAGAGACACTTGGATTATATAAAATTTTGAATAAGCTCACATGTGAGCTGAATTTGAGGTCTTTCATTCCCCCAAATGCATGTTGGCAGGCATCACAATGTCAAAAAGTCCTGATTAGAAAAAATAATTCTGATTAGACTCTTCTATCCAAACAGGCCTCTCACTTTACCTCTTTAGGTCTTTAGCCTAGACCTCAGAGAGACCACAGTCCCTGAGGGAACTCAAGTACCAGGAACATCTATCGGCCAACAGCTTAGCTGGTGGGTAGAAAGATCCGGGGGCTGGGAGATGTAAAAAGGACTTTTCCAATGATTTCCTAATCCTTCTATTGGAAATAATGCTTCAAGAAGCTCACATTCAAGTGCACACCAGGTTTATACAAGATTTTCGAGAAATTGGTTTCTTCACTTACCTGAATGGAAGATGTAAGATTTTCTCTGCCATGCAGATGGGCCCAGCCCCTGGCTCACTGCAGAGGACCAAGGGCATTGCAGACCCTCTGAAAGTCACTGGGCAGCAGAGAAAACCTGATGATTTTCCAACACAGAAGACGTATTTGTGCCTTAGTGGAAACAGCAGATCAAAAGATCAGCTCTTAAAATCCCAATTTCCTAGTTACCTCTCTGACTCTTAAGCAGCTTTGACACCGAAATGGCTAGAATGGAGGTTTTCTTACATACAGTCCCAGCTCCATGTTGGAAGCTGTTACCTCTTTTCTTCACCAAAAATCAGTTGCATTTTAATTTTCAATCAGATACAGTGCTATGTTTTTGGCCTATAGCTTATGAGAGGATACTGATCAGTTGATGACAAAAAAAGAGTAGCTCGGAAGCTTAAAAGTTAACAGACATTTAAAAGGAGGTATCTGGGGCACCTGGGTGGCTCAGTGGGTTAAGCCTCTGCCTTCGGCTCAGGTCATGATCTCGGGGTACTGGGATCGAGTCCCGCATCGGGCTCTCTGCTCAGCAGGGATCCTGTTTCCCTCTCTCTCTCTCTGCCTGCCTCTCTATCTACTTGTGATCTCTCTCTGTCAAATAAATAAATAAAATCTTTTAAAAAAAATAAAAGGAGCTATGTGGTGAATGAAGAAAATTTCCTTAGCTGTGAGTTGCTTTTCATGGCAAAGTGAAATAAAGAATATTCCCATTCGCAAGTATATATCGATGCTATGGGACTGTGAATGGGACCATTTTATGGTAGTTTCTTCTAAAGAAAACTCATAATGGAATTCAAATTCTGCTCTTCCCTTTGCCCCTAGGAGTGTATTGGTATACCCATTCAATTCTCATGAAAATGTGTGAATCACTGTTGCAGTGCATGATGGAAAACAAAGATAGTCATTTCCATTTTGAAAGAGGGCACCATGATAGTCAAGTGCCAAATTATTCCAAGTCTTGTTTCCTGACCTCTGCAATACTTATGAAAGATACATGCTCAACCTGATGATGTCCTTGCCTTGGAATGTCACCTAACTCAACAAGGGCTTGGGAGTTTCTGTCGGGGAGAGTTAATCTCACGTGGCTTACGCTATTCTGATTCCATTTTCTTTTCTCTTTTCATCTTAAATTCTATGCGAAATTGAGTTGATTTTTATTTTTCCTACCAAGGTTTATATCTTCCACTTTCATTGGGGCTGATGATTTCATTTGATCAAGCAATTCCCAACTTCTAAATGTTCCAAATCATCTGTTAGAAGCTGATGTTCAGAATTTGAAATGATTTCCACAGAGAAATAGTGCAATGGAATGGTGCTTATTTTCTTAAACCTACACAGATTAATCTGTTAATGTGTGATAAAGCATAATGCTATGTTAAGGTGCCAAAAAAGCTAAGTTTTCAGTTGTTTCTGGAGAAGAAGTTTCTTCAGTTCTGACTGCAGAATCACACCTTGTCCCTTAGCCCCTGTGGCAATAGGAGCTGGTGGCTCCCACTAACTCTAGGACATTGGCGGCAGTTGTCAAGGGAGGCAGCTGGGAAAGTCTGCATGGGGGACACAGAGCTCCAGGTAATTAGAGTCAAGGTGTTGGTGACAGTCAAGCTAGGAGGCTATGTTAAGACAGGCCTGGGATAGGGTAGGAGCACACCAGTTTGCCACGCTCCTCCTCCTCCTCCTCCCCCTCCTCCTCCTCCTCCTCCTCCTCCTCCTCCTTCTTCTTCTTGCCACTCCAGTCCATTTTTGCCCTGTGAAGAGGGTCTCTGGGAAGGCATGGAGAGTCCTGGGTCCAGAACAGGTTAGCCTTTTCTTAACATGCTCCCTTCCCTTCTTGACCATTAGCCTTTGTCAATAGTGTTGCTGCCTTATGCAGAGAGCCATTCATAGCTAGAATATATTAAAATGCTTTAAGATCGAAAGTTCAATCCGCTCTTTGGACTTGCCCTCCAGTCTCAGGCTGTGCATAGCTTAACTGTCCCAAGATGATCAACAGCAAGCATTTTGATTTCAAAAGGCATATAAAGAATGAAAACTCTAGATACCAAAAGCCATATTGCAAAACTAAGTCAAGTGTAGGGAGGAGGAATCAAACTGTGAATTAGCTTATAGAATACACCAAGAAGTATACATCCCTATTATATGTTAATTAAAAATATAAAAAAAAAGAAGTATACACCCCTAATAATCTACTCCTGTCCTAGGGAGTAAATGAGTAAACTTAGTTTTTTTTTTTTAAATAACTTTTTATTTTGGAATAATTTTGAATTTGCAGAAAGGTTGCAAAAATAACATAGAGCTTCTGCATACCCCTCACCTGGGGTCCCCAACATCAACATCTAACATCATCATGATGCATTTGTCAGACATATGAGTCTGTTCAGGAAGCCACAGGTTTTCCATGATCTGGTTCAGGGAACAGCATTGCATTTAGTCTTTCCATCTACTGAGTTTCCTCATGTCTGTGACAGGGTCTCAGGCTCTCCTTGTCTTTCAGAACCTCCACAGTTTTGAGGAGGACTGGTCAGGGATCCAGAGAATCTGTCTGAGGTCTTGGAGACTGGGACTCTGGATTCTGAATGAAGACCACAGAGGTGAAGTCCCATTCCTGTCACTTTGATCAAGGAGTACATGATATTCATGTGACATCCCTGGTGATGGGAACCTTCCCTTGGCTGAGCAAGTATTTCCCAGGTCTGCAAGGGTACCTGCAAAAGTACCCACAAAGGTACCATTTCCCCCTTCCCTACTCTATTATTTGGAAACAAGTCACTATGTCTAGCCCATCCCTGAGGAGTTGGGGGGTGGGGGGATTAAGCTCCATCTCCTGGACTGAGGAGGAGTATTTGGATTCTTCTATAAGGAAGAGATGTTGCCTCTCTTCATTCTTTGTTTATTCAGTCATTTATTTCTATCAGTATGGATTCATGTTTATTTCATACTTGGGGTTATAAATGAATGTAGCTTAAGGGTTTTCAGACACAACCCCCATCCTCTTGGACAGATGCCTTGAAGTCTGTGTGAGTGGGAACCTAAGCATGCCCGCGGAAGGTCCCACTGTGAGGCACTGATGAAACTGTGATTAGTGGAGACTTAGTCACAGCCTTCCCCTCAGACACCTTTACCTCCAGCCCACACAGCCACTGCTTTTATTACTTGGTGCTGTGCTGGCTGCTGGCTACCGCCTCAGTCAGCTAATGAACAGAGCTCGATTACTCACCGAGACACACTCTGCTCTTATCTCTGTTTCATAAGGGAGCCTGGGTGCACACCTAATAAAAAAATCAAGCGCCTTGCTTTCTTTCTTATTGAGAAACAAAGCACTGTATCCTGAGCTTTTATTCCACAGGCAGGAGGGAATTTGACAAATGTACTTCCCCCAAGTCCAGAAATGTGTCTCTTCTCCAAAAAAGCTCTAGGTTGTTGAATGATGGCTGAAAGGTCCAATGGAGCATCAGAAAATTTTAAATCAGTTTCAAAAAAAAAAATTAAAAGCACATAGGTTTGTTTGTATTTCAGTGTCTTTGTTTTTTCCCCACCTAAAAGGTTTCATTTTATAACTTTAGAATGCTGACATATACCAGAATATTATATTTAGTGCTGGCAGTAAGAGGCATCTATTAGCACTTAAAGCCTGCTTTGGTAATGTCTATTGTGTTGGTCAGAACATGCTGTTTTATAGGCAGAACCTGAGACAGGACACGGAATGGGTGTGCGTACGTGGTAGAATTTAGCTGAGCAAAAGCTTTTCTGTTTTCCTATAGAAATTTATCCAAAGTCTCTCTAAGGACTTGGTAGGTCCAAGCACCTGGCAGGAAGAAATGGAGAGAGGACAGACTGCCTGCACCTCCCCTCTGCTGAAGGAGAGAGAACAGCCAGAACGGCTTCCCGTTGCCCCACCCACTTCCTCCCTTACTGTCCTCTCCAGGCAAGAGCTGGGGCTGCCCTGGGACATGGAGTGAGATGGATCTGGTCTGAATCCTGCCCACCTCCTCTGACAGTAGAGCTTGAGCCAGCTACTGAAACCTTTGAAAGCCTCAGCTGCTCTATCTGTATCCTGGAAAAAATACTACGTCTCTAATGGGAGATTTGGGTAATTTAAGGACATGATAGATGGTGTTTTGCTGAGTACCTGGGACATAGCAAGTGCTAACCAAATGGCAGCTCAGATTAGTTTGGAAGAAACCTCAGGTTTCGGGCAGTCCCAGAGTATCAGGAAAAAATGTTCTTGGGCGTCTATACCTTGTAAAGGAGGAGTAAGATGGAAAGCTGGTAAGCCTGCAGATTTGGTAAAAGGGACAAGGAAGAGAAGGTGCTTCGGGACTGCCTTATTTTCAGGGACTCATAGGATGCTATAAGTTTAATTTCTGTTAAAATCAGAAGAAAAAATGAATAATAATGAGTATAAAATAATGAACTCAGACTGATTATATTAGCCTTTATACCAAAACAGTATAAAACATAACTTTAAATATTTCTGCAAAGGGGCAAGTGCCCAGGGTCCACAGAAATAATAATGAATAATAATGCAGGCCTGGAGAGAGCCAGAGATGTGGAGACTGCCTTAAGGAAAGGTATTTTGGGAGAAACAGAGATAGTTAAGAGATGTTTAACACATGACATAACTGAACTGCTAAAAAATGTCTAATCTGAATCTAGTTGTGAGAGAAGAATCAGCCAAAAACAAAGGGACTTTCTGCAAAACAATAGGACTAAGCTCTTCATAAATATGAGTAATGTGTACACCCATATTCACTGTAGCATTATTCAAAATAACCACGATATGGAAATAACCTATGTGTCCGTTGATAGATGAATGGATAAAGGATATGTGATATATATACAAAGGAATATTATTCAACCATGAGAAATAAGGATATCCTTCCATTTGCAACAACATGGATGGACTTTGAGGATATTATCCTAAGTGAAATAAATTAGAAAAAGACGAATACTGTATGATACCACTTATGTGTAGAAGCTAAGAAAGCAGAGTACATAGAAACAGAGTACAGTGCTGCTTCCCAGCAGTGGGTTGGGTGAAATGGGGAGATAATGACCAAAGAATATAACCTTCCAGTTATAAGAGAAATAAGTTCTGGGGATGTAATGTACAGTATGGTGACTATAGTCAATAATACTGTATTATATACTTGAAAGTTTCTAAGAAAGTAAATTTTAAGTATTCTTTTTCTTTCTTTTATTTATTTATTTATTTATTTATTTATTTATTTGAGAGAGAGAGAATGAGAAAGAGAGAGATTGAACATGAGAAGAAGGTCAGAGGGAGTTTCCAGAAGAAGAACCTGGAAGGTCAGAGGGGGAAGCAGAACGCCCTACTGAGCATGGAGCCTCGATCCCAAGACTCCAGTATCATGACCTGAGCCAAAGGCAGTCGCTTAACCAACTGAGCCACCCAGGCACCCAAATTTAAATGTTCTCATCACAAACAAGAAATAGTAATTGTGTGGCATAATGTAGGTGTCAGCAACACTATGGTGGTATCATTTCATAGTCTGTAAGTGTATGAAATCAACATCTTGAGCATGTAACTTATATGATGTTGTATTTCAATTATATCTAAGTTAAGTTGGAAATATATCAACAATGGAAACTACTTAATAGTTAGAGAAGACTAAAGAAACTCCTTGGTTGGACAGAGAAAAAGTTTTAAAAATGGAGGAATTTGAATATAGTGCATATCGTAGGTATTAGTATGCATGGATGTAATTTCCTGAGGGAGACAACTGTGTAGCCTGTAGTTATAGAGAAGGATATTCTTATTCTTAGGAGAAATATCCTGGCATATTTGGACATGAAATATTACAATGTCTGGAATTAACTAACCATCAGTGGGACAGAGAGATATTAGTGAATCTACAGGATCAGTGTATGGGTTTTTATCATGTTAAAATTTCTTATAACTTCTCTGTATGTTTGAATTCTAAAAATAAAAGGTTGGTGAAAGTAAAATGAGATGAATTGGACTAGAAAAAACAAATGATTTTAGAGTTGTCCAGAGTGACTTGAGAGGTAATATTGCTCAAGAAACCTACAGTGACCACCGACTTTACTCTTCAATGATTTTGGAGTCGAATCCATGGAGCTTCTTTTTAGAGCATCCATTTGTTTTCAATCAAGAACAGAGTACCTTACAATGTCCTTTGTTCATTTGGGTTATAGCCACCTTTAACTTTATGCCTAAAATAGGGTGGATACTAAGTGGGGCAACTGGACCACTTATTTTCCAGGAGAGACAGCGTCTGAATGCTGTGTTGAGGGTGACATCTTTGTTGCTTGAAGAATTGCTTCAGGGGGATTCCTGGAATATGGAACTATAGGGTGAAGATGCTTCCTGGACCTGGGGGTAGATAAAATGGAATCCTCTGGGAATTTAGACGCAGTTGTGCTAGATGATAAATTTCCATATAATATGAAGAAGAAGATTTGCTTTCTTTTTTTTTTTTTTTCATTTTATTTATTTTTTCAGCGTAACAGTATTGAAGATTTGCTTTCTGAAAGGATCTATCTGATACTTCCTGAGATTCAAACTCAGGGGACCTTTCGGGTTTATCAGGAAGATCCTGAATAGACACCAGGTGGCCAGAGGGCCACATGATTTTTTTGTTGTTGTTTTGTTTTGTTTGAGAGAGAGAGAGAGAGAGCTAGTGAGCCCACGAAAGCTGGGGAGAAGGGCAGAGGGAGAGGGAGAGAGAGAATCCTAAGCAGGTTCCACACTCAGCACAGAGCCTGATGTGGGGCTTGATCTCACAACACTGAGTTGATGACTTGAGCCAAAATCAAGAGTCTGAGGCTTAACCGACTGAGCCACCCCAATGCCTCGGACCACATGCTTAAAATGGCAGAGGGCAACTGAACTGAAGATCCTGGTTCAGGGTCAGGGCCTTATGAATTTGACATGAGGGCTGGTTACAGAATAGCACTGAGTCTCATGCTCCTGGAGGTCTAACTACCCTGGCATGGTATTGTCATTTTGAGAACTGATGCTCAGCTCCTATGTAGACAAAGTTCCATGTGTGAGTCACCATTGACAACTACGTAAGAGCAACAGGGCAGGAGGACACACTTTTGCAAGACCACACAACAATAAGAGCGTCTGCCTTCAGCTCAGGTCATGTCCCGGTGTCCTGGGATGAGTCCAGCATCGGGCTCCTTGCTCCATGGGGAGCCTGCTTCTCCCTCTGCCTCTACCTGCCACTCTGCCTATCTGTGCTCTCTCTCTCACTCTAGCAAATAAATAAATAATTTTTTTTTAATTAGATTTTTTTTTAAGAGTCAGGTTAGCTAAGATAAAATAGCACTGACATCCTGTTTTGCAGCTTAGACAGGACCCCACTAACATTCTGCTTTGCAGCCTTTCCAGAAATGACTTCTGCAAAATGTCCTAAAATAAGACAATTAACCACAAAAATATCTGTCACTATCACAGGCAAGGGATGGTTAGACCTTAGCCCCCAGATGCCAGTAAAAAAGGATCATCAACTCGTGGACATGAACATAATAGGTAGACAGGTATGTGGCCAACGCACTGATTGGCATGACTCAGCACACCCTGATTGCTTAAGAAAGTTCTGCAAAAGAGCTCATAAAAGCCCCTAAACTTAGAAACTCTGAGGGCAACCCACTAGGGTCCCCTCCCTCTCTGGGAACTTTATACTCTTGTTCAGTCAACTTCGTTTTGCCCACCACTCTTTGTCTGGTCTATCTCTTCATTCTACAAAGCAACATGACCAAGAACCCTGGGGACTAAGGGGACACAAAGTCCTGCAACAGGAAGAGTAAATGACATCTTTGTACCCTGAGCTGGTGAAGTAGTTCATATACACTAGTTGTCATATTAACATTTCAAATGGCCTGACTTTTGGAAATTACCATCCTTCTTTCCTCAAGGGCTGCATTTGTTTTTTGTCTGACCTCTGCAGCATCTGTCCTTTCAGCAGTTCCTAATCCACTTTCTCTAACGCTGTTGCTGGAGTAAGCACAGTTCTGAATAAATCTTCAATATCGCTCCCAGATCGTGATCAGAAAACTTAGACATACAACAGAGATATTGGAACAGAGAATCAAACTGTTATAAGCCAAGGCTAAATATTTTCATAAAAAGGGGAAGAATTGATATTGTTTCCTGGAGCAAAGCAGATCAGCTTCTCGGATCAAACTTAACTTATTTTCGCTAGCTCTGTTTAATTCATGGTACCTATGGTAATTTATGGGAATATGATGTTAAACAAACAGAACTCTGCTCTTCTATGTCCTAGTCTCTGGGATAATTGATAGTAATTTTAAGGGTCCGGTTGGAAAATAGGGGCAGTGGGCTGTCAGCCGGAATGAAAACATACTTGTTAGTGAGCTTGTCACCCCATTTTCAGTTTTAGTTGAATAATTTGAATTTTTACAAATTCTTTCTCAGGATAAACTAAAGTCTGCTCCCCTCAAGTGGGCAAAGATTTTCTCAGGAGCGATGCAGAAGAAATCTCCTTACTGTTTCATGTAACTGACTTCAAATATTTGCAGCTCACTGTTATATATGGTAATAATCTTATCCACCCCCTATAATTCTAAGGCTTCATTCCCTAAAGTTTGTTCCATTTTCTTTCCATTAGCCTGGTCCTAGTTGGCTTTTTTTTTTTTTTTATAAGATTTTATTCATTTATTTTAAAGAGGGAGAGAGAAAGAGAGCATGTGCAGGGGCAGGGACAGAGGGAAAATGAGAGAGTTTCAAGCAGACTGCCCGCCGAGCACAGAGCCCAATGTAAGGCTCAGTCTCAGAGCCCTGAGATCATGACCTGAGCTGAAATCAAGAGTCAGATGCTTAACCAGCTGCACCATCCAGGCAGCCCTGGTCCTAGATTCTAAGACACACTACTAGAGAGCTGCAGTACTAGTTCAGGATGCTGTCAACTAGACAATAGCTTATACGTTGACCTTGTGCGAGGTAAATACTTCCACAACAGTGATGAGAGCTCTCAAGATCACATGGACACAAGCAATGAATATGAAGGAGGTCAAGTTCTAAGTCAAAGTTCCATAAGCACACTTGAGACCTTCCAAAAAATATTCTTAGGTCATTAATGACCTTAGCTGCAAATATACCCAACTGACAAGATTTTGCTCTATAATAAAATCTGTAAGTACTACACTTAAAATCTACTGTGAAATGTCATAAATAAAAAGCAGACTAATGCAGAACACACTTTCTCTACATTCACAACTTTTGGCACTAATATGAGGGTTTCCATATCAAACAAGTCTCCAGTTCTCTATGGACATCAACTGGGTATCCTACAGTTCAGTTCCAACAATGACCACCTGGAGGTGGCCTAGGCCGCTCGGGTTAAGAGGCTTCACAAATCACAAGACCGCCACGGACTTCAGATGCCAACTGCAAGTCCCACATTGTCATCTGTATTTCTGACAGCTAGTTATAAATCAGGGCTGCCCATGACCTCTTCTCGGGTTCAGTTGTTTACTAGAATGATTCACAGAACACAGGTTGACAAGTTACTTACTATTATGAACTTATTACAGAAAATATGTTAAAGGATACAAACGAAAAGCCAGATGAAGAGATACATCTAGCAAGACCTGGAAGAGTCCCAAGTGAACACAGGAGCTTCTGTTCCAGAGGAGATTGGGATGGACCAACCTTCCAGCACAGAGATGCATTCTTGTTCAACTTCAGTAAGGTCTCCAAACCCCTTCAGTAGGGTTTTTATGAAGGTTCCATTCCATAAATTCGATTGTCTAAATCACTGGTCATTGATGACTGAATTCCATCTCCAGCCCCTTTCCCCTCCTGGAGGTTTTAAATGGAGGGGTTAGGGCCACAAGTTCCAATCCTCTAATCAGGAGGTTGGTTCCCCTGGCAACCAGCCCCCACACTTAGGAGTTTTTTAAAAGGTCACTTCATTAACATAAACTCAAATGTGGTTGTAAAGGGTTTGGTCTGAATAATGAAAGATGCTTCTTTCACCTTTATTGTTCAACTCCTGAGCTGTATCAGGAACTGGGGACAAAACCAAATATTGTAACAAAATTTGTTTCTATCTCTGTTAGCACTTTAGGACATTACAAGGGTTTTGTGAGCTCTGGCCAGGATCCTGGGGTTGAAGACCAAAATACATATATTTCTTATTATATCACAATAGCACATGCAACTAACATATAACTCTTTGAAAATAATAATAAAAAGGCACTCTTTTTTTTTTTTAAATATTTTTTATTTATTTGACAGAGAGAAATCACAACTAGGCAGAGAGGCAGGCAGAGAGAGAGGAGGAAGCAGGCTCCCTGCAGAGCAGAGATCCTGATGTGGGGCTCGATCCCAGGACTCTGGGATCATGACCTGAGCTGAAGGCAGAGGCTTTAACCCACTGAGCCACCCAGGCGCCCCAAAAGGCGCTCTTATCTACCCTCAAGTATCTACCCCTCAAGCTTAAGATACAAAACAGAGCCGGTACTTTGATGTTCCCTCAATACTGTTTCGTAATTATTTCCCAGCTTCCCCTAGAGGCAATTGCTATCCCAAATGTAGTTTTTAATTAACTTTCCTTTTCTGACATTTTTACCACATATGTGCGTATGTATCCAGAAACAATAGTTGAATTTTTTTTTCAAAATGTATATAAATGGGATCTTAATACCCTATGTGCTCTTACATGAGGTCCTCTTTTTTTCTTTAACGTAATATTTTTAGATCCATTCACATGGATGATTGTGGCTGGCTACATCTGGTTCATTTTCAATACAATTTTTTTATATCAATTTAACTTTTTACTTGTATCCGGTTTTTTTGCCATTATGCATAATGCTATGAGCACTCTTACATCTGTGTTCTGTTAGAAAAGTGCAAGAGTTTCTCCAAGGAGCAAAGCAGGGAGTAGAGTTGCTGGTTATTGTGTGTTTTCAAGTTCAAATTTACTAAGGAGTATCAAAAGGCTTTCCAAAAACAATTGCTTCATTTGCTGTCTAAAGGCAGCCTTTAAAAGTTCCTTTGAGCTGCAGGGCGGCTGCATCGGGTGGACACCTGGCCTTGAGGGGCAGTGAAAAGAATTCACCCCAGACAGAAAAAAAAAGGAGATAGAAATTAGCAGAATACTCTGCAGGGGGAGCGTTGGGCAGGACAGTAAAGGAGAAGCAGTCAGTCTGCGAGGTAGTAGTGGTGGGGGTCTGAAATTTAGGGGGTATGGGAACGTCTGGCATTTTCCTTTTTTGGTAGCTTAGCCGGGCGGTAAGTAAACCATTGGTCAGCTAGGGTTTATAGCTGTTTTGAGCTGCTGGATCACGTAAGGGGTCTGTTTGCATTCCGCCCGGCGTCATAGTGGGGCCTTCCACCTTACTCGGGTGTCCATTGCTCAAGCTGGTTGCCTAAAAGCAGCCTCTACCTTAGCTAAGACCTAACTTAACTTCCTCATTTTAAATCTGGGACCCATGGCTGATGTAAGATGGCTTGCTTGATGGTGTGGTTTCAATTTGCTTGCTAATGAGTCCTAGCATCTCTTGATGGGCCTTTTGTGTTTTGTCCTCTGTGAAATGCCTGTTTGTGTGCAGTATTTTACTTTCTATTGGATTGTTGTTTTGCACTGATTTTTAGGGGTTCTTCATACATTCTGGATATTGATCTTTCGACAATCATGTCTTGAAAACACCTTTTTTGTTCCAGTCTCTGGCTTGTTTCTTCATTATTTTTGTCATGTCTTTTAATAAACAGAACTTAAATCAGAGATTCTTGAGTTTACTAGTATTTTCTCTATGATGTGCATTGCCTTCTTCAAAAACAAAACAAAAACAAAACAAAACAAACAAACAAAAAACCCACCAAAACTTTAAAATCTAGGTCATTGAGAAATTCTCTTCAATTTTTCTCTTTAATACATAATCAACCGCCTAAGTACCATTTATTCAAAACTGTGTTCCTTCTTTACCGAACTGTCACCGCAGTCTTGCAGATGGTTTTTGAATCTAGGTGAGTCTGGAGCCCATGGTCAAGGGAAGAATTCTTGAGATGTCTTTGGGGCAAAAAGGTGATTTTCTGAAAGCACAGGGACAGGACCCATGGGGCAGAAAGAGCTGCTGCCCCAGGGTTCTGAGGAGTGACTAATTATAGACTTGAGAGTAGGGGGAGGTAAGGAAAAGGAAGGTTTGGAAAGAACTTTTGCATGCTAAAGAGGACCTACAGGATAGTGGAGGTCTTGCCATTGTCAAGTTAAGGTTGTTTTTTCCTTCTAGTAAAGCATTAACATTAAGAGAATTGGGAGTTTCCTCCTGGAAGTTAAGTTATTTGGTAAGAATGCTTCTTTTTTTTTTTTTTTTTTTGTCTGGTAAATCACTAAAACATTGGTGATGGGTTTAAACTGGGCAGGAGCAGTAGTGTGGAGAGCCTGCTGAGGGATGCTTGTTTTACAGAAGCAGAAGCGGCTGGTTAGCTCTAGCAATAGTAACTTCCCATCTTTTGGAGCCTCCTGGCCTGGACCTGCTCTGGGTAGTTTTCCTCTTCACACATACATACCCGTCTATTTTCTGGACTCTGTCGTTTTCTGTTGACCAGTTTCCATAGCCCTGTGCCAGCATCATATTGTCTCAATTACCAGTTATCGATTTCTAGAAGACCGAATCCTCCCTCCACCCCAGCTACCACATGAGACTTCTTATTAAAGAATATGTTGGTTATTTGAGGTTCTCTGCCTTTCCATAAAATTGAATCAATTTATCAAGTTCCATGCAAAAGCCTACTGGGATTCTGCTTGGAAAGTTCATTGATTCAATTAATCGGTTTGGGGAGAATGAATATCCTTAAGTACCCTCTATCTCTATCAATGAATCTCTCTATCTCCCTATCAATGAATATATCTTTCAAAGAAGTTACATACCTTTTTTTTGCATAAAGGATTCACGTATCTTTTGCTGGATAAATTCCAAGACATCAATCCTTTGATGTTGTTTAAAATGATATCTTTTTCACTGTTGCATTTTCTAGGTGCTCTTGATTGTGCTTTATGTGGCGAGTTGTTCCTAGTTGGAAATTTTGTATTCTGCTGGCACTTGAGTGCACCAGGGAACTAAGTGACTTTAAATTAGATTTTCAGTTTTGGGACTTTTGAGCCACATAAGTAGTTGGGGATTCCAACTGCAAATCATGCACTTGCTGATTTATGATTAACGGATTTCTTCATCTCTCTCCAGAGTCCAAAGGTGGCCATATGACATATCTGATCAGACCTCTCTCTGTGCTTAGGTCCCAATCTTCATCTGGGTACCCACCACACTTACTGCTCACAGACCGGCTCAGGCTGTGAAACGCAAGCTGATGTCCCCAGCCACGCATGGCTTTTCCACCACTGAGCCATGTGTGATCTGCTTTCTGGCTTTCTTTGTTTGTCTTCCTCTACTCTCTGCTCTCAACCAAGTTTAAAACGGATACTTTTTACATTTTTTAAATTAAATCAACTATTTTTAGGCCTTTTATCCTAGGAGAAGTTTTCTGTATATCCAGTCTGCCATATTGCCAGAAATAGAAGTAAGTCATTCCCCTCCTCCACTCCTTTTTGTTTAGAAGAGAAAAAAGAAACTAAATTATTGGGTATCATTTTCTTCATGAACTCATGTTGATTCCACATTCTCTTTAAGTGCTCATAAATATTTTGTTTAATTATCATTTAAAAATTGTATGCTAAAGCCATTAATCTGTACTTTCTATTTCTATGCTTTGCTTTCCCCCTTAAAAATGGAGACATTTGTTTGTTTCCAGACGTGGAGAGAGAGAGAGATGAATGAATGAATAAATCTGGGGAGGAAAGACTGCTAGCTACAGAGTCAGGGACTTACATAAACTATGCCACTTAAACTTTCCAGAACTTGGAAGGCAGGTGTTTCCTTCCTCCAGTGTGTGATCAGTCTAAGGGTGAGATCCAGTAATTTACCTCAATTGTGTCACCGGTAACCCAGCAAAAAAAAAAAAATGGTTTCATTCTTTTCTGTTTCATGCTTCTATTCCTAACTGTTGGTAACATTATAAGAGGGCACATTAAAACATTTTTTTTAAATGTTTTATTTATTTACTTTTGAGAGAGAGTGTGTGTGCGCGCACTTGGGCAGGAGTGGGGGGTGGAGCTGATGGGGGAGGGGCAGAGGGAGAGGGAGAAGCAGACTCCCCCTGAGTAGGGACCCCTGATGCAGGACTCAATTTCAGGACCCCTGGATCATGACCTGAGCCAAAGGCAAACACTTTAAACCAACTGAGTCACCCAGGCGCCCCCACTATAAATACTTTTGTGTTAATCAAACTGCATTTGTTTTTCCAACTGAGGCTTAAATGTCTTCTGTTATTAGCAAAATATCTACCAGGTAGTGGAGATTCGTGCATCTAAAATACCTCTCTTCAAGTTTTTTCTTCTTTTACCCTTTTGGCAGAAATACTGAAGTAATGTTAGGAAAATCATTATAAGTGGACATTTTCAAATGATGCTTGAAATAAATAGTGGCACCTCTGCCCAGCAAAGAAGTAGCACTCTGGGAGCTAATTGGAAGCTGCTTCCACCGCCAGCCTTGATTTCACCCTTAGCTGAAGCGGGCTTTGCCACCCAGCTGTAGCCTCAAGCAACTGAAAATAAGTTCTTCATCACTCACTCAGAGTATTTTTTGAAAGATTTATTTATTTATTTTAGAGAGAGAGAGAGCAGGAGGAGGAGCAGAGGGAGAGGGAGAGAATCCCCTCCCAGAGCAGAGCCCAACTTGGGGCTTGATCTCACCACCCTGAGATCATGACTTGAGCTGAAACCAAGAGTTGGACGCTCAACAAACTGAGCCACCTGGGTGCCCCCACTCAGAGTTTTAAACCATTCTTTTTGGAAGTTTTATAATGTCTGTATGAGAAAAATGAAACACCTGACAGCTTTTCATTGTTGCTCAGTTTGATTCACTTTTAAGCTTATTTTGATTTTGATGTTTTCCTAGTAACATGCCAAGGGATGCTACTATCTGAGATGAAAGTAAATTACATTATCCAGGCCATCCTACACATGGAACATAGAAAGCCAAGGAATTGAGGGAAAGGCTTATATTTAAACTTCTGGCCATAGTGTCATTGTTTCTATTTTTTTCCAAGTGGCTTCATCATCTTTTCCAGAAGCGATTCACATCCTTAGTTTGCAACACTGCAGATTTCTTTCCATCAACATTTTCTCTCTCTGATTTAATAACAAACCACAAAGATTTAAAGCTACCTTAAGTTGTTAATGTTGTTTTAAAACCTAAATGCATATCGTGGCACAAGTTGCGACGCTGCAGTGTTCAACCCACGGATGTGGCAATTCCCTTCTCGCTCAAACCACTCGTGTTTTTGGGTTCCATCTCTAGTTAACGATAAGGGCTGATAAATATCTGGTAGTTCTTTCTTCTGGTCGGTAAAGTGCCTCGTTGTGGGTCTGTTTTATATTGGTTTTAACATAATAAGTTTGATTGAGATTAAATAGATCAAGATTCATTTTATGTGTGTTTTAACTTTATGCCATCATTAATTTTATAACATAGATCTTTCTTTTTCTTTCTTTCTCTTTTTGAAAATTAGCTGTAGGGCATAATTATGCTATCTTTGTTAGTCTCTCAGTAAACTTACTTTATGCTTTTGCCATAGAGATATGGCCTCTTTCTTTTTTCCATACAGAATACCCAGAAAATAAGTGAAATCACCTCAGTTATACATTTTGGGAGGTAAACTTAACTCCTGTGTTTTTGTTTCTTTTTTTATTTTTGAAGACTTATTTATTTTAAAGAGAGCAAGAGTTGGGGGAGTCTGAGGGAGAGAGAAAATCCAAAAGCTGATTCCATGCTGAATGCAGAGCCTGATGTGGGGCTTGATCCCGTGATCCATGAAATCATGACCTGAGCTGAAACCAAGCTTAACCACTGAGCCACCCAGGCACCTCTCCTGTGTTTTTATTTAAACCTTGGTTAACTTTAACTACCTAAAGACTCTAACTTGACTCCCACTGGACCAGAATTTCAGGTCAAAGTAGAATAAAAGAGAAGCTTAAAATTCCAAGTGGGCCGTCCATGATTTAAGAGGAAACTTACTAGCTTAATCTCTGCTCTCAATCCCCAATTTTTACCAAAGATTTTTTCAGCAGCATCCCCTCATCTGTGTAAGATTCCCTAAGAATGCCAGACATCTAACCCCTTTTGGCATCTCTGGTGTCAGAGAAAGCCATTTCTGTCCTACCTTTTGGATGTTTAGAAAATGGCATCATGATGAAACTCCCACACAGCCCCTCCTACGTTGCATATAACTCGTATATGTGATATATTACTCATTGCTATGACAGTTGGAACTGAGTGTTCAACATCAGTGAAAATAAACTGAGGTGTTTACAATGAGTAGAATTTGGCTTGTCAAATTATTTATAGATGCCTTGTAAAAAATAAAGGCTGAAAAAGAATCAGTAAGACATATTTTAGAATACACTTATACACTCTTTTTTTTTTTTTTTTTTGCCCTGGCCTAGTGGATAGCTCTGTTCAGTTATGCAATGATATGATGGCTCCTCTCTTCCTCCCCTTTCCTTTCCTCTGACATTCTGGAAGTGACCTCCAGTCACCACCGGTGCGGACGCTGAGGTAGATGCTGTCTCTGAACAGAAGGAATAGCATGCTTCTTCAACCTCTGAATCATATTAGATTGGTTTTGCTACTGTTTCTTCCCTGACTTGGTAGCTCAGTTCCTGCAGTCTAGACCCTGGCCTGTAACTCAACAATGGTCCATACTTTGCTGTAGCAAATGAGTTTCTCCTGAACTTTTCCTCCCCTCTACAACCCACCCCAAAAGTTAGCCTCATTTCATCTCCATTTCTTCAAGTTTTGCATTCCTGATCCATTATGAGTAGCTGAATAGCCCAAATCAGGATTGTTATTTGCCTAAGTATCCCCCAAGAACTGAAATCTCAATGTAATAAAATTATATAATAAAACAAATATTCTATAATACCAAGGACATGCACACCCACACTGGAACATAAAGAGTATGTACAATAAATGTCATGGATTTTATATTTAATGTTCTAAGAGTCAATGTGCTTCAAGTTCATGAATCTGTCTTGAGATTTAGTTTCTATTGAAACATAATTTGCAACCTTGAACAAAAAAATGATTTGTGGCATGGTTTCCCTTAAGTTGATTCCTTAGAGCCTTTCCATGGAGGACATGTTTAACTAATGAAGAAGGAATATCACTGAAACATCTTGTATTAATTCAAATTGATAGCTATAGCATGTGACCTTTCCTGGTGCATGGGATAGCCATGGAGTTATGCCCCTCAGATCACCCTTTAAAAGGACCTGCTGGAAAATGTGTCATTTGCTGTCATACCTTCAGATCTACTATGGTGTTCATGCCAAAGCCAAGCTCCCCTGACCAACTCTAACAAACAACTGTGCACGATGGGGTGCTTGAGCCCCATCTTTCCTTCTGACACTGGATGTCTCTAATCCAGCATTCTTTGCCCAGAGCTCCCATTAGCCTGGCTGAGACCTACCCAGAGAAGCACTGACTGTGATGCTTCTCTGACCCATTCCCACTTCCTTCTCTCCCTTTAGGGGTATCAGACCCGCATCGCTTCCCTTACCTGCTCCTGTCTTTCTCTCTGTCAAGGCATTCCCCAATAGATGTCTGGTTTGTCTCATTCTGTCTTAGCATCTGTTTCTCAGAGGATCTGAGCTTATGTGTTATATTCAGTCTTCATCCATGGAAACAATTTTAAAACCAAGTCTAGCAAGAGTAAGAAACAAAATATTAATGTCTACCTTTCATTCCCTACCATAAAGGAATCCTATGCACTTGGATGAAAATAATTTGAAAACAAACAAACAGAAAGTAAAAAGCCATGTTCATCATTGGGCCAGTTGTGCTTTGATAAGCCTACGCAGACTTGATTAGAAAATGAGTTGTTTCAAAATTTTGAAGTGTTATTAAAAGAAAGATCATTTTCTCTAGGATATAGATAAAGTTCTTGGTGTAAATCTATAAAAGCAGGGCATTGAGGGGAAAAAACTAAAATTTTCTTTGTGTTTTTTTTTATGATTTCTTTTTCTGGTTGACAGGAGAAAAAGTTTGGCTTATATGTTGTGATATTAATTCTGAATGATCTTAGTCTAGATAGGTATTTGAGACAATGTCATCTCCCACCTCACTAGTGTTGAAAGAGAGTAATCGGGGGAAAACAGAAAATCAGGATGGTACTCTCCTCCGTAAATCATGACAATCGATTCAGAAAGCATAGCCCTGAGAGAGGCCAGAGGGTTAATAAACACTGTCATTTTCACTTAGTGTAACTGGCAAAAGGGCTGGGGGCAATGCTCCACTTCATTTTGTCCAGAAAATTGCTTTGAGAAATAAACTTCCAGAAGAAGAAAACACCCCAAGTCATCATTTAAGGAAAAAAAAATTTTTTTTAAGGCAATTCCAGGATAGGATAAATTTCTTGGGTAGGGTCTAATAATGCAATTTATTTTTGTTGTCTACTAAGCATGTTAATTTTTTAGAAAAAAAAAGTACATTGTTTGGCAGTAAAAACTAATTGCTGCGTTAAAAGCTCTCTTAATTTCTACTCGAAAAAAAAAAAGTGCGAAGTTGTCCCAGTTAGGATTATAAAATTGGTGATCCGTTTTGAATTTAGTGACTGTTATGAGAAATTATTTGGGTAAAGACATGCTTAAGAGATATTAAATCATTACCATGATTTTCCTCACAGCAAATGCTTCTGGAAAGGGCTTATGGGAAGATGGTTCATGGAAACTGAATCTAAAGCTCAAGACTAAACTGTAGCCTTGTTGAACTGCATATTAACTTTATGCATAATCTGTATTTTAAAAAAAAATCAGCAAACCCTGAAAGAGATGATCCTGATTCTTGGGAAATCTATCATATGAAAGGAATTAAAAACAACTCTTATTAGACGTAAGGAGATTGATTTTACAAAATGACTTAACATAATGTTTGGACATTTTCCTGGGTAGTCAGAGTGGAGTCCAAGCAAGCTTCTAAGCAGGAAAAGGTCAAGAGGATGATGAATGTCAGGGTTCCAATAGGGGGATTTGAGAGTCATGGGGACATCAGCTGGGAAGCTCATGCTGCTGCAGTAGCTCATGTGTGTGGTCTTGGGGCGTACATCAGAGAGCAGGAAGTCAGAATTGGAAGGGAGAAGGAAGACAGAGCATTGCAAGTGGGGTTAATTGTTTGGATTCTACGTGTCAAGGCTAAGGGATGGATAGAAAAGTCACTTCGTTTTCCTCATGTCCTGCTTTTCCATTTACTGTTCAGATCTTCATTCTTGATGCCCATTATGATAGCGACAGCAATACCTGAACTTTGTATGGTGTTTGCTTATTTTGATAGACTTTCAAAAACATTTTGGGTACAGTTGGTTAAGCATCAGCTCTTGGTTTGGGCTCAGGCTATGATCTCGGGGTGATTGGGATAGAGTTCCACATCTGGCTCTGAGCTCAGTGCAAACCTGCTTGGTAGTCTCTCTCTTTCCTCTCTGCCCCCCTGGCTCCTGCTCTCTCTTTCTCTTTCTTGCTAAAAATAAATAAATAAATCTTTAAAAAACAATGATGACAACAACAACTAGAAACAAAGAAATATTTTGAGGGAGCACAGAAGTTATTATTTCCCTCAAGTTTTAACGATAAATGAGACTCATAGAAATTTAGGGCTTCATCCCAAGAATTATAACCAGTCAGTAACTGAGTTGGGCCAAGACACAAGTCTTATTCTCTGTTGCTGCTGTTGGAAGTCTAAGCATGACCCAACTACACATTGACCAAAGTCACAGGCTAATTATACAGAAAGACACCATGAGGGGAGCACAGCAGAAGATGACTGGATGACATGGGGCTCAATGTACAACTATAGGATATGAAATATGACTTTATTTAACATTAAAATATATAATGTATATAACTTAATAAATGTAACTTTCTAATAAACTTATCTTCTGCTTTCCCAGGAGAAGCTGCAATTTCCCCCATCAAAATTGCTCAGCCTTAGCAAAACAACCCTGGAGACTTCCACTCTAACAATGTCAGTATTCCAAAAGTAGTTTCATGTGCTGTGTTTTTGTGAGTCGAACCATCTTCCTCCTTCTATTAAACTGAGAAATTTCCTTTCATCAATTATTGTTTGGCTACTCTTTGCATGATCATTGTCAGCCTCTACCTCTGGTCATAATCACAGCGTTCAATCTGTGCCCAAGTAGGAAGTCACAGTGCTTAAGGTTACTGTGTCATTGCCGGCGGTCTAAAGCCATACTCATTGGCGAGCTGGACGCGGGCCCTGAGAGGCGAGATGTTTCCACTTCATTATGTTGAACAGCAGGAATTCTAAATTCTGTCAAAAAATAGGTCAGTGTTGAGGGGCACAGGAGGGCCCTAGAAATGAAACCATCTGGCTAGTGATAAAGAAACATGGGTCTTCTATCACTGAAGGCACAGCACTGTGTACAAAAAAGTGGGCAATTAATCACGTTCACACACTGGCATTTCTGTATGATGACATATCTATCAATGATGAGTTTTTAAATTTTATTTTATGATTTACATCTAGTAAAATTTACTTTATCGGGGTATGAGTCTCTGAGTTCTAACAAATACAAGTAACTCTCACCATAACCAACCATAAGCAAGATAGAAGTTGTCTTGCCTCCAAATATTCCTCTGTGTTTCCCATTTGTGAACATCCCCAATCCCTAACCCACTAGCAACCACTCATTTACTCTCCATCACTATGTTTTGGGCTTTCCCAGAATGGTGCTTAAATGGAATAATGCAATATGTAGCTGTTAAGTATGGCTGCTTTCGTTTAGGAAATTCGGCATGATTTTCAAAGTTTTTCATGCAATGAAGCAATTCCTAGACTTTTGAGAACTAACTCTTCCCTCATTTGGCAACTTAAGCAAGAGTGAATGAGTGAGAGAGGTGGGGAGAACTTTTCCACCCTTAGACCCTTTGCCCCTGTTGTCTCCTCTTGAGGTTGAAGGTGAGTTTACCCCTTTATCATACCATCGAGGGAGCTGTGGCCCAGCACAGAGGGGTTGTGGCAAAATCAAGGCAAGAATTCAATATCCTGACTCTAAATGCAATTCTCCTTTGACTTTACTTCTAGCCACAGCAATGCCAAGCTTCTCCTACAATGAAAACCAAATGTAGGCCTGCTATATATATTTCTTCTGTAGGGTTACACTTAAATTTCAACTTCAAATGAAAATAAATCATTATCAAGTCAGAGTAAGCCAAACCCTCATATGATTCATCTCTAATATAGAGTATGCTTACCTCGTGTCTTCGTCCATTTGAGTTGCTATATAACACAATATCATAGACCGGTAGCTTATAAACAATAGAAACTTACTTCTTACAGTTCTGGAGTCTGGAAAGTCCAAGATCAAGGTGTCAGCAGATTCAGAGCCTGGTGAGAGCTGGCTTCCTGGTGTATAGATGGCTGTGTCCTCACTTGGCAGAAGGGGTGAAGGAGCTCTCTGGAGTCTCTTTTATAAGGATGCTCATCCCATTCATGAGGACACAACCCTCCCAAAGCCTGCCTCCCACCACCACTGAATATCATTTCATTGGGAGTTAGGACTTAATATATGAATTTTATGGGGACACAAATATTCGGTCTATTGCATTTCATATTATGCATCACATAAAGAAGGGAACTGTTATAGAATTTGAGGAATTTTTGCTTAAACATTTAAGAAAAAACAAAGATTGTGATTTGAGCAAAAAGTACAGGTACCCTCTCTCTGTCTCTGTCTCTCAGTATCTGTTGAGACATACACACCAATGTAGATAACAAGATATCAATCCTAGCTTCGATTTTGTATTTAAGCCTCAAAAGAGCTTGACTTTAAATAGAGTGTGATTTCAAGGTAACATGTGTTTGAGTGTGAATGGGCAGATGTGTGTGTGTGTGTGTGTGTGTGTGTGTATGTGTGTGTTGTTTCCCATGGAACTATTTGGCTTCTTAACTGAGCCAGATCTGGGAGTCAGGAAACTTATGTTTCACTTTTAGTTACTCTGAATTTCTGTCCCTGTGCCAAAGGTGTCAATCATGACACTTCAGACTATATTCCAAATGAAATCATCTTTTCCAGCTCCCATGAAAGAGTGAGCCCTGCAAAGGCCATGGGACCCCCAGTCAAGTTGATTGTATGAGAAAGGGACTTCCGACACAAGGGTCAACGCTCCACAGGATGGATAGCAAACAAGATGGAGCCTGGTTCAAAAGAATAAGCAAGGCCTGTCCAATACCTTCTCTCAATAATTCAAATTAAATTTTCAATTTGAAGTGAGCACTGGCTGTTGGAGCTGAAAGGTCATGAGAGAGACAGGGGCCAGAGAAGTTGTGGAATGGGAGCTGGAATTATGGGGAAAAAGAAACCATGAAAAACTATTGGAGGTCATGGGCAGAGGCAAAGCACTCCTTTGGTCCCCGTGGCAGTGGAGCAATGGGATGGAGAGACATGCCATGCCCGTCTAAGCACTTGGTTGTTTGAGGTTTTCCTGAGTCTTGTGCATGTGCAATTTTTTGTGAACCCTCCTCCAGCCCCTATTACTGGAGGCAACTTGATTAAGTGGCTCTAGCTTTGAATGAAAAGACCTTTAGATTATCCTATTTCAACAAAAACTGGCAGAAGGCAAAGACTCCCTTCAATGGTAAAAACAGGTAGTAAAGTTTCCTGAGAACAAGAGGAAACATTTCTCTCTGGGTAAAACCAACTTTGCCATCTATTTACTGCATATGTGAGGAAAAGCGAAATGAGGTAACGAAAAGCCTGGATAAGAATATGTAAATCAATAATGAGCTTTCTTTAAACTTCCAGTGAGACAATAGCTAACAGCCTGTTTCCCAGTAGAATTCCAGATAGAAGTGCTTTAAATAAAAGAAAATGCATATTTGTGATAAGCACATTGATAGAAAATCTTTACTAAAGTATTTAAAGATAGTTCTCAATCCTTTATTTTTTCTTATATTTGTTTTCTTCTACTAGAATGCCTTATTTTATCAGGTTCCATTTCAACTCTCATTAAAAGGGAAAAAGGTTAAATAAAATTATTTTCTACACATTTCCCAAGCATCCTTGTTTTCATTTGTTTCCTATTTCAGTGTATAATTGAACTTCTTTTACAGCATCTATCACTCTCTACTTATCTCATGTCATTTCCATGTTTGTATATTGTTTCTTCTAGTCTGTAGGCTTTTCCAGAGCAGAGGATTTTTTTTTTTTCATTTAGTGTTGGAAGAAAGGAGCTAATATCTTGAAATATATTAAAATAGTTTGTGGTTCACAGGTTCTTGGCTTTCCTTTTTTAGCCATAAATATATAGTGGCTTATGAAGGAACAGAATTGTTATAGCAGAAATGCAAAATGAAAGGGTCAACATCCATATTAGAAACCATATATATATATATATATTTATACACACACATATGATATTTCTCTCCGTCTCTCTCTCTATATATATGTATATTTCAAAGTGCAAAAGGGATCCTCTTTTTCAAGAAAAGGAAGTATGTGTTAATCAAAAGATAGTATAACATATAGCTAGAAACAAATGACTGAAAGGAGAAGAAGTAGCTCTGTGATTCTGGAAGAGGGATTAGGGTTGGCCAGTTTGGAAGGGCTGGGATGTAAAAGAGATGAATGAGGAGAGAGCAGGGACTCATGGACCATGAGGGACTTCAAGTAGAAAAGATTGCCCCGCTCTGCCCAAGTGATACAGTCTATGTCTAGTACCTGGGAGCAGCATGGACACTGGGCAACAACAAAATTGATCCATATCTTTCTTAGTCAGCTCAGGCTGCCAAAACAAACTACCATAGATTGGAGGGACTTAAACAATAGACATGTCTTTCTCACAGTTCTGGGGCTAGAATTCTAAGGTCAGGGTTCCAGACAATTCGATTCCTGGTGAGGACTCTCTTCCTGGTTTACAGATGGTGGCCTCCTCACTGTGTTCTCACATGGTACATGCAGGTTGGGGTTGGGGTGGGTGGGGAGAGTAAGTACTCTGATTTCTCATTTTACAAGGACACTGATCCTATGGGTCGAGTCCTTCTATATATTGAATCGTCTCCTCCCCCACCAAAATTCATATGTTGCAACCCTAACTCCCAATGAGACTGTATTCGGAAATAGGGCTTTAATCCAGTTAGGTTGGGGCCCTCAGAAGAACAGTATGGGACACGAGAATACTCTCTCTCTCTCTGCCGTATGAGGACACAGAGAAGAGGTAGCTGTGTATAAACCAGGAAGAGAGCTTCTCCAGAAACCATATCAATCAACACTTTGATCTTGGACTTGTCAGACTCTAGACTTAGAAGAGATAAATTTCTCTTGTTTATGCCACCCAGTCATGGTATTTTGTTCGAGCAGCCTGAGGAGACTAATACTGGGTCTCATTCTTATGACCTCATTTAATTTTACTTACCTCCTTTAGGCCCCATCTCCAAATATGGTTACAAAGAGAGTTAGAACCTCAACATATGAATGGGGGGGTCATAAATGTTTAGTCTATAACAATATCAATTTCAGTGGGTCCACACATTGCCTGCACTGAAAAGCTCTGTTAATCTGTTAGGAACATGTTTCATAGCCATCTAGAGAGGATGCACTGTCTACAGAGACCTGTACACGTCTCATTAACTGTGATGTCTGCCTCTGCCTTGAGTCTTGGTTCAGTCTATCCTAACCACTCCTTGTGGATAGCTCCAAATTCAGTGGCAAAAAATATAAATGTTTCCTTTACATAGAAGGGGACCTCTGTATCTATCTACATCTATATACAGATATAGGGTTTTTGTTTGTTTTAGAGAGAGAGAGAGAGAGTACAAGAGGGGCAGAGAGAGAATCTTAAGCAGGCTTCACATCCAGTGCCGAGCCTGATGTGGGGTTTGATCTCATGAGCCTGAGATCATGATCTGAGCTGAAATCAAGAGTCAGGATCTTATCCAATTGAGCCACCCAGGCACCCCAATAACTTTTAGATATCTCAACCCACAAACGAGGGTTCACATTAAGGGAATAAATTTTCTTCTCAAGATAACAGGAAAACAGTGGGTGGAAAATGAATTACCCAGGGGCCACTGGGTGGCTCAGTGGGTTAAGCCTCTGACTTCGGCTTGGGTCGTGATGTCAGGGTCCTAGGATTGAGCCCTGCATTGGGCTCTTGGCTCAGCAGGGACCCTGCTCCCCCCACACACCTCTGCCTGCCTTTCTGCCTACTTGTGATCTCTCTGTCAAATAAATAAATAAAATCTTAAAAAATAAAAAAAAAATGAATTACCCAGAACCATACTGTTACTTAAGAAGGACCATCGGGTTACTTCAATGCTATTCTATCACTTATTACTTTGAACCAATGTTTAGTTACCAGTAATACTGGAGATTACTAAAAAAGCATGAGTTATTGAAACTGAAGATTATTCCATATGTTAATTTAGTAATAAGCTTCCATATATATTTTCACTAATTCTTTCAGTTATTCATCATATTTCCCTTTCCATCTTTTTGTGAGACATAGACAGTGACATGGACAAAAGCAGATTGAAAAACTGGCCTGAAAAAATCCACAAGGGGTGCCTGGGTGGTTCAGTGGGCTAAGCCTCTGCCTTCAGTTCAGGTCATGATCTCAGGGTCCTGGGATTGAGCCCCACATTGGGCTCTTTATTCAGCAGGGAGCCTGCTTCCCCCTCTCTCTCTGCCTGCCTCTGTCTACTTGTGATCTCTCTGTCAAATAAATAAAATCTTTAAAAAAAAATCCTCAGGGGCGCCTGGGTAGCTCAGTGGGTTAAGCTGCTGCCTTCAGCTCAGGTCATGATCTCAGGGTCCTGGGATCGAGTCCCACATCGGGCTCTCTGCTCAGCAGAGAGCCTGCTTCTCTTCCTCTCTCTCTGCCTGCCTCTCTTGTGATTTCTCTCTGTCAAATAAATAAATAAAATCTTTTAAAAAATCCACAAATACCATAATGAGCCCTTAATGTCTGAGAAATACCATAGGCATATTTCTTTCTAACTTTGGTAGCATCACATATTGTGAAGATGTAGAAAGAATTTTAATGAGAATATAGAATTTGTCTTTTTTTTTTTTAAAGATTTTATTTATTTATTTGACAGAGAGAGATCACAAGTAGACAGAGAGGCAGGCAGAGAGAGAGAGAGGGAAGCAGTCTTGCTGCTGAGCAGAGAGCCCGATGCGGGACTCGATCCCAGGACCCTGAGATCATGACCTGAGCCGAAGGCAGCGGCTTAACCCACTGAGCCACCCAGGCGCCCGAGAATATAGAATTTGTCTTAACCTGAATTAGAATTAATCATATAGCATTGTTCTTTCTTCAGTCTTGTAAAGATATTTTAAAGTTTTTTGTTGTTGTTGTCTCTAGTGATTTCAGCATGATTGTTTTAGCAGGATCTTCGTGTGCTTCAGGTGTCTTAGTTTTTACTGGAATGTTGCATCCTAGAGAGTGAGGAAGACACTAAGGACTAATAGGGGACAACTGAGGCCACTTCAACAGCCACACACTTACTCTTGAGCATATGAATAGAATGTCTGTTGTTTCATTATGGTTCAAAGGCCTTCCCTGTTTACATTCTCAAAATAGCTCTAAAGAAAGGAAACACTCTACACTTTCTCCCCACTCCCTACCCCTCCTCCCTTCTGACCCACCATGTAGGTGTAGGTGACATGAACAGGGGAGACACTGAGGTGCCATGAAGGGCTCAGAAGCAGCACGTGAACTTGGGGAGACCACAATGAGGGGTTGGGGTAGAGAGGGGAAGCCACCGGGAGCCTTGAAAATGAGAACAGAGGGGGAAAAGCAGTTGGGGAAAGCTGTGGAGGCAATAGGACTTGGTGGCTCAATAATGAGTCAAAGAGGAGAAAAAATTGAAGATAGTTCCAGGATTCCCACCTCAAAGGAGTTTCTGAAAATGTTCAAAAAGTATCTCCAAGTTCTCAGATGCCCTGGAAAGGAAGGGCAGATTTGAGTAGCAAATGATGTTGATGCAAGGTACCAGACTGGTAAAACGAGATGGGTGACACACCTAATCCAGAAACTGGGAGGGCCACCTCTTTTTCATTCTGGTGTCACAGATGACAGACTCCTCAGGAGTTCAGCCATGTAGGGGGAAGTCTACTGCCATAAATTCAAGTGCACATTGATGCAGGATCCCTTCCATTCCCTGCCCTTACCCTCATTACACAGTAAGCAAAAATAAATGTCTGCAAAGCCACTTTTGAAAAAAAAATCTCTGATAGAGAAAATGAATTAAGACTATCTATTCCCATTTTCAAGAAAGTTTTATATCAGAGGAAACCAGGCACTGTGTATTATTGGCGACATGTTGCTTATATACTTTTTTTTAAAGATTTTTTATTTTATTTATTTGACAGAGAGAGATCACAAGTAGACAGAGAGGCAGGCAGAGAGAGAGAGAGAGGGAAGCAGGCTCCCTGCTGAGCAGAGAACCCGATGCGGGACTCGATCCCAGGACCCTGAGATCATGACCTGAGCCGAAGGCAGCGGCTTAACCCACTGAGCCACCCAGGCGCCCCTGTTGTTTATATAATTTAATGCAAGCAAAAACTTGGAACTTCCATAAGCAAAAAAAATCCTACATAATTATAACTGATTGTATTCATTTTTGGGGAAAGGTTATGTCAATAAATTTAATGAAATAATAACCCAGGAAGCTCCCAAAATGATAAACAGGGTTTTGCAGACACAAATCATTAAATGTGGCAAAGGAAGGCATGATTTGGCTAGAGTTCCAGAATAGAAAATCAAACTTAATTATATTAGAGGGTAAATTGCTATTAAGTTACTGGCCGTTCTCCTGAAGTCTGGCAACATGACTCTGCACTCTGATCCCTCACCATCGATTAATATTGAAGCAACTGCTTAAGAAGATGAACAATCATAACATGAGTTAACTTCATTTTGCCTATGGTTGAAGTATAATTTGCTGTTTTCCGTTACTGGAAATGCCATGAGACCACAGAAGACTATCATATTAAAAGATGTACACAGCAATGCTTAGATGGTTATTGGTTCCTCTCCTGTAACTCTTTACACATAAGATGAAGTTGGTTTTGGGCCAACTCTGATCTTAGAAGTTATATATATATATTTTTTTACATCACACCATTTTATTTTCTTTATAAATTCTTCCTGTTTGTGGTGCCCCTGCTTCTGTCTTTCCCACTAGAAAGTCAGTCTCTTGATATTCAGGAAGTGACTGTATTGTTTATTGCTGTATCTCCAGTGCCCAGAGCAACGCCTGCACATACTAGGAACCAAAGGAATATTGTCGGATAAAGAAATAAAACTGCAAAAGGAGATAAAATAATCTGACAGGGTAAGAGCAGAATTACAGTTAAAGTTATAATGAAACTTTATGTAATATAGTTGGCCCACATCTCTGAGTGATGAGTTAGAAGCCCAGTTCTGAAAAAAAAAAAAAAAAAAAAAAAAAAAAAAGAAGCCCAGTTCTGGATTCCAATATGATTGAAAGGATGACTCATTTAATGGAAATGGATGAAGCCCTGGTGTCCATTGCTGCTCCCTCATTGTCTGGTCTCCTGATTTCAGAGCTGCCCCTGACTCTACACTGCACTCATATTTATAAGTAAAATACACACATTCTCATGACAATTTCAAGATGGAACCTGGCTCCTTGGACACAACAGTCATATCACTGTGAAATAGTTCAAGGCATATAAAAGAATCTCAGATAATTAAGTTTCTGAACTTAAATCTACGAAAAGTTAACTCTCTTTCTCTTTAAGCCTTAGACATGTACATTCCCTAATATGAATTTTTTCACATTTTTGAAAAATTATTAGCTATACTTTGTAAAGTTGAGATTACCTGGAACATCAGCTGAAATATTTCCTATTCAAACTATAAGCCTTGGGGAGCCAGACTCCAGCAACTTTATATTCTGAAAAAAATTTACATTTTCAGTTTGACCTTCAAAAAAAATTCCCATACACCAAAACGCATAGGAAATTGACGGTAGAGTTGACTGATTCTTGGGATTTTTATTTGTAGCAAAAGAGCTCCTACCAGAGTTTGACCCAGGATGGGCCCAGAAGATGGGCATAATTCAGTCATCTATTCCACAAATATTTATTTAGCCCTATATGAGCCTGAAAGGTGTTTGACCTTAAAGATTGAAGGGCAAATAGCTGGGTCAGTTTCCTTCTCTGCCTTCCAGGTGGCAGAAGGGGGGAGATATTGGTAAGGGAAGTTCAGTGATCTGTGAGAATTATGGAAGTGGGACAAATACAAGGTGGGCCATCTCGGTATAGTAGGTCAACATAAGACCCTCTTAAGGAAGACTCTTACCCTGAGTGATTTAGTTAAGCAGGATAAAGGCAGGCAGAAGGAAAATGGCTCTTATGGCCATCGGGTTTCCTTCAATATTTGAGTGAGGCTCTCAGTGCTCCCATTCGATTGAGGGAAGGAAATATGATGGACCCAGCTTGGGTCAGGTGTATGTCCTCAGTCCAGAGTGGCAGGGCCCACTACCCAGCAGGCCCCCTGGGCACAGCCCATTCCAGGGAGAGACTCATTCTTTTAGAAGGGGAAGTGGATGAGGACCCAATGTCTGTCTGAAACATGAAATGCTCTTTTGTCAGCAGTGCTGCAGAAATTTTCATCTCATGTAAAATTTCAGCTCCCAAAAAGGCTATGTGCTAGAGTGGGTCAAGGGTCCCCGGGTCCACTTCCAGCTTTGTTTATTCACCCGGAGCCACGGCAGAATTCAGCTTCGAGTTGTACTCATGACTGAGATTGATTACAGTGGATGAAAACAAGAGCAAAACCACCAAAGGGAAAAGCACACGGGGCCAAGTCAGGGGGAAACAGGTGCAAGCTTCCAGACCCCTCTCCCAGCTGAGTCCCACAGGCTCCGTGTAAATGCACTTCAATCGGAAATGAGATGTGACAGCTGGTGTGAAATGTTACCATCCGGGGAAGCTCCTGAGAGCCTCAGGCTCAAGTTTTTACTGGGGACAGGTGTCGCAGGTACATCCTGCCAAGAATGTACCCAAATTCTAGACTCCTAGAAGGAAGGCAGTATTGCAGAATCAACCACATTGTTTATGTCAGCTGTTCAGGCACCTCGAGCCTCTCCTACTGTCATTTGGGAATGTTGGGAATACCCCTGGTAGCCGCATTCCCAGACACACCGCAAGGGCCAGGTTTGCCAGCAGTTTTCTCAAAGGAGGCCCTCAGACCTGCTATCTTTTTGCTTTTCTGCCAAGTTTTTATTTAAATTCCAGTTAGTTGGCATACAGTGTAATATTAGTTTCAGGTATATCATATACTACTAATATTAGTTTCAGGTATATTACACAATATGGTGATTGATCACTTACATACAACACCCAGTGCTCATCACAACAAGTGCCCTCCCTAATCCCCAACACCCATTTAACCCATTGCCTGCCCACTTCCCTCTGGTAACCATTAGTTTGTTCTCTATAATTAAGAGTCTGTTTCTTGGTTTGTCTCTCCCTGCTCCCCCCATGTTCATTTGTTTTTTTTCTTAAATTCCACATATGAGTGAATTCATATGGTATTTGACTTTCTCTCACTGACTTATTTTGTTTAGCATAATACACTCTAGCTCCATCTATGTCATTGCAAATGACAAGATTTCATTCTTTTTATGGCTGAGTAATATTCCATCATTTGCACACATATACACATATATATGTACACCATAAAAAAGAATACATCATATATACATATGAATATGAATACTATTTTATATAATATATGGCACATCTTCTTTATCTACTCATCAGTTGATGGACATTTGGGCTCTTTCTATAATATAATTATTGTAGATAATACTGCTATATGCATCAGGGTGTAGGTGCCCCTTTGAATTCATATTTCTGTAGGCTTTGAGTAAATACCTGATAGTGCATTTGATGGATCACACTGTTTTCCAGAGGAGGTCTACTATCTTAACACACACCATTTCTCAACAAACGCCCCAACCCTGTCCCCAGGAGGAAAGAGACAAAATTTATGTCCACGCTATGGGGTGGTTTATATTTATCTGATTCTAACTATGAGTAATGCTTTTGCCTTCTATTTATGCAGTGGATTCTGTACCTTAAACACAGTTCTTATATTTTTTTTGGAGTACCAAATATCTTTAATACAAACCATCACTATAGAACTACCATTTTTCTAGATGGTTGTAGAGATGCCTGCTTTTTTAATACTTCCAAATTTTTCTACCACTCCTTTGAGAGTTAATATACTTTATTGAGAATTACCGAGAAGTACTACATTTTACCATAGACAGGGATGTATTTTCCTTCTCATCAGTTTTAAAGGTCAGACTGCAGCGAACATCATCTCTCTGTGGCATGATGTAAAGGATAGACATATAAAGGATAGACATTATAAATGTATAGACATTTAACCCCTCCATGGTGCCTGACCATGTCTGGAAAGATACACAGACCAGGTCCACTCATGACAGAAAATCAGCTCCCTGCCTGGGGAGTTCAAGTCCAGAGAATGGGGTGAAGATTTCTTTCCTTGTCTCAAGATTCCTTGATTTTGCTCCTTTGTCTCTCCATCTTCCTCCTTTTTCTCCAGCAACTTCCTTCTCTCTTCTTGAGGTCTCAGCTCCAGCCCAGGAGGGATCTGAAAGTTCTCAAGTCCTTTTGATTTCGGTGCCAGATCCACAAAGAAAGGGCAGCCACTGGTGCTCAGTGGGTCTTTACCTTCTTCAGCATGGCGGATCTAAAGGACAGATAAGGCTTTCTCCTGTTAATATGACATGCTTCTTATAGTATAACTTTAATGCATGGTTTGCCAGCAAAGTCGGTATTCTATACTACACTGAATGATGAAAAATTCCTTCCTGCTAGTTGTCCCTCTTCCCATTCCCAGTTCACCCACCAAGTATACTCTGTCTTTGCTCTCTGGGTGTAACACCTACCAACTTTGTGAGGTCCATCCATGCAGAATGTGAGGAAGACAAGCATGACTTGAACACATGGAGGAGGGATTCCAACCTTAATCATCACTGATTTTATCTTGACCTTTCGCTCTGATATTACAGGGATGGCTTCTCTTTAGTAACTTTGAAAGGGATTTCATTTCAAAAAGTACTGATTAACTTTGAATGGTAGAGAGGCCTTCTTGAATGCTTGGAGAATTATTTTAATGAGTAACACTAATGTAACTTTTTTGGAACATCCTTGAGAAAAATGAAATCTCTAAGAGTTTTTCTTTAACTCACTAGGAGGTTGAATGTCACGGTGTCTGGAAAAATTAGCTAGCTACACTTGAGTAATCATTTTGAAAGTTATCTTGCAAATTCTTTTTTACAGCTATAAAGAGTAGTGTTCCACTTTCCCCCAAATTATGCCTAATCATATACTCTATGATGGATAGTGCTTATCTCCAGGAAAGGAACTGGAAGGAAAGAGGGCTTAAGGAAGATACTCACCTTTTATTCGAAATGTTTCTATACTGTTTGAATGTTTTACAATGAGCATATATACATATTGTGTATTGCATACACGCACACACACACATATGTATATGAAGTTTCTTAAAAATCGTTTTGGATAAAGTTAGAATTCAAGCTATATTCTCAAATTTTTAATGCAACTTTTCATTATAGTAACACCACCTGCACAATCAACCACCCTCACTGCTTAACAATTATATTAGAACCTGGGCACTTGGGCACCTTGCATGATTGTATTGATTTTTCAAATTTTCCATTTTTTTCCCCCAGTTTTTGTTTTTGTTTTTTTTTTGAACAGTGCAGGGCAACCTAGAAGAGTATTTCCTGAATTTGAGATGTAGTATAATAACAGCAATTATGATTGCTGCCTTTTATTGAATGCCTATTATGGACAGCCTCACGAATTAACTTTTATTGAGCACATGACAATATGTAAGGTGCTATGTTAAGTATTTTATGTACATGATTGCAGTTGACTTTCAATAACACAGGAGATCAATTTCATCATGCTTCTCTGTTCACAGATGAAGACCCTCAACTTCAGCTCGTTTCTCTAGCTCACCCATGGTTATGCAGCAAATAAGAGCCCAGCCAGTTCACCACATCAGCCTAGACCAGACCATGTGGGAGGGAGGCAGTGAGGCATAGTGAGCATATGCATGACATACCATTCAAATTCGGCCTCTAACAAGTTGAGGCTGTGTGCATGAGCCCCCTTATCTCTCTGTGCCTCTGTGCTCTTGTCTGGAGAATGCAGGCCTTACCTGTAAAACCAGAGTAATAATAGAAATGCCTCATGAATTTGGTCATGAAGTTTAAATGAGATTATCTTGCAAGGTAACTGATGAAATCTCAATTAAATGCTAGCTACTCTTATGTCTCAGAGACAGTGTAGAAAGAACTTTGTTTTACGTAGCTATTTATTTATGTATTCATTTATGCAAAGAACTATGTAATTTTACTTAAACTTCACAAAATATGGAGAAGAGGTAATATTCTATTTATTCTTAAAGACAGCTGAAGCTCAGATAATTTATGTAACTTGCACAGGATCATCAAGTTTGAAAGTTATGACACAAAGATTTGAATTCAGATTTTTCTGATTTGCCTCTGTGCCACTGGAGAAGAGAAACAAAATGGGCAGAAATGTGCACTTGCCACTTCTGTGACCCCGGGTGAGTCTGGACCTCAGCATTGCAGCTGGTTTCCTTCACTGCAGGGCCTGGTGACATCTCCTTCCTTGGGGGGCTGCCTGGTCATGGAAACCCTGCACAGAAGTACTTCCTACAGGCCCAACACGCACTAAGCATCAAGACCACCATTGCCTCAGCAGCATCCAGCGGTGCTCAGGATCAGCACCTCACTGGGACACCGGGGTGGCTCAATCAGTTGAGCGTCTGACTCTTGATTTTGGATCAGGTCATGATCTCAGGTTTGTGAGATTGAGCCCCGCCTCAGTCTCTGTCCTGAGTATGGAGTCTGCTTTTGATTCTCTCTCTCCTTTGGCCCCTCCTGCCTCCCGCTCCCCCTATTCTTTCTCCCTCTAAAAAAAAAGAGAAAAAAGAATCTGCTCCTTGCTAGGTTCAGTGGATTTTCTTTGATTCTACACCAGATGGTGATAATAATTGTGTATTTCTTGTGGAAGTTAAGCCATCAAATATATAGGGGCGCCTGGGTGGCTCAGTGGGTTAAAGCCTCTGCCTTTAGCTCGGGTCATGATCGCAGGTTCCTGGGATCGAGCCCCACATCGGGCTCCCTGCTCAGCAGAGAGCCTGCTTCCTCCTCTCTCTCTGTCTGCCTCTCTGCCTACTTGTGATCTCTGTCTGTCAGAGGAATAAGTAAAGTCTTAAAAAAAAAAAAAGAATAAAAAAAAAGCTATCAAACATATAAAATCTTCTTTACAAATTATCAAAAAGTTTTGCACTAAATACATTATATTGCTAAAGGATGGTTTATATACACATTCTATGAGGTTATGACAGTCTCCAGTAGGCTTGCATTGTTGTGACTCCACACACCAGCCCGGGCATCACAGACGGAGCTTGCTTCAACTTCAGTCCCCTTAAACTCCATGACGACTGGGGGTCTTATATGCTAAAATTGTGTTAGATGCTCCAGAATGCTAGATGTTCTTTTCTGCCAAAGTTTTGTTGTTGTTGTTGTTGTTGTTTTTAGTAAAATCCCTTGTTCCATGCCCTATTTCCTTCAATAGAACAGTTTCACATTTTAAAATTTTGTTACTTCATTTGGAAATTAAGGCAAATTTTATGCAAAACACATTCTCCCAAAATCTTTTTTGAAAAAAGCGAACTACCCAATTTAAAGAATACTCGGAAGAAAAACCAGAGTCACTAGGGCCTATGTGAGTTTTCCTATTTCATGCAATTTGGGAAGATGGGCATGAAACCATTTAGGCGGTGGAGAATAGGTTTGTTTTGCTAGGATACCAGGTGGGAAAAGAAGATGCTCATTATCTCTGAGGCCAGGAAATGTTCTGGGAGAGGAAGGCAATAGATGCCAGAGTGCCCTCAGCACATTTGACATGGCAAAGAAGAGCCAGATGCAAGGACAATTTTAGAAGCCCTCAAGTAATATGAAAGCAAATAAACAATAAACAATTGTCATAATCTAATTTTTCCCAGTTCTCTATTTTTAATTTATTAATATTTTTAAAAAATTTTATTTTTTAATTTATTTTAGAGAACATGAGAGAGAGCACGAGAGCAAGCTGGAGGACAGAGGGAGGAGCAGACTCCTCACTGAGCAGGGAGCCTGACATAGATAGGGCTCCAACCCAGGACTCTGGGATCATGACCTGAGCTGAAGGCAGAGGCTTAGCTGATTAGCCACCCACGTGCCCCATGTTCTCTTTCTTTTTGAATGGGCACTGTCTACTGCTAACAGAATATACCTTCAAGTTTATTTACAAAAAAAACCAAAAAACAAAAACAAAAACCTTAGGGGGAAAAAACTACTTCTGGGGCACATGAGTGGTTCAGTCGGTTAAGTGGCTACATTCGGCTCAGGTCATGATCCCAGGGTCCTGGGACTGAGCCCCATGTTGGGCTCCCTGCTCAGCTGGGAGTCTGTTTCTCCCTTTTCCTCCCACTTCTCTGTCTGGTTGTGCTCTCACTCGGTCTCTCAAACAAAAAAATAAAACCTTAAGGAAAAAAAAGTCTTCCACTCTAACATGTTGGGCTTGTTGCAAGAGACCAGGGCATCTAAGAAATGAGAATATAAAATCACTTACATTTCTTTCTTAAACAACTTTTTTTTTTTTTTAAAGATTTTGTTTGTTTATTTGACAGACAGAGATGACAAGTAGGCAGAGAGGCAGGCAGAGAGAGAGAGGGGAAAACAGGCTCCCTGCTGAGCAGAGAGCCAGATACTGGACTTCACCCCAGGACCCTGGGATCATGACCCCAGCAGAAGGCCAAGGCTTTAACCCACTGAGCCACCCAGGCGCCCCTCTTAAACAACTTTTAACTTAAATTATAGAGAACATAACTTGGTCACTCCAATGATGTTCTTTGTTTAAAAGTTTCTCTCATTTACACATGAAATACCTTTTAATCTTCATATTTTGCCCTCCTCCCAGGTAAGCTGCTAATTTTGCAGTTTAAATTGTGTATTGGATAAGTATCAGAAAAATTCATTACAGTTAAACTTCTAACCTTTGTATCATTATCTAAACCCTTATCTTACTCCATCTTTTTTGTCTCTTAGGACAAAACCAACAACAAATAACAACTACTACTCAATCTTATCTGCAAGATAAAGTAGATAAATTATTGGGCAAAAAGAACTACGTAGTAATTAAATGATGGCCTCTTTATCTTGAACAATGACAGGCAGTTTTTTCACTTCAGTGAGAAGTTTCACAATTGTGTGTCAGACAAAGATCATGCAAGATATTAGTGTCATGTGGCTTTTTCTTTTTCCTTTTCCTTTTTTTTCTTTTTCTTTTCTTTCTTTCTTTTTTTTTTTTGTGTGGTATATTTTATTAATCATTCTTGTCCATAACAGAAAAGTCTAGGGCTCTCGGCTTCATGGTTTGAGCTTTGATTGACATTCTTTGTATCTTTCCTTATTTCCTAGCCACAAATTATGACAAAATTTGAGAGGGTTAGTAAATTCTAGAGAAAGCATGGAAATTAAATCAGTTTAATGGTGTAATGTGAGATTCTGGATGATAATCAACTTGAGTTTATAAAGATGTAATGTTGTCAGGATAAGATAATATACCTAAATGATGTATAGTGAAGATTTACAAAATGAAGAGCATTGAAATACAGCTTACTTTAATTTTCCTTAGCATTTGGAGTTTTTCCAAAATAATTCATAAAGTTTATTCTGCACAATGTAAAAAGGAAATTTAAAGTTTGAAGAATATTCACTGTAAAAAATAAAAGAAGGAAAGTATGGGCCAAATAAATTATGAAAATGTGCTAAACAAATTAGAATTTCTACCACCTTGGAGAAGTGACAAGAGGTGGTGGTGGTAGGGTGATGGTGGTGTGTGTGAGTGTGTGTGTGTGTGTGTGTGTGTGTGTGTGTTAGTCTGGCATCAATTCAGATATTTGGGATAGTTTGTCTTCTACCCAGTGGCTTAGTCCTGACATTGGCATTGAGGACAGCTTTATTCTATGTGGGGGGTATGTTAAAAATCCTTGAACTCACTGACTTCTAATTCTAGCAACTAGGCTTTTATTTTTTTCTCATGTTTTTGTTTATATACTCAAATGGCAGGTGTTATGCCTATACCCAGGAGTAATATGATGTGTACAATAGATATCAACTGATATGGTAATATGAATTAACATATTAAATTATATGCATGCCAACACTATACATATTCACTGCCTGCTCTGATTATGATAAAGTAGCTTGTACTGGATAGCTTTCCTACAGAAAACAAGTATAAAAACTATACAGAATACATAAAATTATGATTGCTGTTAAAAAACATTGAAAGCAATCAAAGCAGGCAGGACTCAAAACGGTATGGTCCCTGAGAGAAGACAAACATGATGAAGTGAGTTCTAGGCATCCTGGTTTCTTCTTGAGGATCCTTTTTAATTCATAGTGTGATGGAAGAATGCCCACAGCAATTTGCAATCCTCCAAGGTTTTGGAGAGAGAGGCTGGATCCAAGGTTGTCAAAGAAGCCAACTTGAGGAAGGGAGGGATCCCCATGAAAGTGAGCCCCAAGACCTGTGTGCAATCTCTCACAAAGGCATGTGCCAACTCCTCACCTTTTGAGTTTAAAAATTCAAGAAATTCCACAGAAAGTAAAAATTGAGACAATAAAGCAATGAGGAGAACTTTTACCAGTTGCAAGGTGCCGGGAAAACAGAGGTAAAATTTAAAGTCTATTAAGATGGAACAACCTTAGTAAACACCTCAGGCTCTCAGTTTAAATCACAGAAAGACAACAGAAATGGAAGAACCTTAACAAACCTAAAACTCAATAATCTGCTTTCTTTTTATCTACGTTATGAAATCAAACTGCATTATAGGAGGAATAAAACACATTTCATAACATTTACAAATTTTAATATATAATGTCTAGCATCTAATCAAAGATTACAAAGCATGCCACCCAGAAGAACCAAAGAATCAAACACTAATATATTTATACAGTTTAAGAGTATTGGTAAATCTCCCTGGAAGGGATGCACCTGAACTGATGGTTGCAAAAAGATTGAGAAATAGAGGGAAGGGCAGAGATTTAGGGAACAGCATGAACAAAGGCTAGAGTCACCAAACAGCACAGTATATACAGGGAACCATCACCTGTTTTTTGAATGTTACCAGTGGGCATTGATGAATGAGTCAGAAAGTGCCAGGATGGGGTGAAGACCTGGGCCACTTAGGGTAGGTACTTTAGCCTGTAAGCCAAGTTTTCAAAGTGTTACAACCCTTATAACCAGTTCTTTTAGTGAAATCTTAGATAAATGTCACAAAACAAAAAGAAAAGGAGGATTTTTTAAGTTAAAGGGGGAAAAGGGCCAAATTTCATGGAGACCTGGGATAACAGTAGCCCGCACGTGTCACCCTCAAACCCTGATTTTTCCCTATCCCAAGAGGTTCCTGCACAGGATCCACTGAGTTTCCTAAAAAAAAAAAAAAAAAAAAAAAAAAAAAAATTACTCTACAAGAGACAGCCATATCAGACAGCCAAATGATAGTGGCCAGATTTCTGCTATAGACATTAATTCAGGGAACTGTGTGGGGATAAATTTGGGAAGATCATAATGGGAAAAAGGAAGATGGATGAGAAGGTTATTGCAGTTGTTTGTTTGGATGAGGAATTATGGCAGTGGCCGGAGGGAGGAAGTAGTTGTGGGGTTAAAGAAACATCCAGATGACAAGTTGGGGCAACTTGGTGATGGATGGCATGTAGAGAGTGACAGATAACACTATCTTTTTTAAGAAGAGGCTCACCAAAATGAGTGACCTAGAGGGAGCACTCTGAAGAGAGACACAGCGTAACATCGTGTATTCAGAAGTGATTTTATTTTATTTTATTTATATATATTTTTAAAGATTTTATTTATTTGACAGAGATCACAAGTAGGCAGAGAGGAAGGCAGAGAGAGATAGGAGGAAGCAGGCTTCCGGCTGAACGGAGAACGCAATGTGGGGCTCGATCCCAGGACCCTGGGATCATGACCTGAGCAAAAGCAGAGGCTTTAACCCACTGAGCCACCCAGGTGCCCCTCTGAAGTGATTTTTAAAGGGACATGTGGCAAGACAGTGTGTGAAAGGGAGTGGAAAGAGGCGGGTAATGAAGAGAAGAGGGAGAGCTTGTTTGGAGTGCCATTCAGAACACAAGCAATGCAACCAGAGAAGTTAAGAAGAAATTGCTTACTGGAGACATCCAAATATATTAGAGAACAGAATAATTCATGAAAAATATGTAACTGAGAATAAAGGAGTCTCAGCTGAAATGAATAAGCCCTTGCAAATGTTATTAAATGGTTTGGGTTCCAAAGCTATCAAGACCATGGTTGATCAACTACAAAAACAAATTGCTTCATAAGCAAATAATCACCTTAATTTTAAAGAAAGAAAAGATAAAACAAAATCACCAGAAAGATGTATTGTTTGCACTTACATTTAATAATTTGTTTTGCAACAGAGAAAATGGAATTGGCCCAACAGAATTTTAATTAGGTACATTTCCACTGCCTTATACAGGTCTTGCCCAAGCTTAAAATTTTCCTTTTAATTATGAAAGAAATAGGAAAAAAAATATGTGTTCATCAGAAGAATATCTACATTATCCTTGAAAGTTGTTTTGGTTTGAGCAAATGTTTCAGATAATGTTCTTTCTCTTGTGGAAAGTTGTATTATCTGAAAAGATTGGGAACTCTAATCTTGTAGGAACACTGTAGAAATACTGAATATGAGAATTAGTCATTTAAATGGCATATGCTCTATCTTCAAAGTACTCGTGATCCAATAACGAGCATTGCAATAAACATACTCTTGGTTCCCTATTTAATGAGCTCATAGTCAGCTTTTAATCAGACAAGACAGTTCTTCTGGTCCTTCTTTTCTAGCTTTGCTTTTGACCTCAAGATGAGAAAATTATCCAGGGTTATCTATGTAGTGAGGTGCAGAGGGTTTGGGAGTCAGACAGCTGGGCAGGAAGTCAATGCCACATGCTCTAGGTCTTAACTTCCTTCTTTCCTCACTACTTGGCTAGTGTGAAGAGTATATGTGAAGGTATGGACAAGGTGCTCCCTCAGGGTCTGACCCATGGTGGATTTCAGTAGGGTTTTTTTTTTTTTAAATTTTTTTGTTGTTGTTTATTTATTTGTCAGAGAGAGATTGCTCACAAGCAGTCAGAGTGGCAGGCAGAGGCAGAGAGAGAGAAGAAGGCTCCCCGCTGAGCAAGGAGCCCAATGTGGAACTTGATCCCAGGACCCTGAGATCATGACCTGAGCTGAAGGCAGGGGCTTAACCGACTGCACCACCAGGCGTCTGGGTTTTTGTTTTTGTTTTTTGTGATTTTTTTATTTATTTGAGAGAGAAAGAGCACATGCACAGGCATGTGCATGAGTTAGGGGGAGGGGTGGAGGGAGAGTGAGACATAGATGTAGACTCCCTGCTGAGCGGGAGCCTGATATGGGGCTTGATCCCAAGACCCTGAGATCACGACCTGAGCCTAAGGCAAATGCTTAACTGACTGCGCCACAAAGGCACCCTGGATTTTAGTAGGTTTTAATTCCCTTTTTCTTCCCCCTTTTTCCCTAGAACACATATCAATGACATAACTAGTTCAAAGCAAACTTGTAAAAAGAGAAGTTTGCACATTCCTGAGTATCTCACCTGTCCTTTGGTGCCCTTGTTTTCTCTAGAGATCAGGGAACAATAATACCATCATTGGTAGAGAGCTTTGTAGTTTATCAAGCGTGACACATATAATGCCTTCCACATAACACATACCTCATAAATGTCCATTCCTTACGATCTCATGTGCTTCATGCTAGAGCTCTGCAGAGTAGGTGGCCCTTGATTACAAACAAACAAACAAACAAACAAAAAAACAGAGATACAGAGAGGATGTCGGGCAGGATGAAGCCAGGGTTCTTACTCTGAACTTAACATTGCAGCCCTCCACTGGACCTGTTTATTTGCTCCTGCCACAGGCTCCTGCCCAGACCTGCCCTTCCCAGGCCATGTCCCCTGGTGCTCGTTCTGTTAATCAATGTCACATTCACTCGTTCCCCAAAGCCTGACTTCTACTTTCAGCAGACTCCTACAGAGAAAAATGTGTTTTCATCTATTTTATGTACCACTTTAAAAACTTATATTCTTCTTGGTAAGTGGAATAATGTCCCACCTCCACCTATAGAGACCCATGCCCTAATTCCCCACACCTCCACTTTTGTTACCCTCAGTGACAAAAGGGACTTTACAGATGGGATTAACTGAAGGGTCCGAAGGAGATTCTCTTGTATTATCCAGATGGCCCAATGCAATGGAATGCATCTTTTAAAATTAGATTTCTTGGCTGTGGGCAGAGGGAGATGTGACTTTCGAAGAAGGGTCAGAGAGATGCAATATCTCTGGCTTTGAACATGTAGGGAAGGGTACAAGCCAAGGAATGCAGACAGCCTTTAGAGCCAGGAAAGATAAATGTATTTGTTTTCAATTAGCAATAATCGCGCCTCGGATAAACCTCATTGGCTACGATACTGCCACTGCACAAAGCTTGTATTTGTTTTCTAGGGCTGCTGTAACATCCATGTAATAGGATGGCTTAGCAACAGAAATTTATTTTCTTACAGCTCTGGAGGCCAGAAGACTGAGATAAAGACCGAGGCAGGACCATGCTCCCTCTGAAGGCGCCAGGGAAGGGTCTGTTCCAGCTCTGTCTCAGCTTCTGAGAGCTGCCTGGTTGATGGCTGAGTACCTCCAATCCCCACATGGCCTTCTCCCTGTGTGCATCTGTGTCCACTTTTCTCCTTTTTATAAGGACACAAGTGTATGGGATTAGGGTTGATCCAACAACTTCATCTTAATTTGATCATCATCTGCTAAGATTTTATTCCAAAATAAGGTCATTCAGTGGTACTGGAGGTAGGACCTCACATACCATTTTTATTTACTAATTGTTTTGTGTCACGGAAACAGACACAAGTCAACCCATAACAAGGAGAAAATGGATTCTCCCCTAGAGGCTCCTTAAAGTAACGCAGCCCTGCTGAAGGCTTGATGTTAGCCCAGGGAGACTCCATTCAGATTTCTAAACTACAGAACAAGACACAATAATGAGTGTGTATTGTTTAAAACCACTACTTTTGTGCTAATTTGTTATGCCAATAATAGAAAACTAATACATCTTCTAAAAGGAATTTCCAATAAAAAAAAGGAAGAAGAAAAACCCAGAATGTTAAATGAATGGATAAGGATGACAATGCACCACAAAAATCTTGGAAATATCTTTCAATGTCATTTATCAGCTACCACATTGGCACAATGTTTCCAAAAGGTCACCGAGGCAGATATGGGAGTGTCTTTAAGAAAAAGAATAAAAATGACAAAACTGTAAGAAGTGAAGTGAACATTTATTTAAAATAAGAAAGTAGACTAGAAGTTAAGAGGGGAACTATTCACCAAACTGAGAAATCAGTACTTTCTTCTATTCTTGAAATAGTCAAAGGCAGGGACTATGATGATAATTGCTTGACTCCACAGGCTTCCTCCTTCCCCTCCCAGTTTCATCACATTAACCTCTTCTGCTCTCCCAGAGCCAGCCACCCAGTGTTAAGTTAATGGAAAATGTGATGTGTATGCTCATAACCTATCAATGAAATTAGGGGCTGACTTGACCCATGTTGTCTTGAAATGAATGTGTAATTTTCAGGGCCCCTGGGTGGCTCAGTCAGTTAAACGTCTAACTCTTGATTTCAGCTTAGGTCATGATCTCAGGGTTGTGAGATCAAGCTCTGTGTTGGAATCCACACTGGGCACGGAGCCTGCTTAGGATTCTCTCTCTCCTTCTCCCTCTGCCCCTCCTGTGTCCCCACTCTCGCCTGTATAGGTGTGGTCTCTCTCTCTCTCTCTAAAGAGAAAGAAAGAAAGAAAATAAAGGAAGAAAGAAAGGGGGGGGGGGAGAAGGAAGGAAGAAAGGACAGAAAGAAGGAAGGAAAAAAAGGGGCCTACTTAAAAACAACAACAACTGTAATTCTCAAAGCAGGAAGCAAAACAACAACAAAACAGGGTTAAAAAATCAACTACATTTAAAACTTGTTAAAATTACAACTCAGAGCATAGCAAGCTGACCAACAGATCATGCCTAGTATTTCTGCAGGACCCTGCCCTGCTCAGTGTCCCGAGATTGAGTGAGCACTTCTCCCCAATCTGATCCCCAGCAAGTGTTAAATCCGCCTGGGATGGTGCTTGTGCACCTCGCTTCACATTCAAGCTGTTAATGCTCTTTCTCTGTAATATCCAAAAGCAGCTTTTCCAGATATTTTAACCTCAGCAAAGTTTAGGTTAGTCCTTTAAAGGCCAAGGGTTTGGAGCTGGACTGAGTATCACTACTGGAAGTCAAAAGTCATCGTGAAAATGTCCACGCATCTCCTGCCCACCCTGCTGAGACTCGCCCATCCCAAGGGTGTGGTCTAACCCAGCCAGCCACTTGAGACAGGGATGTTTTGGTGAGACAGGGTAAGACTATATAATACAGAATTGCTGTCTATTCTGTTGCTCCCCCGATTGCCCAGTAAGCATCTCAGATTTGTGTTCACATTCTATTTCCTGATTTCTGTCCTCTGCCCTCTCTCTTCGCCCCAGCCACCTGCCTCTCCTGCAACAGTTTGCATCTCAGTTAAGAGCGACTCATCTTGCTCAGGTCTGCAAGTTTAGAATAACCTTTGACTTCTTCTGCCTCCCTTCCCATTCTGTATCCAATTTCCCTACAAATTCTGTCCCTTCTACCTTCACACCAGATCCAGAATCTAACCACATCCCAATACCTCCATTGCTCCCACCCTGCCCCCACAGCAGCCTCTCATTAGATTATTCCAGAAATCTTGAAATGGGTTTTCCACTATCCTTTGTAATCTTCAGTCTATTGTTAATACTGAAGTTCCAGTAAACCTATTAAAACGCAAATCAACTCTTGATTGCTTAAAATTTTCCAGTAGCTCACTGTTTCATCTAAAAGAATAGCCAAGTCCCTGCCTTGTCCTAAAGATTTGTGTAATCTGGCCTCCCACTACCAACTTCCTACCTCTTGTTTTACTCATCTCCCCATCCAGGATTCCTCTCCAGCCACTCTGGGCCCTCCTGTCATCCCACAAACGGTCTAGGGGGTGCTCTGTCTCAGGGCTTCTGCATGGCTTCTTCATCTTCCCAGATGCCCTTGTAAGGGCCTATTCAGCCAGAGCAGCCCCACCCTGGTTGAACTGTCATTTTTTGGTAAAACTCGGATTGACCTCCCCCCCCCCCCCCCCAGGGGAACTTGCTTAGAAGCAAGTCCCAGAAACCAGTCCCAGGTAACAAAGTCCAAGTACAAGGGTGGGTAAGGTCAGGTGGAGACATTCAATCAGTGACAGCATACTGTCTCCTAGCTACCAAGGTGATGGGCTAGTTTCCATGGCTACTGTGGGGTGAATTGTAATTCAGTTAGCCACCTGTGTGTGGCCAGGCCCAACCACATGGCCTTTGCTCTATAAAAGTTAGTCTGGAGGGCGCCTGGGTGGCTCAGTGGGTTAAGCCACTGCCTTCGGCTCAGGTCATGATCTCAGGGTCCTGGGATCAAGTCCCGCATCAGACTCTCTGCTCAGCAGGGAGCCTGCTTCCCTCTCCTCTCTGCCTACCTCTCTGCCTACTTGTGATCTCTCTCTCTGTCAAAAAATAAATAAAATCTTTAAAAAAAAAAAAAGTTAGCCTGGAAAGCAGGGAGGGGTCGTCCTCTCTAAGGGGCGACCCGGACGGGTCTATTTGACGGTCGGTCTGATTCCTGATGCTTGGCGCAAAATAAAGCTTTGCTTGACCTTCGCTTTGTATCAGTCTCGCTCCTTTAATCACGGACCCATTATTGGGGTACCCAATTTTGGGGGGACCCAACACCCTCGTGGCTCTCTCCCTCAGCAACTCTAGGTTCTTACTGAGGTGTTAATTCCTCCTTAGGGCCTTCTCTGAATGCCATCCTGACTTCATTTTCCCCCATCCACAGTGGTATGCATGGGATACCATACCATAGTGATACAGTGGTTTATCTAACCACTATACTACATGCTCTGCCCATTTATTTTGTTTATTGTCTGTTTTTTGCTGACTAGAATACAAATGCCATGAAGACAGAAGTTTCTTCTGTTTCGTTCCCTGCTGTATCTGAATTCCTAGAACAGTGCCTTCTCATAGTCACCTATGTGGCATCGGGAGACAGTGAGTGAATGTATTGTTGCACTTCAGAGGACAGCAAAGTAGTGGCCAAGCCAGCAGTCATCTCACCGTGTAACTTGAGTTTTTCCTTTGCCACCCATGCAGGCTGCCCTCTACAGGGGTAACGGTTGCAAAAAACCCCAGCATGCCTATGATTTAATAGTGGATTGTTTTTTCTAGGTTGGCACATTCCCATTCCTGAAATTAGAGATGCTTTCAGAGGCTCAAGCCATAGAGGTCTAGCCGCCAGAAAATTCCTGACCCCTCCTAGAGTGAGATGTACTGTCTCAGACGGCACAAAGAGGCAGGAGTGAGAATTATGTAAGGGAAACTAGCCCTTGCGTTATTAGCAGCAGCCTTTGGGCATAGAGTTGGTGACATTTTGTTTGAGGAGATGTTTTCTGGAAGTTTTTCCGAGTGACGAATAGTGAGGGGGTTTGTCCAAGAATGATGGTGTCTTGGCCGGAGGGGTGGGCAGGAGTGTGGTAGTGTGCTAGTGCTTTACTCATTCATCTGTTCATCCATTTGGGGAATGGTGACAATAAGCCCGGCGGTGCTGGGCATTGCCATTCCCATGAGGAGGAATGAGATCTAGTCGCTATTCTCAAGAACTTCCAGGCTAGGTAAGGACTCAATTATAATTCATTAGAGATTGCATAGGAGAGATCCGTAATGGGGTCACCTGCTCTGAGTAGGGGTAGGGCAAGACAGAGGAAGGATGGCTGAGTTAATCCTGAAACACAGGAATGACTGGCTGAGTGCAGAGGAAAGCGAGCTGGAGGGCTGCCTGGCCAAGAGCAATGGTGGGTAAGGCCCAGGGGGAATGACAGCCAGGCCTGCTCGGAGCCTGCAAGCGGCTCCATGTGCTGAAGGCTGGAGACAGAAGAGACTTGACAGGAACAAAGGCCAGCTCACCTATAGCCTTATTGCTGACCTTTACCTGTGGTCCATAGGTCTGTAAAGGGGACACTGTTATTTCTGCTTGTATCTGGTAACAAAGGTAATCATCTTCAAACTGTCTGATGGAGGCATAGGACGTTTGTTTTCATGATGTTTGGAACCAGCTCATTAGAACAGGAAGCAAGTGATCAAAGATCATCTAATTAGATATCCCTGGAAATTCAATGCCCAGAGAGGTTGAACGACTCCGTGGGTCACACAGTGAGCTGGTAGCGATGCATGACTTGTTTATCAGGTTTCTTTTTTCTCTTTTATAATGACAGAAATTTCATATTGAAATTTGCCAAGAGGAGTCAATTTATGAATGTCATGAATAATTAGTAAAACCAGCTACAATGTCATTTCTGGATGAAAGCAAAGTGAACCTGAATTTTGAGGGGATGTTTACTGCAGTGAATAAAGGAAAGAAAACTACCATGGGTCAAACCTTAGAGTACAGCCTGCCAGCCTTTCCCTGGGCCCCATCCTGTCTGTTGAGTCCTGTAAAGCAGTACCTCGGGGCATTAGGGGAGGAACAAAATGAGATACAGCACACTGAATATCCAAAGACTCTTGACACCAAGGAGGCCCCAGATAACTTGGCAATAATACTGAGTGCTGAGTACTGGAAAGGGCAGAAGTTCACAGACGTGGCCTTGGAGGTATGCATGGATGCAGAGACCCTCAAATGAGAACTCGCCGAGGCCAGCTTGTCTCTGCCTTAAGGGGCAGGGGAGTTATTGCAAGACAGTGAGAACAGCAGGAGAGGCTGCTTATAATGTAGCTCCTTTCTCAAAATGCCACATGCATAGGGAAAGTAGGGCACTTGCTGTTCTACTGTTATGTGAAACCATGTCTGCTTGTGGAAACAAGGCTTTCATTCGCTCTCTCTTTCGTATATGTATTTATTAAAAATTCCATACAGCATCACTTTTGCACTTTCTTTAGATAATTAATTTCCCTGTCAGTATGTTCCAATGACTCACAGTTCAAAGTCTGGTAATAACTCACAGTATGCAGGCCCTTTTCTCAAGTCATGAACGTAGATACTTTCTTTAATAACAAGGCTCAGCCACAGAGGGGGAAAAAACCCCTGACCTTTTCTAGGCAGAGTTTTTTCTCAGATGTAATAAAAGATACAAGGGCTATATTAACCATGGGCTTTTGAAAAGACATCTAAGAAGCTTCCAATACTCTTTTGGTTAAGTTGAAAAATGACGTGAAATTGTATTTGATTTGTTATCTGTTCAATAGTAATAAGGCAGGAGTGAAAAATAAATGCAGGAGTTTTGCTGTGGTTGGAAACTGACAAAGCTGAAGCCATACAGGTCAAGGGCAACCTCAGTAATGAAAAGTGCCTTTGCCAGGAAAGGTAGGAATTTTAAAGTCGACTTCCTGTTTTCAGAAAAACACAGGCTCAAGACTTGCATACTTGTCTATAACTTGTGGTAAGTTTTCCCTAATTTGTTCCCAGTAGGAAAGTCCTACACTGAGAAATCCAGTTTCAGTGATGTCATGCGATATAAAATGCCATTTTCTGCCAAAGGAGTGAAGGGTTCTGGCAAAATGTATGTATGTAAGAGACCTTTGCAAGCTGGTTTCCTGGACTGAGCCGCGTGGCTTCCACTCTGTGTGAGGATAGTCTGACCTCAATAGAAAGTATTGTTGTTGGCTTTTTGGAAGGTGTCCCAACTTTTTGAGTGGCTATGGCCTGGGTCATGTTCCACCACTTGGAAAGCCTGTCTTCTGCTTTTTGCATCTCTAAAGGTTTCCCATTGTTAAAAATCCTGCTTAAGAACCACTTCCTCCAGGAAGTTCTCCTATCTTTGCCCACATCTCAGTGAATGCTGCCTCTTGGGAAACCTAGAAGCCCTTCATCTTTGCCTCCCCCAAGCAATTACTTTCTGCCCCAGGGAAAAAGTTGTGGTTTAATGGCAGGGGCACAGGGCTCTATACCAAAAGCCTAAATCCAGTTATACCAGTTACCATCTCTTGAGCTTAAGAGCATATATAACTCCCCAGTCTTCTTCTGTCTAAGGAATGTTAAAAAAATATCCATAATTCATCTGTTGCAAACATACAAGAATAACAATGGTGATATCTACTGGTTAGGGAGCCTTCGTCATTGATTGGTGCCCTAAATGAAGTATTTTTTTTAATCCTCACCCAGAGTCAATAAGGTAGGCTCTGTTATTATCTCCCATTTCCCAGCGAAGGCTACCATGTGAATTCCCTAAGGTGAGTAGGTTTATCCATATCTGTTAGGCTCTTCTGTCAATGCCCCTTGCCCTGCTGGTTCTGGTTCTGGTGAGATCATTAGTATTACCAGCTACATAGGTACTTGGCAGTTATCTTCATTGTAGCTGGTTATGTAGGCAAGTCCTTAGTAAGCGAAAGATATATGTCTGATTCATTTTCCTTTGTCCAGGGCATCTATGTTACGCTAAACAATGATCCCCTGCCCCCAAAAGAGATCCATGTCCTAATCCCCAGAGCCTTGGCATGTTACCTTTATGGCCATAGAAGGGCTTTACCAAGGAGATTACGTTAAGGATTTGAGATGGAGAGATGATCCTGGAGTATCTGAACATATAATCCTAAATGAGATATACCTTTATAATAAGAGGAAGGCAAAGGCAGATTTGACAAAGACAGAAGAGTTAAAGGCCACATGGCCATGAAACAGAGATCCAGGAGATGCAGCCACAAACCAAAGAAGGTTGGACGAGGCAAGGAATGGATTATCCCTTGGAGACTTGGTTTTGGCCTGGTGATGCTGATTTTGGACCTCTGGACTCCAGAATCGTGAGAGAATAAATACTGTTGGTAAGTTTGTGCTAGTTTGTGACAGCAAACACAGGAAACCAATGCAACATCTATGGGAATATTTGTAAAATTAAATAGTAGAGCTCTGCAGGCTTCTCTTTCCTGTCAAACATGGCAGGGAAGAGCACTTCTTCTGTCTACATGTGATGATTCTATTTAATAAGAAGTCAAGGACCTCAGACAAAAATACAGCCCCAACATAACCACTGAACTAAAATGCTATAAACATCAGGTATGTAGATGCTCTCCTCCCTTCTACCCAGAACTCATCCAGGATTTGTCCATCTTCTATCTCCTCTGAAGACAGTTTTAGAACATTGCGATGGCCATCAGCAGAGATATCAGTGGCTCTTATTCATTCTACCCAGAAACTTTCTTTATGAGCGAAAGGACAGGCAAAAACTGCAAATTCTTGACTTCTTTGAAAATGCCAATATGGGGAATCTTTTCCTTTCATTTTATTTTTTTAATTAACACAGTTAAAACGGCTCTTATGTACAACTTTATGAATCCTAACACAGGTATGTGTAACCACTACTACAGTCAGGATCCAGGACTTCGTCACCCCAAAGGACTCCTTGGTGCCATCTCTTTGTAGTCATACACTTCTCATAGTTAACCATATGCTCCTGGCACAGAACTCCTAAAACCCTTGTAATATCCTAAGTGATAAGAGCACTAGGAGGATCTTTTGTTTTAATATTTGGCCTTTAGCTCCAGATTTTTTTTTTAAGATTTATTTATTTATTTGAGAAAGAGAGAGCAAGTGAGTGGGGGGAAGGGCAGAGGGAGAGAATTTTCAAGCAGACTTCCTGCTGAGCATGGAACCCACTGTAGGGCCACAATCCATGAAACAATGACCTGTGCTGAAATCAAGAGTTGGATGCTCAACTGACTGAGATGCCCAGGGACCCCTATGACCCCAGTTCTTGACACCAAGTTCCTAAATCTCTTGGAATTTTCTGGGTGATAAAAGTGTTTTTGTTTTAATGAGGTGACTCTGGGTGGGCCCCTGGATGAGTGCTGGTTACCACAAAGGCCAAGCCATGGTTAGAAGCTTGGGACTTTAAGCCTCATCCCCTAGTTCTCCAGAGAGGAGATGGAAATAAACTTAATAACTGATTATGCCTATGTGATAAATCTTCCATAAAAATCCTGACAGTATGGGGCTCAGGGAGCTTCCGGGTTCCCTGTAGACCATGTGGAGGTGCAGGGAGAGTGGTGTGCTGAGATGACATGGGGGCCCTGTGTCCCTGCCCACATATCTCATCTGGATGTTATCTGTATCTTTTATCATATCCTTTAATTAAAAAAAAAAACCCTATAAACAGTAAGTGATGTCTTTTGTTGAATTCTATGAGCCACTCTAGCAAATTAATAAAACCTGAGGAAGGGGTTGTGGGAGCCTCCAATGTATAGCCACTGGTTGGAAGCACGGATAACCAGGGTGTGTAATTGGCATCTGACGTGGGGGATGGTCTTGTGGGACTGAGCCCTGAACATGTGCAATTGGAAGCTACCTTTTAGAATTGGGTTAAATTATAAGACACTCCATTGACGTCTCAGAATTATTTAGTGGCGGGATACCCCCCCACACATTGGTTACCAGAACTATCTGAAGTGAAGTGTTCTGTGTGAGTAGTAGAAGAAAAACACGTGAGGAGGAGAAATTTTCCTACACACCATATGACCCAGCAATCCCACAATCAGGTATTTACCTCAGAGAAATGGAACTTACATTGACACAAAAACCTGCATATGAATAGTCCTGGCAGCCCTATTTGTAATTGCTCAAACTGCAAACAACCTGGAACTCCTTCAATGAAGAATGGACAAACTGTAGGATATCAGTGCGATTGAATATGCTCAGTAATTAAAAAGAATGATCTATAGATACAAGCAACTAAGATGAATCTCAAAAGCATTAGCTATACAAGAAGCCAGTCTCAAATTCCTAGCTTTAGAAAACTTCTAAGATTTGATCCCTGGGGTGAAATCTCCCTTCAAAAGACTGTAACTCAAGGGAGCTTGCATAAGACAGAGAAGAAAAGGAGCCCCACAGCTGTGGGGAGGCTGTGAATGGAAAAGGCTGAGCTGGTTCCTGCAGGGAACTCTAGGACAGCTCCTGAGCACAGAGACCACTTTACATTGCTTCCTCTAGCACATAAACCCAGAAGCTCCCAAGGATGAGCCTCATCCCAGGAACTTGGTGTGTAGAATTAGGGTACCAAGCTTGCACTGAAGGAAAAGTGTAGCACATAGCCCGACTCACTGGAGAACAGAAAATCAACCGCCACACCCTCACTCTTCCTCTTGCTGAAACCTCTCTGCGTCGAGGGGGTTTGGGGGAGGGTGAGCTGTGAGTTTACTTTCGACGTGAAACATCTTGTTTCAGGGAACTTGGAACATTAAATTTCTGGAGAAATTTGGTCAACAGACTCAAATTTGCTGAGATCCAAAAGGAAGGATTAAATGAACAGATTTGGACATTTAACTCCCCGAGCCGGAGGAAGAGCCTGAGTCCACGTGAATGAGGATCACCATGGATTGGACTGGAGCTATGAAGATGAGCATGGAGGTCCATGGCTGTTTTACATAACACTACTGGCTTTTGAGATGAACCAAACCAATCCTTTGTATCAATTTTGTAGTGCTCCTTGAGACCATAGATGGGTGTCCTTAAAAGTCTTGGAGACAAGTGGGGCAACTGGGTGGTGCATTGTGTTAAGTGCCCAACTCTTGGTTTTGGCTCAGGTCCTGATCTTGGAGCCCTAGGCTCAGTATGGAATCTACTTGCAATTCTTTCTCCCTCTGCCCCTCTCCCTGTGTACATGCTCTCTCTTTCTGGAAAAGTCTAAAAATCTCTAAAAAAAAAAAAAAAAAAGTGTCTTGAATACGAGTACAGGCAAAACTGAGGGGAGAAAAAAAAGATCAGTGTTGCCAGGACTTAGTAAGAAGGGAAGAATGAATAAGTGCAGCCCAGAGGACTTTTGTGGTAGTGAAAATATTCTGTGATTCTGTGTGATACTACAATGGCAGCTACATGTGTAACGATATATTGGTCCAAACTCAAAGAATGTACAGCACTGAGAGTGAACCTAAATGTAAACTCTGGGCTTTGGATGATTATGATGCATCAAGTAGGTTCATCAACTGTACAAAATGTAGCACTCTTGTGGGGGCTGTTGATAATGGGGAAGGCTAAGCCTGTGTGAGAGACAGGGGAGATATGGGAATCTCTGTGCCTTTTCCTTAATTTGACTATGAACCTAAAACTGCTATAAAAAAGAAAACCAAATTTTTAACAAAAGTCTTAGAGAATGCTCAGTTCTGCCAACATGGAAAAGACCATTTTCCTCCCAGTTATCCTGTTAGAATTTAAAAACGCTGAGAATAACACAACAACAAGCATAGGAAATATCTCATCTGCGGAGTGAAGAGGGAGGGATGCCTGGGGACAGCAGGACTTGAGGAAAAATGCAGTGGTGGCTTCCCTGGGTTTCCTTACTGCCTCCCATATGTCCTCAACAGGATACTGCAGAAACCCCAAACAGGCACTAACAAAAAATCACCAAGGAAACCCGCTTCCCTGCTAGCTAGGGGACCAGGAAAGGCATGACTTAAGAACAGAAAACCTTTTGGACAATATCCACCCTACTCCAGCCAAATATCATCGTATAAAATCACACCCTGTGGTTTCAGTATGTCCAAGCAAATGGGAAGTTAATCTGGCTCGGTTCTACCCACTCTACCCCCACATAGAGCCAGCAGTGGGCCAGTGCTCAGATTCCCTGCTTGGTGATGTCCACAGGGACGCACATGGCTAACTTTCCATCACCTGTACAGAAGAAGCAGTCAACACCCTGAATCCCCCACCAGGAACCAGCAGCAACTGAGCCTCCACTTCCACCCAATACCAACCAGACTGAATTCTTAAATTTGGTGGTAAAGTCAGAGTTAGTCGGTGCCTCTCTGTGTCCCACCCCTGGTATAAGCAAGGCATTGGGGTGAGCTAAAAGTCTACATCCACTCTTCATCAAGGAGACTGAAAAATATAATGCCGAAAATGTTGGAAGTCCCACAAAGAATGAACATCAAATGTACAAAATCTCTTACAGAAAATAAAGAAGGAAACACTTTCCAGATAATTTTAAAGGCTAGCATTTACTATCCTGATACTCAAATCAGAAAAAGACCGCTCAAAAAAGAAAACTAGAGACCAGTATTTCTCATGAACTTAGATGTTAAAATATTCAACAAATATTAGCAAAGAACAATCAGCAAAGCATACAAGAATTATACACCATTACGAAGTGATATTTTATATAAGACTGGTTCAACATTCAGAAATCAATCAATATAATCCACCAGGAGAACAAGCTAAAGGAGAAAAATCATGTGATATTATCACTTGACTTAAAAACTCTCAGTAATCTAGGGATAGAGAGGACACCATCAACTCGATAAAGAACACTTACAAAAATACCTATAACTAACATCACCTTTAATGATAACAGAATAAATACTTTCCCTATAGTATTGAGAACAAAACAAGGATGTCTGTTTTCACCACTCTTATTCAACATAACACTGGAAGTTCTGGTCAGTGCAATAAGGCAAGAAGAAAAAAATACTGAAGTCATGCAGATAGAAACAGAAGAAATAAAATTATCCTTATTTGTCAATGGCATGACTGTCTATGTTGAAAATTCCAAGGAATCTAAAACAAAAAACCACTTCTAGGACTACTTGAATTTAACAAGTTTGCAAGATATAAGATCAACACACAAAAATCAATAGCGTTTCTGTGTACAAAAACAAACATGTGGAAATCAAAATTAAAACACAATACCATTCATAATCATGCCAAAGAAAATGAAATACTTAGTTGTAAACCAGATAAAACATGCTTAGGACTCACAGTCTGAAAACGGCAAAACTGATGAAAGAAATCAAAGACCATCTGAACAAATAAAAAGACACATCGTGTTCATGAATAGGAAGACATCTTGTGGTTTGTGTTTTATTTCCTTGTACATAATCAACATAACTACTTTGCAGTCTGGATCTTGTTAATTCCAGGTCCTTGAGATTAGCAAGTCCTTTTCTGTTATCAGTTGTTTCCACTGGTTCTCAACTCACAGAATTTCCCCTTGTGCCTTATTCCTCTTTAAGAGAAGATTTTAAATACAATTTATAGAAACAGTTTGAGGTTTAAAATGACAATAAAATTTTCCAGAAATTTTTTGTGTCTGCTTTTTTGCCTGGGGATTGGGTACCTTAAAAACCAATTTGAAGTCTTGAGATTATTGATTAGATCTTGGCTGTGATTCCTATGGTCCATTCCACTGCTAGCTCACCTTCATCCTGGGAAATAATGGTTTAGGATTCTAGTTTATTTTAGGCAAGGTCTTCTATTACCCTCTCCACTTTGTTTTCTGTCCGGTCCTCCCACAGACTGTCAGAAAAATGTTCTACAAATCCCCACCCCCATTTGAAATGCCGTCAGGGCTTCTGTGCATTTTTATCTCTCTGTGCTCTATTTTTCCACTTTCTTTTGTCCTGGTAATACCTTCTTTTGTCATATGTTCGATGAGTCTAAGAAAATTTAAAATATATATTTTATCTTTATTTATCAGTTGGTTTCAGGAGAGGACTGATTTGAATGATCTATTATCCCATTATCTGAAATAGAAAGTCACAGATCTATTTTATTTTTAATTAGGAAGGAAAGAATACTTTTATCAAGGCTCAAGAAGTTATGATGGTATCATTTCTAATTTGATGGAGACCTTGAGTAATTATGCTAATTAGTTTACATTCTGCAAACATCTATAAACATTATAAATTCAAGTCTAATTGGAAATTATGCAGGCTATTTACATGTGCCAAAAGATAACAAATTGCTCATTAAAAATTCCTTTTAAATTATACCAATGATATGTGAGGGATGCTTACTGATTTTTGAATATAAATTAGTAAATTTAAAAAAAAAGAAATTGAGTCAAAGTTACTATAACTGAGAGGACATTTTTAATTTACTTTGATGATTTTAAATTTACTGGCCATGTCATTTAGCACACCTTTGAATACTAATGATATAAATGCTTGAGGGACAGTTCTCTTGGTTTCACTTAAAGAAGGTTATGAGGAAGAAGCATCTCATTTGTTTCCAGCTTTTGGATTTTTTGTTCAGTGAAAATGAGCTAAAACAGCTAAATCTTGTTTTCTGTGCTGCTAGAGATCTTTTTGTGGCTTATTTCAGTGCTTACTAAGTTCCTGAGCTCCTAATTCTCCTGGTAGTCCTGATGTCTCGTCTATTTTAGATGCTACGGGTAGAATCAGAGTTTTTAAATTTCTTGCACAATCTAAGGCAGATGTCGGGATCACATTTAATAGGTGATCTATTATTTAAGTAGAAGCTAAGGTCTTAATCTATGTCTATAGGCCTCAAGTGCCACCTCTAAATGACCAAAGGAATCATTTTTATGTTTGGAGGTGAGACCATCTAAATCATTTTAAGAAAAATAATAAAAGAAATCATACTATATATCTGAGCAATGCTTTAGAATTTATAAAATGTTCCCATGCACATTATATCAGTTGGTTATTATAACTGCTGAATAAATTGGGTTGACACTGGTTACATGAAAGGGTACTTGGTTCCATGCTTAGACTTTCTTTTTTTTTTTTTTTTTTTTTGTTTTTTTTTTTCCCTTTTTATTAATTTTTTCAGCGTAACAGTATTCATTCTTTTTGCACAACACCCAGTGCTCCATGCAAAACGTGCCCTCCCCATCACCCACCACCTGTTCCCCCAACCTCCCACCCCTGTCCCTTCAAAACCCTCTGGTTGTTTTTCAGAGTCCATAGTCTCTTATGGTTCGCCTCCCCTCCCCAATGTCCATAGCCCGCTCCCCCTCTCCCAATCCCACCTCCCCCCAGCAACCCCCAGATTGTTTTGTGAGATTAAGAGTCATTTATGGTTTGTCTCCCTCCCAATCCCATCTTGTTTCATTTATTCTTCTCCTATCCCCCTACCCCCCCATGTTGCTTCTCCATGTCCTCATATCAGGGAGATCATATGATAGTTGTCTTTCTCCGATTGACTTATTTCACTACATGCTTAGACTTTCTTATTATCACTACCTGCTCTACCAGTTACAGGGAACGGAACTGAGGCTTGTCTTTCATTTAGTTAAAATGGTGATTCCAACCAAGGGATTCCAACTAATCCCTTTCTTATGGATTTGCTTTTAGAAAATAGAGATTATATATATTTTTCCTAAGACTTTTCCTCTGTGGATAACATATTTCTCTTTTATTTTCTTTCTGTTTATTACCTTTCCCACCTCAACTCATAATGCCTCTCCTTTAATTTGGTGTCTTTTTAATTTGAGATTTACTATAGCCAGATCCTACCCAGCATTTGAGGAGAAAAACAAAAACAAAAACAAAAAAACAACCCAACAACTACTGAGTCAAATTAAAGTGAGGTTGATATTCAGTTCTAGAAGAAAGATCACTGGTAGTACAAAAGGACTTTAAAGTAAAACAGAGAACTCTAAAATCTACTGTCTTGTGTAGCCTTTTGATTTATAGAAAATGCCAAACAATGTGTGTTTGTTTTTGATTTTGTTTCAAATTGCAGGTCTGCCCACAGAATTTTCAAGGCAAATGGTTTGGTTTTTTCTTTTCTTGAACAATATCCAGATCCAAGCACCTCAGATGAGACAACTGAACGGTTGCAATGTTTACTGTCATTTAATAGAAGCTGAATCACTTCCCACGACAGATCTCTTCTTAGCTGTATTCATAGATAAGAAAGATCAGGGTGGAATTAAATATATATTTTGTGCTTTAAATGAGGTAAAAAATGAGATTTTCTTGAGATGGTGCCTGATAAATAATGCAGTTTGTTGTTCCGTGCAGAAAGACTGCACTTTCTAGAAGGTCGTATAAGATAGTAAGAGGGGGATTACCTGAGACAGCACCAGCTTGAGAGAGTTTGAAGGGCTGAATGGGGGAGGCAGGTTTAGTACCCAGTGAATTACATTTAAAATCTATGGAGAATATTGTAAGATGGCATATTCTTCCCATTTAGTTGGGGAAATGATCTTGATATCTTGTCTTTGAGAGATCACTAGGGTATAAAATAAAGAAAACTACTGTAGATAAAAGAGACTTCCAACAGCCACAAAATATGTGTTAACTCAGCCAGCCTAATGGGCAATGTATTGGGACTAGACAGTCATGTAGACAGTCATGGTCTAATTCTGTACGCCATTTGCCACTTCTCAGTCTGGTATTCTCCTTTTCACAACACCTTTTTCTGCACTAAGAGACTTAACGTACCTTCTGCCTGGCTATCAAATCCTTCTCTCTTCAGGTGATGAAATTTGATGCCTCTGCTTGAATTGTAATAGCGGGTGCCAGTGATGGAGTGGGATGGGGAGAGACCCTTCCTGTTCCCAGAGAACGTTTCATTCTCTTTTCTTTCTTTTGCCAAGGCCAGAACCACAGAGAAATTATAAAATATTAGAGTTGCCAGACACTTCATAACCCCCCAGAGCCGTCTTCCCCAAAACATGACACATAAACTATTTTAAGCTTTTTTGGATCACAGGGTGAAAAAAAAATTATTCCCTTTGCAATTCTCTTTTAATCCTTCTCATAAGAGAAGAAGAACGTCACTTGTACTAGCCTGTCCTTAACACCTCTTCAACATTTGTCTTTTCTGTTTTTCATAAAGAGAAATCAGGTCTATGCCAGACCCCTTGTCATAAGAAGAGAATCTAAGTAGAGTTTATTGGCACTGCTTTTTGAAAATATTTGTTTTGCAGTAATCGTCTATTTATGAGATGTTATATTGGTCATATGTTTGTAGAAACAAAATTTCACTCAAAGTAGACTTTAGCAGAGTGAACATAAAGAAAGGTTTTTTTTTTTTAAAGATTTATTTATTTATTTTAGGGAGAGAGGGAGAGAGAGACAGACAGCAAACACACAAGCAGGGGGAGAGGGAGAAGAAGAGGGAAAGAATCTCAAGCAGGTTCCAACTCCCCACAGAATGTGGAGTCTGATGTAGGACTTGATCTCACCACTCTCAGATCATGACCTGAGCCCAAATCATGAGTTGGTTGTTTAACCAACTGAGTCATCCAAGTACCTCATTAAGAAAGTTTTAAAGTAAATAACCCAACAGGTAGAATGTAGATAATTAAGAACAAGGCACCAAAGCCCATATTTGGGAATTTCTTTAGCTAAATGCCACTTGCAGAAGGCATTTGGCTAATTTGAAACAATCAGGTAATTCACTGGTTCTCAAGACTGACTTCCTATGGAATCACTAGATGCCTGGATGACCACCTCTTGGAATCCAGATTTAAAAGGCATAAGGTCAGCCTGGGTTTTGGGAGTCAGCCTGGGTTTTGGGAGTCAGCCTGGGTTTGGGGAGTGTTTAAAGTCCACCAGATGATCGCATTATGCTGCCTCATTTGAGAACTACATCTCAATATAAACACAGGTATATGGCCCTGTCATGTGCAGATTGACTATTGCCACCAACTCACTTCAATGCCTTTGAGGCCTTCCGGAACTGGGAGAGGTGAAGGGGAAGCAGGGTGGTGATGCAGCAAAAGTTGTACTGTGTGATTTTTCCCAGATTGACGACTGAGGATCACTTCTTTGTGCTCTGAAGTTAGTACGAAAATATATGTTTACAAAGTGTGCTTATGTGTGTCTGTGTGTGTGGTCCTGAGGACATTTTTGTACTGTTTACAATACTTTGTTTGCATATGTATGTGTCTCTTTCTTTTTTTTTTTACTTGAGAAATATTTAAGTGTTCATTTTTTTTACTGTGTTATGTTAGACACCATACAATACATCGTTAGTTTTTGATGTAGTGTTCCAAGATTCATTGTTGTGTATGTGTTTCTGAGGGTCTGTGAACCCAACCAAGAATACCAATATGTGTGTGTGTGTGTGTGTGTGTGTGTATGATTTACCCACCACCAGCACAATACACACTCATACAAATACATATATCTATATATGCCAACGAAGAACTTTTGAAGACATTTTCTGATAAAGGTCTACTTCTTAGGAGTCTCACATGGCAATTTTACTATAAAGGTCATTTACTTCAACCCAGTGATTCTCAAAACTTCTATGAATTTAAGTTGCCTGGGAACTTGTATCTATGACAACTTTTTTATTCTAGCAAAAATAACACAACATAAAATTCACCATTTTAAAAAATTTTAGGTATACAGTTTACTGGAATTAAGTACATTCATATTGTGCATCACCACCAACAAACTTCAGAACTTTCAACCTTCCGAACTGAAACTCTACACACTTGAAACCATAATCCTGCCCCCATGCCTTTCTTCCCACCCCACCACCCCCCACCTAGCCCCTGTTAACCTCCAGTCTATTTTCTGTCTGAATAAATTTGGTTACTCTTGGTGCCTCATTTCAGTGACATCATGCAATACTTCGTCTTTTTTTTTGTCTGTCTTATTTCATTTAGCATAATCTCTTTAAGGTTCACTCATGTTGTATCACGTGTCAGCTTTTCTTCCTTTTCAAGGTTGAATAATATTCTATTGTACATATGTACCACATTTTGTTTATCTACTGATAGGTATTTGGGCTATTTTGAATAATGATATTTTGGCTGTTTTAATTTTTTTTTTTTTAGATTTTATTTATTTATTTGACAGACAGAGATCACAAGTAGGCAGAGAGGCAGACAGAGAGAGAGGGGGAAGAAGGCTCCCCGCTGAGCAGAGAGCCTGATGCAGGGCTCGATCTCAGGACCCTGGGATCATGACCTGAGCTGAAGGCAGAGGCTTTAACCCACTGAGCCACCCAGGTGCCCCTGGCTGTTTTAATTAATGCCGCTATGAACGTTTATGCACAAATACCTATTTAAGTCTTTTCTTTCAATTCTTTTTGGCATATAGCCAGAAGTGGAACTTCTAGATGATATGGTAATTCTGTGTTGAAGTTTTTTAGGAGCTACTATATCATTTCTATAGCCGCTGTACCATTTTACATTCTCATTAGCAACACACAAATGTTCCCATCCTCACCAACACCTGCTATTTTCTCTTCTTCTTCTTCTTCTTTTTTTTTTTTTAGTAGTCATCCTAAGGGGTGTGAAGTGGTATCTTGCTGTGGTTTTGACTTGCATTTCCCTAAAGGTGAATGATATTGAACATCTTTTCATTGGCCTATTGGCCATCTGTACCTTTTCTTTAGACAAATGTCTATTCATATCCTTTGCCTATTTTTAAATTTTGATTGTTTGTTTTTTGTTGTTGAGTTATAGGAGCTCTTTATATATTCTCTATATTAATTCTATATCAGATATATGATTTGAATATATTCTTCTATTTTGTGTTTCAAGCATCATTATTGGTCCACAGAGGGGCCTGGACAATGGCTAGTTTAGTTTCCTTAGTGATTCCATGTGTCACTGTCTCTAGCTGTCTCCTTTTCTGTCCACCATCTCCAGAAATAACCATCACACTATTTTTTATTATTATTGTCTCTTTGCCTTTTTAAAAATAATTTTGTCACATACTTTTGTTTGTATATACATATCCACACATATGTAACATATTCTGAAAAATATATTCATCCATTTTGCTCTTTGAGTTCCACAAAATAGTATCATTTTATGTGTAGACGCTTGTGAGTTACCTTTCTCTAAAAAATGTTTCTAAGGTTCATCTAGGATATACTATATAATTTTTCCTTATTAATTTAAATTATGTATAACATTTTTTGTCTAAACATGTTCCATTCCTATGGTGATTGGGTTGTTTCTCTCTGTTCACTTTCCCCCAATACAAGTAGTGCTGCTCAGCATCTCTAGAGTAGAAATAATAGATTGCATATACGAACTTTACATGATAATGCAAACTATTTTTCAAAGAGGCTCTATCAATATATATCCTACTTTACAATGTTCTTCTTTCTCTACTTCCTAACCAACATTTGGTTATACAAGATGTTTTTATTTTTGTCAATCATTTGAATGTAAAATGCTTGTGATCTCATTTTGCATTTCTCTGATAATGATGAGGATGAGTATCTTCTTCTTTGTTTACTTGCCATTTGGGTTTCCAGTTCTGTGAAATTCTTGTTCATATATATTGCCCTTTCTACTTTGGTTTGTCTTTAACTAATTTGTTTAGAATTTTTTCCTGAAAGTTATTAATCTTTGTGCTCCTTGTCTAGGAAAGCCTCCCTTTTCCTGAAGTCGGTAGTTTTAAAGTTTCTTTTTTCTTATTTTTAGAGAGGGAGGTGGGGTGCAGAGAGAAAATCTTAAGCAGTTTCCATGCCTAGTGCAGAGCCCCACTCAGAGCTGGAACTCACAACCCTGAGATCATGACCTGAGCCAAAATCATCAGTTGGATCCCCAAGTTTTATTTTTTAAACTTAAGTTCTTAAACCATCTGGATTTAATTTTGGTAAACACCATAAGATAGAGACCCTCTCTAATACTTCCTATATGGAATAACCAATTGTTCTAGATCCATTTACCAAACCAACCACAATACCTGTTCTATCAAAAGAGCATTTTCCATACAGTATAGGTCCTTGATTCAGTTCCCTTTTCTTTTCCATTGTTTATTTATAACTATGTCAAAACCACATGGGCTAGGGTCACCTGGGTGGCTCAGTACGTTAAGTGTCTGCCTTTGGCTCAGGTCATGATCTCAGGATCCTGGGATGGAGCCCCATGTCAGTCTCCCTCCTCAGCCAGGAGTCTGCCTCTCCCTCTCCCTCTTTCTCCTCCACCCCATCACGCCTCCCCCATCATATTCTGTCTCTCTATCTCAAATAAATAAAATCTTACACACACACACCCACACACACACACACAGGCTAACACCTCCAATAGAATGCTCTGTATAAGACATGATAGTTCATAATTGTCTTGCTCCTAATTTAAAGGGGAATGACCCTAATTTGTCACCACTGAGAATGATATTTACTGTGGTAGGTAATTTTTTTTATTTTTTTTAAGATTTTATTTATTTATTTGACAGATGGCGATCACAACTAGACAGAGAAGCAGGCAGAGAGAGAAGAGGAAGCAGGCTCCCTGCTGAGCAGAGAACCCGATGTGGGGCTTGATCCCAGGACCCTAGGATCATGACCTGACCTGAAGACAGAGGCTTTAACCCACTGAACCACCCAAGTGTCCTGGTAACTTTTATTGAGTTAAGGAAATTTCCTTCTAAAAAAAAAAATAGGAAATTTCCTTCCATTTCCATTTGCTAAAAGATTTTAAGATCATAAATAGATTTTGAATTTTATCAAATGTTTTCTTTGAGTGCATTAAAATATTTTCTACCTTTAATCTGTAAATGTGCCAAAGGACAGAATTTTTCTAACATTAAACAATCTTTCTATTTCTAGAATAAACTGTTATCACTTATATCTTTATCTCTTTGAGATCTGTTCTTGGTCTAATCCTTTATGGCTAGCATGAACAAATATGGCCAGTAAAGCTCAGGATCTTCTAGTAGTGAGTGTGTGTGTGTGTATGTACACATATATACACACATTTATGTGTGTGTGTATTTTTTTACGTTCAAAGACCCTGTTCTATTGAAAATCCAAGAGGTTTTTTTTTTTTTAAGATTTTATTTATTTGAGGGAGAATGAGTGAGAGAGAGCATGAGAGAGGAGAAGGTCAGAGGGAGAAGCAGACTCCCCAAAAGCTGGGAGCCCGATGTGGGACTCGATCCCGGAAGTCCGGGATCACGGCCTGAGCCGAAGGTTGTTCCTCAGCCAACTGAGCCACCCAGGCGCCGGAAAATCCAAGAGTTTTGTCATTGTCTGTCCCCATCTCAATACACAAATAAGAACAATTGTTACTAAGGCTAGAAAACAAAATTGCAAATTGCAGTAGTCCCTCCCAGGCAAGGCAAATAGGTTTTGCAAACTTCTGACACACAATAAATTTAAGTTAGTTAACTAATTTATTCTTTCACAGAACTATAAAGCTTGAACTATACAATGTATAAAGAAGACATAAAAATGCACTATGCTTTCAATATTTTATGTCTTTATGAAAGAAGAAAGTTGACTCATAACTGTGTATTCAGTTACTTTAAAAATATTTGGGTGTCTAGAATGTCCCAGGGATTTTATTAGGTGCCTGGCATAAACATCACTTAGCTTTCTAACTAGAGTTAATCAGGGAGACTAAATGGGTACAGGATACTATGAAGTCAGGACTTTGTTGACAGTGAATTTACTTTTTTTTTTTAATATTTTATTTATTTATTGGACAGAGAGAGATCACAAGCAGATAGAGAGGCAGGCAGAGAGAGAGAGAGGGAAGCAGGCTCCCTGCTGAGCAGAAAGCCCAATGCGGGACTCGATCCCAGGACCCTGAGATCATGACCTGAGCCGAAGGCAGCGGCTTAACCCACTGAGCCACCCAGGCGCCCCTACTTTTTTTTTTAAAGATTTTATTTATTCATTTGACAGAGGGAGAGAGAGATCACAAGTAGGCAGAGCAGCAGGCAGAGAGAGGGTGGGGGAAGATTTCTGCCAAGCAGAGAGCCTGACATGGGGCTCAATCCCAGGACCCTGAGATCATGACCTGAGCTGAAGGCAGAGACTTAACGCACTGAGCCACTCAGGTGCCACAGTGAATTGACTTCTTGAAATACAAGGCAAAGGCGCATCTGGGTATATCTGTCAGTTAAGTATCTGACTTGACCTCAGGTCATGATTCCAGGGTCCTGGGATCAATTCCTGCATTTGGCTTCTTATTTGGCTTCTTGCTCAGTAGAGAGACGGCTTCTCCTTCTTGTGCTGTTCTCCCAACTGTGCTCTCTCTCTTTCTCTCTCTCTCTCTGACAAATAAATAAATAAAATCTTAAAACAAAAAAAAAAAAAAAAAGAAAGAAAGAAATACAAGACAAAGTGATGGCTTCCATCTTCACTTACATTTACAGGAGAAACAGTTCTTTTCACATGATTATTACTCTATTAAAGAAATAAAGGCAAACAAATACTCAAAAGCATATTCAAAAGACACCTTGATTTTGCAATTTCCATACATTTTGCATGTTGGCATTAATATTTTTAAATTATAGCTTCTGCATCTCTCAGATTTCCCATGGTAGTTTTTTAAGATGTATTTTAATTATTTCTTTTTACTTTGTGCAATAATCATTTATAATTTAAAATAGCTTAGTTTTCACAGTTATTAAGTACTCTATATTTTATACAGTAATTATTTCCTCTGCATGCCCTTATACAATTCTTATATTTAATTGTGTTTATTTTAAATGACTCCAGGAAGCTAAGCTTGTAAGCAAAATAATTATACTTAAAAATAAACAACAAGGAAGTGTGATTTAAAGTCATAAACATGAAATACTAATAAGTAACTTAAGCAAATAGTAAGAAAAATTAAATATTTAATGTCCATTTCAGCAAAGATGGATTTCATTCTTTAAAAACATTGTTGTTAGAACATTAGTTAGGAAATGTTTCCAATCAACCCTTAAAATTAAAAACAATGTATCTAGGTTTTCACATGTACAGTTTGCACAAAGCTTTTCTTTTGCTAACCTTAACGCACCAAAACATGAATTGTTTCTGACATAGGAGAAATTAGGTAGCCTCATCTTGCTCAATGTTGAAAGGCCAGATTTCTAGTTAATGTGAAAAACAGCAGGGGTAGAACAACAGAACCATAAAACTGCTCTTGCAGCAAATGGGAGACAGTACTTGTGATCATAGCCAACTCAGCCTGACATACATCTCAGGAGTATCTCTTTGCCTGCTACTGGAAGGATCCTAAGGGATAGTTTGCTTATGCTTTGTTTTATATATGACTCAGATTTTCTTCTTTTTAAACTTTTTTTTCTATCAGAAACCAGGGTTGTTGTTTGTATTTATTTATTTATAAAAGATTTTATTTATATATTTAAGAGAAAGAAAAAAGGAGAGTAAGAGGGAGAATCAGACTCCCTGATGAGCAGAGTCTGATGTGGGGCTTGATCCCAGGGCCATGAGATCGTTACCTGCGCTGAAGGCAGACGCTTAACCAGCTAAGCCATCCAGGCACCTTGATTCTGTCCATCCTTAGCCTTTAGCTGTGAAAGCATGGGAAACGACAAATTCTGAACTCTGAGAGGAGTAACCTTCAATTTCCTTGAAATTCCATTCATACTGAATTCTTCATCGCCTGATAAAACTTGGCAAAGTAGATGCTAGGATGCATGTCTAGAACCAATGGTGATGAGTCCCTCTCCCTCCCTTCAGGGCCTACAGAGTCTTACTGTATACCAGATTGGGAGCACATCCCAATTGTGGGCATAGAAACACTTCTATATTCAATATTTGAGAACTAACTGTCTCCTGGCTTTTATAACCAAAAGATGGTTTCAAATTTCTCAGGTCTGGTAGTGGAAAAGCAAAGGCTTTCCTCCTATAGAAAGAGCCTATTTTATTAACTTATTTTTTATTAACATATAATGTATTATTTACCCCAGGGGTACAGGTCTGTGAATCATCAGTCTTACACATTTCACAACGCTCACCATAGCACATACCACTCCCCCCCAACATCCATAACTCAGCTGCCCTATCCCTAACCCCTCACCCTCCAGCTACCCTCAGTTTGTTTTGTGAGATTGAGTCTCCTACGGTTTGTCTCCCTCCTATTTTAAAAGACAAACATGAACCACAGCTTTCTGGAGAGATAAATTTGAGGCATGTAGGAAGAGGAAGGAGTGAATGACACTGAAGACTCTGGAGCCAGCATTTGAAGTCTTTGTATTACAATCTGTGATGCTGGAAAACTTTATTAACCTATTACGTGGGGATGATGGAAGTATCATCTTCATAGCTTTGTTGTTGGGATTTAAAATGTTGGTTTAGGAAAAGTTTCTGGTACATAATGATGGTTTAACACACATTAACTGCTATTATCTGCTCTAAGATTCAAATACAGTTTGAAACATGCAGAAATAAACCCAGAAGAACATGATATCTGCTGCACTTTATTGTCTGTGACATTATAGACTTTCAATAAGCATTATTGAATTCATTTGGTGTTCTCTAGAATGCTAAGAAAATAAAGTTAAATTAATAATTAGGTTAATTGTAGAGTTTTTATAAAGCAACTTTAATGAGATGTACTTGACATATAATAAATTACACATATTTAAAGTATATACAGTATGATATGTGTGTATATATAAATATACACATACATACTGTGAAATTATTGCCACAATCAAGATAATATCCATCACTTTAGATTGTTTGCTTATGCCTTTTGTAATTTCTCCCCATAATACCTCTCCCTACATTTCCCATTGCTTTCTTTGGTTTTTACCCCTCAGCATAATGAATTTTTTTTCCAGATTTATCGGTGTTGTTAAATGTATTCATAGTTTATTCCTTTTTATTATGGAATGATATTACCATACAGATATGCCACAATCTTGTTATCTATTCATCTGTAATGGTGATCTGGATAGGTTCCAGTCTGGGGTTATTACAAATAAGGCTGCTATGAAAATTCATGTACAAGTTTTTGTGTGGGCATATGTTTTCATTTCTGTTGGGTGAATTAGCTAGGGGTGGAGTGCCTGGATCATATGATAGGAATATGTTTTACTACTTAATAAACTGCCAAACTGTTTTCCAAAGTATACCATCTGACATTCCTACCAGCATTGTATGAGAACTCTAGTTCCGGGACTTTGTCACCCATAATCGTTCCCTTTTAGTTATTCTAATAAAGGTGTGGTGTCTAATTGTGGTTTTAATTAGCTTTTTCTTGATGACTGATGCTGTTTAGCATCTTTTCACATGTTCATTCATACATCTTCTCTATTGAAGTATCTGTCAAATCTCTTATCATTTTCTTTACTGGCCTGTTTGGTTTTGAATTATGCACTTTGGGAGTCCACTTTATACTGAATACAAATCATTTATCACATATATAATTTGGAAATGATTTCTCCCAGTTTGTGACTTGCTTATTTCATTATCTTATGTCTCTTTTTTTGAGGAGCACAAGTTCTTAAATTTGAAGTCCAACCTATCAATTTATTCACTCATGGCATATGCTTCTGATGTTGTATCTATAAAATCTTTGCCAATCCAAAGTCACAAAGATCTTTCTTTGTTTTTCTCTATATACTTTTAGGTTTACATTTAGATTTAAGGCCCATTTTATGTTAATTTTTGCATATGGTGTGAGGTGCAATGAAATTTTTGTTTTGTTTTGTTTTGTTTTGCTTTTTACATAAGTATGTCCATTATCATTTTCCATTTATTAGCATTAGCACCTTTATTAAAAGTCAGCTATCAATATATGTGTAGATCTATTTCTGGGCTCTCTATGCTGTTCCACTGATCTATTTGTCTATCTTGATGTCAATACCACATGGCCTTGATTTCTATAGCTTATAATATATCTTGAAATTAGGAAGTATTGATTTCCAAGTTAATTTTTTTTCAAGGTTATTTTGTCCATTAGGTTATTTCATTAACACACGAATTTAAGATTCAGCCTATTATTTTCTATGGAAACACCTGCTGTATTCTAGTCAGGATTACATCAAATCTACAATTTGGGGAGTATTGATATCTTAAAGCATTGAGTATTCTGGTGTATGAACACAGTATGCATCTCCATTTGTTTAGGTTTTCTTTAGTTTCTCTTAGCAATGCTTTGTAGTTTTACATGTATAGGTCTCACACATATTTTGTCATATTTATTACTAAACACTACATATTTCATGATACTGTGGTATTATTTTTTTCTTCAATGTCTAAATATTCTTTACTAGTACATATAAATATAATTTATTTTGAAATATTGTCCTTGTATTCTGAACTTTACTAAACTTCCTTATGTTTTAGTAGATTCCATCATGTTTTCTGCATACAAAATTATGCCATCCTTAGATAAAGATAATTTTATTTCTTCTTCTCCAATGTAGATGCCTTTCTTCTTTTCTCCTTCTCATCTTTCCTTCCTTCTTACCTTCTTTTCTTTTTCTTCCTATTCTCTGTCTTCCTTTTCCTGCCCCCACCTCCTTCTCGGTCCCAATCTCTTTCCCTAAATAAACAGTCTCGAACCTCCAGCACAATGTAGGATAAAAGTGCTACAAAAACAATCTTTTTTTAAAATTCCTGATCATAGGAAAATAGCATTCTATTGTTTGCCATTAAGTATGTTGATAGGTATAGATTTTTTCATAGATGTCCTTATCAAGTTGAGGAAATTTTTTCTCTTCCTAGTTTGCCGAGAATCTTTATCATGAATGGATATTAGGTCTGTCAAAAGTTTTGCTGCATCAATTGAAATGTTCATAATGTTTGTCAATATGTGAATTACATTTACTGACATTTTATTTTTTATTTATTTATTTATTTTTAAAGATTTTATTTATTTATTTGACAGAGAGAGATACAAGTAGGCAGAGAGGCAGGCAGAGAGAGTGAGAGGGAAGCAGGCTCCCCGCCGAGCAGAGAGCCCGATGCGGGACTCGATCCCAGGACCCTGAGATCATGACCCGAGCCGAAGGTAGCGGCCCAAACCACTGAGCCACCCAGGCACCCCATTTACTGACATTTTAAAATGTTAACCTCACCTAATTGTTCTACATATTGCTGGATTCAATTTACTAACATTTTACTTATAATTTTTACATCTATTTCATGAGGTACATTGAGTCTGTAGTTTTCTTATAATATCTCTGTCAGAATTTAGTATAAGGAAAATGCTGGCCACACAGAATGAGTTGATAAGTATTCCCTTCTCTTCAGTTGTCTTGAAGAATTTATAAATTGGTCTTATTTATTTCTTTTTTAAATTAATTATTTTTATTAACATATAATGCATTATTTGCCCCAGGGGTATAGGTCTGTGAATTGTCAGGCTTACACACTTCACAGCACTCACCATTTCACATACCCTCTCCAATGTCCATAAACCAACCACCCTCTCCACACCTGCCTCCCTCCAGCAACCCTCAGTTTGTTTTGTGAGATTGGTTTCTCTCCTGATCCCGTGTCTGTTTCATTTTTCCTTCCCTACCCACCACCCACCCCCCACCTCTCAAATTCCTCATATCAGGGAGATCATATGATAATTGTCTTTCTCTGATTGGTTTATTTTGCTCAGCTTAATACCCTCTAGTTCTATCCACATTGTTGCAAAAGGCAAGATTTCATTTTCCTTTGATGTCTGCATAGTATTCCATTGTATATATATATATATACCACTTCTTCTTTATCCATTCATCTGTTAATGGACATCTAGGTTCTTTCCATAGTTTGGCTATTGTGAACATTGCTGCTGTAAACATTCAGGTGCATGTGCCCCTTTGGATCACTATATCTGTACCTTTAGGGTAAATACCCAGTAGTGCGATTCCTTGGCCTTAGGGTAGCTCTATTTTCAACTTTTTCAGGAACTTCCATGCTGTTTTCCAGAGTTGCTGCACCAGCTTGCATTCCCACCAACAGTGTAGGAAGGTTCCCCTTTCTCTGCATCCTCTCCAACATCTGTTGTTTCCTGACTTGTTAATTTTAGCCATTCTGACTGGTGTGAGGTAGTATGTCATTGTGGTTTTGATTCATATTTTCCTGATGCCAGGTGACATTGAGCATTTTTTCATGTGTCTGTTGACCATCTGGATGTCTTCTCTGCAGAAATGTCTATCCATGTCCGCTGTCCATTTCTTGATTGGATTATTTGTTCTTTGGGTGTTGAGTGTGATAAGTTCTTTATAGGTTTTGGATACTAGACCTTTATCTGATATGTCATTTGTGAATATCTTCTCCCATTCTGTCAGTTGTCTTTTGGTTTTGTTGACTGTTTCCTTTGCTGTGCAAAAGCTTTTGATCTTGATGAAATCCCAATAGTTCATTTTTTCCTGAGTTTCCCTTGCAAGGGATGTTTCTAGGTGATGTTTCTGGGAAGAAGTTGCTGCAGCTAAGGTAGAAGAGGTTGCTGCCTGTGTTCTCCTCAAGGATTTGGATGGATTCCTGTCTCACATTGAGGTCCTTCATCCATTTTGAGTCTATTTTCATGTGTGGTGTAAGGAACTGGTCCAATTTCATTTTTCTGCATGTGGCTGTCCAATTTTCCCAACACCATTTGTTGAAGAGACTGTCTTTTTTCCATTGGACATTCTTTCCTGCTTTGTCAAAGATTAGTTGACCATAGAGTTAAGGGCCCATTTCTGGACACTCTATTCTGTTCCATTGATCTATGTGTCTGTTTTTGTGCCAGTACCATACTGTCTTGATGACGGCAGCTTTGTAATAGAGCTTGAAGTCTGGAATTGTGATGGCACCAAATTTGGCTTTCTTTTTCAAAATTCCTCTGGCTATTTGAGGTCTTTTCTGGTTCCATATAAGTTTTAGGATTATTTGTTCCATTTCTTTGAAAAAAATGGATGGTATTTTGATAGGCATTGCATTAAATGTGTAGATTGCTTTAGGTAGCATAGACATTTTCACAATATTTGTTCTTCTAATCCAGGAGCATGGAACATTTTTCCATTTCTTTGTGTCTTCCTCAGTTTCTTTCATGAGTACTTTATAGTTTTCTGAGTATAGATTCTTTGCCTCTTTGGATAGGTTTATTCCTAGATATCTCATGGTTTTGGGTGCAGTTGTAAATGGGAATGACTCCTTAATTTCTCTTTCTTCTGTCTTATTGTTGGTGTGTAGAAATGCAACTGATTTCTGTGCATTGATTTTATACCCTGACACTTTACTAAATTCCTGTACAAGTTCTAGCAGTTTTGGAGTGGAGTCTTTTGGGTTTTTCACATAAAGTATCATATCTGCAAAGAGTGAGAGTTTCACTTCTTCTTTGCCAGTTCGGATGCCTTTTATTTCTTTTTGTTGTCTGATTGCTGAGGCTAGGATTTCTAGTACTGTGTTGAATAGCAGTGGTGATAGTGGACATCCCTGCCGTGTTCCTGACCTTAGTGGAAAAAAGCTCTCAGTTTTTTGCCATTGAGAATGATATTTACAGTGGGTTTTTCATAGATGGCTTTGATGATATTGAGGTATGTGCTCTCTATCCCTACACTTTGAAGAGTTTTGATCAGGAAGGGATACTGTACTTTGTCAAATGCTTTTTCAGCATCTATTGAGAGTATCATGTGGTTCTTGTCCTTTCTTTTATTAATGTATTTATCACATTGATTGATTTGTGGATGATGAACCAACCTTGCAGCCCAGAAATAAATCCCACTTGGTCGTGGTAAATAATACTTTTAATGTACTGTTGTATCCTATTGGCTAGTATTTTAGTGAGAATTTTCACACCTGTGTTCATCAAGGATATTGCTCTGTAATTCTCTTTTTTGATGGGGTCTTTGTCTGGTTTGGGGATCAAGGCAATACTGGCCTCATAAAATGAGTTTGGCAGTTTTCCTTCCATTTCTATTTTTTTGGAACAGTTTCAGGTGAATGGGTATTAATTCTTCTTTAAATGTTTGGTAGAATTCCCCTGGGAAGCTATCTGGCCCTGCGCTCCTGCTTGTTGGGAGTTTTTGATGACTGCTTCAATCTCCTTACTTGTTATGGGTCTGTTCAGATTTTCTATTTCTTTCTGGTTCAGTTTTTGCAGTTTCTATGTCTCTAGGAATGCATCCATTTCTTTCAGATTGTCAAATTTGCTGGCATATAGTTGCTAATAATATGTTCTTATAATTGCGTTTCTTTGGTGTTGGTTGTGATCTCTCCTCTATCATTCATGATTTTATTTATTTGGGTCATTTCTTTTTTCTTTTTGATAAGTCTGGCCAGGGGTTTATCAATCTAATTAATTCTTTCAAAGAACCAGCTCCTAGTTTCATTGATTTTTTCTACTGTTCTTTTGGTTTCTACTTCATTGATTTCTGCTCTGATCTGTATTATTTCTCTTCTCCTGCTGGGTTTAGGCTTTCTGTGCTGTTCTTTCTCCAGCTCCTTTAGGTGTATGGTTAGGTTGTACACTTGAGACCTTTCTTCTTTTTTGAGAAAGGCTTGGATGGCTATATACTTTCCTGTCAGGACTGCCTTTGCTGTGTCCCAAAGACTTTGAACAGTTATGTTTTCATTATCATTTGTTTCCATGATTTTTTTTCAATTTTTCTTTAATTTCCTGGTTGACCCATTCATTCTTTAGAAAGAATGCTCTTTAGCCTCCATGTATTTGAGTTCTTTCCAAATTTCCTGTTGTGATTGAGTTCTAGTTTCAGAGCATTATGGTCTGAAAATATGCAGGGAATGATTCCAATCTTTTGGTACCAATTGAGACCTGATTTGTGACCCAGGATGATATCTATTCTGGAGAATGTTCTATGGGCACTAGAGAAGAATGTGTATTCTGTTGCTTTGGGATGGAATATTCTCAATATATCTGTGATGTCCATCTGATCCAGTGTGTCATTTAAGGCCTTTATTCCCTTATTGATCTTTTGTTTGGATGATCTGTCCAGTTCAGTGAGGGGGAGTGTTAAAGTCCCCTACTATTATTGTATTATTGTTGATGTGTTTCTTTGATTTTGTTATTAATTGGTTTATATAGTTGGCTGCTCCCATGTTATGGGTATAGATATTTAAAATTGTTAGATCTTCTTTTGGACAGACCCTTTGAGTATGATATAGTGTCCTTCCTCATCTCTTATTATAGTCTTTGGCTTAAAATCTAATTTATCTAAGAATTGCCACCCCAGCTTTCTTTTGATGTCCTTTAGAATGGTAAATTATTTTCCACCCCCTCACTCAAAATCTGATGGTGTCTTCAGGTCTAAAATGAGTTTCTTACAGACAGCATATTGATGGCTTTTGCTTTTTTTTATCCATTTTGATACTTTGTGTCTTTTGATTGGAGCATTTAGCCCATTTACATTCAGGGTAACTATTGAGAGATATGAATTTAGTGCCATGGTATTACCTATAAGGTGACTGTTACTGTATATTGTTTCTGATCCTTTCTTTTCTACTACTTTTAGGCTCTCTCTTTGCTTACAGAACCCCTTTCAATATTTCCTGTAGAGCTGTTTTGGTGTTTGAAAATTCTTTTAGGTTTTTTTATCCTGGAAGCTTTTTATCTCTCCTTCTATTTTCAGTGATAGCCTAGCTGGATATAGTATTCTTGGCTGTATGTTTTTCTCATTTCGTGCTCTGAATATATCATGCCAGTTATTTCTGGCCTGCTAGGTGTCTGTGGATAAGTCTGCTGCCAATGTAATATTTCTACCATTGAATGTTACAGACTTCTTTTCCCGAGGTGCTTTCAAGATTTTCTCTTTGTCACTAAGACTAGTATGTTTTACTACTAGATGATGTGGTGTGGACCTATTTTTATTGATTTTGAGGGGGAATTCTCTGTGTCCCCTGGATTTTGATGTTTGTTTCCTTTGCCATATTAGGGAAATTATTATAATTTGTTCCATTATACCTTCTGCCCCCCTCTCTCTTTCTTCTTCTTCTGGAATCCCAATTGTTCTAATGTTGTTTCATCTTATGGTATCACTTAGCTCTCGAATTCTCCCCTTGTGGTCTAGTAGTTGTTTGTCTCTCTTTTGCTCATCTTCTTTATTCCCCATCATTTGGTCTTCTATATCACTAATTCTCTCTTTTGCCTCATTTATTCCAACATTAAGAGCCTCCATGCTTGATTGCACCCCATTGATTCCTTTTTTGATATCAACTTGGTTAGATTTTAGTTCTTTTGTTTCTTCAGAGAGGGATTTTATTTCTCCAGACAGGGTTTCTCTAATATCCTCCATTCCTTTTCGAGCCCAGGTAGCACCTTGAGAATCATCATTTGGAACTCTAGATCTGACATATTACCAATGTCTCTATTGATTAGATCCCTAGCCTTCAGTATGGCCTCTTGTTCATTTTTTTTTTCCGCCTTGTCATTTTATCCAGATAGGAATATATGAATGAGAGAATAAAATGCTAAGAAGTTGGTAAAGACCCCAGGAAAATGTACACTAACCAAATCAGAGGAGATGCCAAACTGAGGGAGGAAAAGGGTCATAAAAAGAAATAAAAAAAAATGTATGTGTGTGTGTTCACCAGTCTAATATATACACACATATATATTAGACTGGAGATACACACACACACACACACACACACACACACACATATACATACATATATTAGACTGGCAAATAGAACAGAGGCACCCACTTGATTTTGGGTGTATTTTGGTCTCTAAGAAGAAAGTACCTCCCAAAATTTTAAGGAAAGAAATCCATATATATATACACACAAACACACACACACACACACACACACACACACACACACACACAAATAAGGGTAAACACAATGAAGGGATGGAATATGACTGTAAGGATGAAAATTTATAAAAAATTCTAAAAAAGGAATTGATAAGTTGGTTGGAAAAAGAAATAAGAAGAGAAAAAAGGGGAAGAGAATGTCCTCAGGCTAGAAACTAGAACAAAGCCCTGTGCTAGATGTAGGGTATATTTTGATCTATTAGAAGAAATTGTATCTTAAAATTTTCTTGGAAAAAAATCCTATATGTATACAAAAAATAAGGTTAAATACTATGTAGGTTAAAATATGACTATAATAGGGGCGCCTGGGTGGCTCAGTGGTTTAGGTCTCTGCCTTCGGCTCAGGTCATGATCTCAGGGTCCTGGGATCGAGCCCTGCATCGGGCTCTCTGCTCAGTGGGGAGCCTGTTTCTTGCTCTCTCTCTGCCTGCCTCTCTGCCTACTTGTGACCTCTCTCTCTGTCAAATAAATAAATAAAATATATAAAAAATATATGACTATAATAATGAAGGCTTAAAAATATTTTTTTAAAGAAAAGTATTGCTAAGATTAACTAGTTAAAAAATGGTAAAAGGGGAAAGAGGATAAGTTAAAAAATTAGAATAAGAAAAAAATAAAGTTAAAAAATTTAACTTTGCAAGACAAAAGGATCATGGGGAGAAAGCCATGAATTCCATGCATTGCTTTCGCTTATCTCTGGATTTTGCTTTTCTCTTTGATCAGTGAGCTTGGTCTTCACTGGGTGTTCTTACCGATCTTCTGGGGGAGGGGCCTGTTGTAGTGATTCTCAAATAATTGCACTGTCCTTGCCAGGGGCCAGGCTAAGAAATCTGCTTGAGTTCGATCTCAGGAGTTTTTGTTCCCAGAATGCTTTCCTTAGAGCTCTGGAGAATGGGAATGAAAATGACAGCCTCCCAATCTCCAGCCCTAAGGAGCTTAGAGCTCAGGGCCCCACTCCTCAGTGTGCTATCAGAGAAAAGTGATCAATCACTCCCATCCCCCTGGTCTTCAGCTGCACTCTGGGCTCACCCAGCCTGTGACTGAGTGTTCCTACCTCTGATGCACAGCCCCAGTTGGAGTCTCCAAACCCAGTGGATTCCTGCCTCCCGAGGAGGTAGGTGAGTCCCCCTGGATCTGCCACTTGTGGGGTCCCTGCTCAAAGAGCAGTGGCTCAACTGTGCCATGGATCACTGTTTAAGGTTACCCAGAGCTGAGAGCTCATTCCTTAGCTCTGTCTCTGTAGCTGGCTTCCCTGCTCCAATACCTGGCAACTCTGCCACACTCAGACAGCACCAGTCTTTCTTCAACCTCACGGGTCCTGAGGCCACACTGTCCCTGAGAGGGCTCCACCCCCGCTTAGCCTCTGGAGCACTATCCCTCAGTGAAGCAGACTTCTAAAAGTTCTGATTTTGTGCTCCACTGCTCTGCCACTTGCCAGGAGCTGGCCCCTCCCCTGTGGTCTGTCTTCCTGTCACCTTGGATTCACTTCTCTGCACGTCCTACCTTTCAGAAAGTGGTCGATTTTCTGTTCCTAGAATTGCTGCTTTTCTTCACTTTGATCACCTGTTGAGTTTGTAGGTGTTCAGAATGATTTGGTAACTATCTAGCTGAACTCCTGCAACCTGATACCATCTCAGTCTGCTACTCCTCTGCCATCTTGCTTCTCTTGGTCTTATTTATTTCTTAACTGTTTGATAGAATTTATTACAGAAGCCATCTGTGCCCCAGATTTTCTTTTTGGGAGGGCTTTTATTATAAATTCAATTTCATTGGTAGATGCAGAGTTGTTCTGATTATCTTAAGCTTGGTAGATTTCTGCTTTTAAAAACATGTTTATTGCACCTGAGTTGTCTAAATTATTGTTGTAAAATTCTTCATGATAATTATACATCGTTTTGATAATTGTAGAATATGTAGTGATATTAGCTCTCTTGTTGCATTGGTAATTTATTTCTTCTCTTTTTTTGATCTTTCTGGCAAAAGGTTTATCAATTTTATTGATCTCAAAGAACCAGCTTTTGATGTGATTGATTTTCTCTATTCTTTTTGAGTTTTTTTTCTTCCATTAATCTCCATTCTGTTCTTTATTATTCTATTTGCTTACTTTGCATGTCATTTGTTCTTTTTTTTTTAATTTCTAAAGACAAAAACTGAGGTCATTGAATTGAAATATTTCTTCTCTTCTAACATAGCCTTTAACATTACAAACTATATTTCTCACTCAGAAATACTCAGAAACTACATTTCTCACTCAGTACTCTTTAGTACTGCCCACATATTTTTATATCTTATATTTTCATTTTAACTCAGTTCAAAAACACTTTTAAATTTCTCTTTTGATTTCTTCTTTGAACAATAGGTTATTTAGAAGAACATTATTAGTTTCTAAGCACTTGGGAATTTTCCAGAAACCTTTCTGTTATTTATTTCTCACTTAATTCCATTGTGATAAGAGTACATACTTTACATAATTTGAATTCTTTTAAGTTTATTAGTTCTTGTTTTATAGCACAGATTATTAACTATATTGGAAAATGTCTGTGTGCAATTGAAAAGAATGTGTACACTGTTGTTGTTGGGTGGAATATTCTATAAATACCAATTATGTCCAATTAGTTGAGTGTATTGTTGAGGTATTTATATTATTATTGATCTTCTGTTTATTTGCTCTAACAAGTTTTGAGAGAAAGGTGTTGAAATCTCAGACTATAATTGTGAAATTTTTCTATTTGTACTGAATCTTCTGTCAGTTTTTCCTTTACTTATTTTGGAGCTCTTCCATTAGTTACACAAATATTTAAAATTATTATAACCTCCTAATGAGTTGACCTTGTTATATATTGTTTGAAATCTACCTTGTCTGATACTAATACAGTTACCTTAGACTTCCTTTGATAATGTTAGTGTGATATATCTTATTAATTCTTTAAAACTTTTTGTATTTTTATATTTAATGTTCACTTCTTATAGGCCTCATATTCTTGGGTCTTGCATTTTTCTCTTAACTGACAATCTCTATCCTTTAATCAGTGTTTTCAGACATTTACTTTCAATGTGATTATGGGTATGGTTAGGTTTAGAACTATCATCTTGCTGTTACACTTTAATTTGTCCCATTTCTTATTTTGTTCCCTGTCTTCCTTCTTTTTTAAGACTTCTTTTATATTAATTGAATACATTTTCTGATTCCATTGTATCTTTTTTTTTTTGGTTTATTAGTTATAGTTCCTCACACTGTTTTCTCAGAGATTGCATTTGATTTTCTAATATAAGAAGCTGGCATTCTTTTGTAAAGGGCCAGATAATAAATATTTTAGACTTGTGCACCACATATGGTCTTTGTTACATATTCATATTTCTTTAACTTTTAAAAATATGAAATAATTCTTAGCTTCTAGCTCATACAAAACCAGGCTGTGAGCCAGGTTGATCTGTGAGCTGTGGTTTGCCAACTGGTGGTATACATCTTACCAGTATTCCTGCAGTAATATTGCACCACTTCAGATTATAAGACTCTTCTAAGAATATACTTCATTCCTTTCCTTCTGGATCTTGTACTATATTTGTCACACATTTTACTTTTATGTATGTTATAAACTCTACAATGCATTTTTACTTTTGTTTAAACAATTATCTTTGAAATTGATTGAAATTATAGGAGAAAAAAATTGATACTCCACATAGTTTCCATTCCCTGAGCTATTCATTCTTTTGTGAATTTTGAGTATTGTTTTTCTTCTACCTGAAAAATTTCCTCTGATATTTCTGTTAGTGCAGGGTTGCTGGTGGTGAATTCTTTCTTGCAGCAAAATTTTCCCAGTGATGATTTCTTTCAGATTTTGTACATCTGAAAAAACAAACAAACAAACAAAACCCAACAACTCAATTTTGTCCTCTTGCTTTTTAAAGAGAATACTGTTTGGTATAGAATCCTAGGTTGACAACTTTTAATTGCTATCTTGGTTTATGTTCTGTGGGTCCTTAAAACGAATGTGTAGTCTGCTGTTGGATGGAATAGTCTATAAATGTTCATTAGATTCTTTCAGTTGGCCGTTATTGAGTTCTGTATTCTTGTTGATTTTATGTCTGATTGTTCTTTTAATTGTTGAGAGAGGGCTATTAAAGTGTCCATAATTGTGATTTTGTTAACCTCTCCTTTTCCTTTTTTTCATTTTGTGCTTCATATGCCTTGCACCTCTTTTGGATGCATATATATTAAGATTGCATTGTCTTTTGGTGGATTGACACTTTTGTCATTATACAATGTCCCTCTTTTCCCTGGTTATCTTTTTGCTCTGAAGTCCTATGATATTAATATACCTCTTTTGTTTTAAATTAATGTTTGCATGGTATACCTTTTTCTATCCTTTTACTTTCTACCTACCTATATTACTTTTGAGTGAATTTTCTACAGCAGCATCTCGTTGGGTGATGTTCTTTTATCCATTCTGCAATCTCTCTTTCTCTCCCTTTTTAAAAGATTTTATTTATTTATTTGACAGAGAAAGATCACAAGTAGGCAGTGAGGCAGGCAGAGAGAGAGGGGAAGCAGGCTCAGCAGGGATGCTGAGCAGAAAGCCTGATATGGGGCTCAATCCCAGGACCCTGAGACCAGAATCTGAGCAGATGGCAGAGGCTTAACCCACTGAGCCACCCAGGAGCCCTCTGCTGATATCTCTTTTAATTGGTATATTTAGACCATTTATGTTTCACGCAATTGTCAAAAAGTTAAGGGTGAAGTCTGCCCTTTTTTTTCATTTTCTGTTTTTTCTGTTTATCCTTTTTTCTGTTTTATTTCTCTCTCTTACTGAGAGTTACATGAACATTTTTTTTGTTGTTGTTATTCCATTTTATCTATTGTGTTTTTAATGTATCTTTTTGTATAATGGGTTTTTTATACTGGTTTCTCTAGGTACTACTTTATATATCCATAACTTATCAGGCCTACTGATGTTGACATTATACCCACTTGAATGAAACATAGAAACCTTATTTACATTTATGTCCCTTCCCCCACTTCTACTCATTGCAATTACTTTCATATACTGAGAGCTACATTAAGTAGTGTTATAGTTTTTGTTTCAACTGTCGTAACTAATTTAGAAAAGTCAGAGAAGAAAAGCCCATTGCATTTATCCATGTTTTTGCTTTTTCCAAATTCTTTCTTCTTGATATTTCAACGTTCTTTCTTTTATCATTTCATTTCTGTTTAGAGAAGTTCTTCACCATTCTTTTCATGTGCCTCTACTAGCAACAAATTCCTTTGGTCTGAGAATGCCCTGAGTTCCCCCTAATTTTTGAAGGATAATTTTGCCAGATATAGAATTCTGGGTTGATAGTTCTCCTCTTCCAGCACTTTCAAAATATTATGCTACTTCCTTCTGGGCTCCATGTTTTTCCTTATATAATAATCTTGTCTCTGTGGCCATTTTGTTTTGTTTTGTTTCTTTAGTTTTTCAGAACTTTCAAATGACTTTTCTTGGCATGGACTTTGGGAGATTTCTATATTTGGGAGTTCACTAATTTTCCTCAATTATACATTTATGCTTTTGCTAAATTTGGGAAAATTTCAGCTATTATTTTTTCAAATACATTTTTGGTCCCTCTTTCTTTCTCTTCTCATTCTAGAACTCTCATGACAGGCAATATGAAGATTTTTGTCATAGTCCCACGTGTCATGGAGGCTCAGTTCTTTTTTGAAATCTATTTTCTTCTTGTTCAGATATGTCTGTTTGTGTTATTGTCTCCACTTCATTTTTTTCCCCTCTTCCCTCTCCCTTTTGCCCTCAAACTTATCCACCAAGTTTTTTACTTTAGTTGTAATAAAAGAATAAAATTTCCATTTTGTTTGTCTTCCCATCTTGTATCTCTCCAACAGCACTCTGGCAGGGTGGAAGCTGAGCTTTTCACTTAGCTTCTGTTGGGGGCAAGGGGTTTCTATGACTGGTGCCACAGTTTTCTCACTGCGTTTAGCTGAAGGGCAGTATTTATTGTCTAAAGTATTTTAGGTAGAATCAGAATAATATTTAGTATAGGAATAATTATTCCAGACTTCAGGGTTGGGATTCTGTAAGCACTCTACCCAATGTGCTGTGAGCACATTTCCAACCTAATTTCTGGAATAGGTACTATTCCTAATCCTGTGAGATGCTGCCTGTACTATTCCTTACAACCTTTTCAGTTGCTTCTTCCTCACTCATAAGTGTTGATCAGTGCTCTGTTACCTAATTGAAGGGACTCTGCAGACCTCTGGGGTTCTCTCTCTTTATACCACCCTCATCTTCCATATTCTGTCCAGTCAACCCTTGTTGTCCTTTTCTTGCTTTCAGCTCCATTTTCTCCAGTCAGGGAATCCATCAGACTCCACCCAACTTTCTTCTTCCCCCATCACATCCTGATAACTCCCCACGGTTAATCAGCAGGGCATGGTTAAGTTCATTTCACTCACTTCCCATTTCAGGGATTGCTGCCTTTCAGGGCATGGTGTCCAGTATCTTGAAAAACTGTTGTTTCACATACCTTGTCTTGTTTTCCTTTTTTTTTTTTTTTTTTTTTTTAAGGAAAGATGGTCAATCTAGACTTCAATCCTCTACCTTGGCAAGAAAGCACAGTCCAAAGGAAAAGTTTTGAAAATGTATGTGGCTAGTTTCAAAGGCAACTCCAATATTCCAGGCTTCAGACAGCAAACACAACCCAACACCCCAAATAAGTGTCCCAGGAATGATGACAAGCAAGTACCTCTGTGTCCAAGCTGAGTGAACAGTGAGAATATGTTCACTGTAGGGGTTACATGAAATAATATATAATAATAATTTCCATCATCAGCCACTTATTCTTTGATGTTTGGGCTGTTGTCATTTATCAAATGTCTATATTAAGTTATATATAAGTTCAAATATCATATTTAGGATGAACAAGGCCTTAGAAACTAACATATCACCTTCCCTTTCCGTCACAACCATTCTGCTGATGAGAAAAGAGACCTAAAAATATTAATTAATTCGTATCACACCATACTAATGGAAATTGTGAATCCATTTCTATTTCCAGTCTTATATGTATCTTGCCCAGAATCATAATAATAGAAACTCCCACTTATTTCATGACTACTCTGTGCCAGGTGCTTTATATGTGGTATAAACTTTTCCAGAAACTTTTGAAGAAACATATAACTTGCCAAAGCTGAAACACTCCTAAGTGATGGCTATTATTGGGATTTAAACCTAGTTCTGTCTAGTTTCAAAGTCTGCGTTCTTTCCACAATACAGTATCATTACTTTTGTCATATTTCAACTTGTGTTATTATTTTCTTTATTTACCTTAGTATATCTTATCTATATTGAGGACACATGCAGTTCTATTTTAATTTTATTTCATTTTTCCTTCATGCTATGAGGATCATAGTTTGAGCTAGAAAAATTGTTTAAGAAATAATTTATCTAATTCTTAGTTTTGGAGAAGGCAATGTTATACTGCAGGTCAATTAATTCAATCAGGGTCACATGATATATTAATGATAGGACTTACCATTAAAGTCCCCGGATACCCAGGCTTAATGCTTCTTAAGCTGGGTTTTAGGGCCTGTATTATATTCATTAACAAAAGAAATGAGATGGGGAACTTGGCACTTCTCTCTGACAAGGAGTTAATGTAAGAATTAGGTGAGAGCATGACAAACAAGGACAACAAATAGCTGTAAAGAAAATGACTCTCGTTGGAGATGCACAACTGAAAATCAATTAACAAAAACAAACTGCTAATTGGAACAGCTCTGACCCTTCTTATAACCAAATTGTTATTGTGGTTTAATTTATGAGTCCTGTTACTACTCCAAATGAAATGGTCTTAATGGAGAATACCAGTTACTTCAGAAGAATTATTTCATTAAGAATGCATTCTTTTAAAATAGAACAATAACTGGAAATATTTGGAATAAATTCTCATTGAAGCAAGAGATATTAATTTGCTTCAATATTATAAGCTGATATTTGTTCCAACTATGTTCCACATAAAGTAGAACTGACTTGACTTTAGTTTGTTATACCCTCATAGAGTCTCCAAACCAGTGGTGTGAAGGTAGGTTAGCAACTGGGTAGTGTCTGCCAATTTTTATGGTGTAAAGAATCCCACTGTGGCCAATTTCAAGCTACCAACCTGACATCAACTGCCTGGCAAAACTCTTAAAAATTAATAATTGGCTCTCACAGGCCAATGTGAGCCAGCTCACTGCTCTTATTCCAAAGGCAAGAGAAACTTCTCTGACCCATATAGACTCTCCTTAAAAATTTTCAGTGGTCATTTTTTAATGCATCATGAACATAAACTGGTATAAGACAGAAGTTCTGGGGCGCCTGGGTGTCTCAGTGGGTTAAAGCCTCTGCTTTCGGCTCAGGTCATGATCCCGGGGTCCTAGGATCGAGCCCCACATTGGGATCTCTGCTCCGCAGGGAGCCTGCTTCCTCCTCTCTCTCTGCCTGCCTCTCTGCCTAGTTGTGATTTCTCTCTGTCAAATAAATAAAATATATATAAAAAAAAGACAGGAGTTCTGCTCTATAAAACTTAAAATTTAACTGGGAAGAAAGACTGTCATAAAATATAAATAACATGAAACAAGCAATATGCCAATAATTGGTATTTGATTAAAAGCTAAGAGATTCCATATAACTCACAATTTGTAGACTAAAATGTGCTTTTATTTTCTAGACCTTTGGTCTATCACCACCTTTGTTTAATTGTTTCAAGACCTTGAAAATTTGATCAAAAACAAAATCTAAACATGGAATTAAGAAAATCAGTGATCCTGTGTTTTTTGACTGTCATGGTTTCAAGTTAAAAAACAAATTATACATATCTTTAGCATCTCCTTTTCCATATTCAATAATAAATAAATTCATTTTAAGCTTTTTGTCACAAACATGCTACTAATGCTAAATATTTAAAGAGAAGTCAAGATACAGTCCAACATTCATTTTCTATTACTGTTGTAACAAATTACCACAAACTTAGTGTCTTGAAACAACAGAGATTTATTAACTTACAAGTCTTGAGGTGTCAACAAGACTGCATTTCTTCTGAAAGCTCTGAGAGATGAGGTTTTTTCTTTGCCAAAATTTTCCAGCTACTAGATGCAACCTGCATTTCTTGTCTCCTGGCTCGCTTCCTCCACCTTCAAAGGCAGCAGCTGCAGGTCAAGACTTTCTCACATCACTCCTCTCTGCCCTTGGCTTTTCTACTTTCCTCCTTTACTTTTAAGAATGCTTGTGATTCTTAATCCAGATAATCTAGAATGATTTCTCAATTTTAAAGTCAGTGGATTATCAACCTTAATTCCCTCTCCAATTTTAGTTCCCCTTTGTCATGTAAACTATCATATCTTCCTGGAGATTAGAATGCACACATATTTGGGGGGGCATTATTCTGTTTATCACAAGTCCTGATATTGAGGGAAGTCAAAGTCTGGCTACCTTTGAACCAGACATATAAACAACCACCTAATCCCTAAATGCTGGTGATCTCTTGGAATTCGATCCACCTATCCACTCACGAAGTGTCATGATTTCAACTACCACCTTTCTGTGGACAACTCCTAATTTTATATAGTTGTTTGTTTGTTTTGTTGTTGTTGTTGTTGTTGCTGTTTCTTTGTTGCTGACTCTGAACATGGACTCATATATCCAATTACTTCATATACATACCAGCCTTATCATAAACACACTGGAAGCATTTTCCTCCCAACCCTGTTCCTTCTATATTCTCCAGTTTTGTCAACAACACCTCTAGGCAGATCGTGGAAACATAGGAGTCCTCCTCAATTCTTCCTCTCTCTTTGCCCCATCCAAAGTTAATCACTAACTCCAAGATCTTTTACCTTTACTATGTCTGAAACTACTTTATTTCCCACAAGAGGATAACATCAACCTTGTTGAGATTCCCCCCCACACCCAAGTCCCTTGCAATTTTATGCCCCTGAGTCTTTGCTTGGGCCATCTATTCTGTTAAGGGATGCCTTTCTCCTTTTGTCTTGGCCAGCTCTGACTCATTCCCCAGGCTGAGCTAGGTTTCTCCCTCAGAGCTCCCCAAATTCACTACAACTATAACATTGTAAGCATCTCCTTGTCCTATAATGACTTCATTGTTAGTCCCCTCTTATAGAACTGAGAAACTCCTCAAGAACAGAGTGGACTGAGCCATCACTTTTGTGTCTACTCTAGCACAAGCCTGGAGCATAATTGGTTCTCAACAAACATTCTTTCTAAAAATATTGAATAGATTGATAACTGATGTCCAGGCATCTTAGAAGAACTTAGAAGTCTGGTATATTTAGATGTATAAGGATTTAACATTTCAAAAAAACTTAAAGCATTTTGAGCTCACTGCAAATTGTAGAAAAATGTAAGGTGTTATTTATAATGACTACTAATAAGTTTATCCTGTAGGAAGCAATAAACTTGTTAGTAATAATCTAACTATGCATATCATTATTACATCACTTTAAAATTGATTTTAAACTCACTTGTCTGATGACTTTGGTCTTTATGTGGTGTGTGGGCAGCAAATCCTCAAGCTTTAGTGTATATTATAGGCAGAGATTGGGGGCTTCAATGAGACATTGTGTACCAGATTTCCATCATACCCTCCTCTTACGTCCATATCAGAGGATATGCTGCCATAGTGAAGGCATGCTGGACTGTGATCAGGAGAATGTCATCTATACTCAGCGATGGATATTAGAGTTAAAGACACTCTAAATAAGAAATGATCTTGAAACCAGTTTGTCAAGACATCATGAAAGTTAAGATGTTAACTACAAATGTGATTAAGAACTAGAACAAGCTACCTCAGGATTTTGTCAGTTTTTTAATCCTAGAACTCATAAATATGGACTATTAGATACACTGGACAAATCCATCTGTCTTGTCTAATTTATTTGCCAGGTTGGAGGCAGATGAGTAGTTGGTAATAGAATGTTTTGTCAGACCGGAACATTTCTTGAATAAATTTAGATAGGAATTTTTTTTTAGATAGGAACATTTCTTAAACACTTAAAAGTTCTAACATTTTTCAATGCAGGACCAAAGAATTGACCCCAATAAATTAATACCCTGTAACCTTGATTAGGATGATAACTGAGAAGTAGAGGGCAGATACAGAGTGAGTTTATCAGGATAGGGAATAATCTCCAAGTACACAGTCTCTGTTTTTCTTACGGGAAATGAAATGACTGCCTTGTCCACTGGTGAGATTATTATTATTATTTTTTGCCATTTTAGTGCAGATTGATCCTTGAAGCTCAGCATGACAGCTGCTTTTTTGTTTTAAAAGATTTTATTTATTTATTTGACAGACAGAAATCACAAGCAGGCGGGGGGGGGGGGGGGGAGAAGGCTCCCTGCTGAGCAGAGAGCCCAATGTGGGGCTTGATCCCAGGACCCTAGGATCATGACCTGAGCCGAAGGCAGAGCCTTTAACCCACTGAGCCACCCAGGTTCCCTGACAACTGCTTTTAAAAGTCTAATATGCCCCCCCGGAAATAAGATAAAATCTACTTCATATAGTATCAAACTTATCCTCCATGGCTCTGGCAGTCCCTAAGGAATCTAATTTCCTTTCCCCATTTTTGGTATCACATAAGTGGATACTTTAGTTTTCTCAAGAAAAATTTGAATTTAGTTCTATTTTAGAATGCTAAATATCTTTTATATACAAGGCAGATCACACAGTGAACTATCATCTTTCCAGTATCATCAGAGTCGGATTATTATTAAAGAGACAAAATTAAGAAGCGCACCCACACTAATTTATAAAATAATTGCTAAGTATATTTACTAAATACATAACTACCAATTTTCTAAATAGACAAAAATTAAGATGTATGGGCATATAAATGAAATCTCAAAATAAAAAAATTACTTACTGGTTTCTTGCTGGATTATGCATTTATTGAAACAACCAAGTATTATTAACTAATGAATTTTCCTCCCCTATGTTAACCAGATTAGCAGATGTGAAATTTTTGGAATAGTGTCTAGCACATGATAAATATTATATAAGTATTCACTACTAGTATTTACTAGTATTTACTCATTGGTTACCTTACACTGTACACATATGAACAATCAATTTTGCAGGAGCCTTCATGAGTTTTTAAACATTTCTGTGGGTGGTCAAACACAGCTTGAGAATAATTTCTTGAAAAATAGCACTGTTCTCAATAAAGAACATGGCTCTGATTCAGGATACCAGCCATCCTGGGAAACAAAAAGAGTCAGTTTTTTTTTTTTTTTTGGTTTCTTTTTTTTTTAATTTATTTATTTATTTTTATTTGCTTATTTACAGCATAACAGTGTTCATTGTTTTGGCATCACACCCAGTGCTCCATGCAGTACGTGCCCTCCCTATTACCCACCACCTGGTTCCTCAACCTCCCACCCCCCCCCTCCTGTCACCCCTTCATAACCCTCTGGTTGTTTTTCAGAGTCCATAGTCTCTTATGGTTCATCTCCCCTTCCAGTTTCCCTCAAGAGTCAGTTTTTAAAGCTCAGGCATTAACTGAGCAAATTAGTAACAATTTACCATTAACCCACATTGAGCACTTAGGTAGTCACTGTTCCAATCACATGAGGATTGACTAAGGAACAGATGTGCTTAGAGATGAACTGGGAAAAAAAAAAGTACTGTAATTGAGATTGCTCATTTTCATTTTATTTTATCTTTTGCATTGTATTTGGTCCTCAGAAGTACATTTTAGGAAGGGTATTGGCAAACGAAGATATGCCCAAAGGCAGATGCCTGGAATCTGTGAATCATGTCACACAGCACATGACTGAGCTTGCTGGGTTTGTTCAGCCTAAAAAGGAGATGGACAAAAGGAAAGCATATGGGCCATCCAAATATTTGAGGAATGTTTCATTTACTTTTGAGTAACTCTAAGAAATAAATTAAGGAATAAGAAATAGTTGAGTAAATGTTTTTTGACTCAGCATAACAAATGTTGCCTGCAACACTGAGCTGTCCCAATGAAAATGGTAGTGAGGTCACTGTCACTGGAAATTATAACGTCACAAAAATGCCATATTTAGATAATCCTCAAGAAATGCCTGTCACAAAGCGAAAATGAACTTTTGGGACTTCATCAAGATCAAAAGCTTCTGCACAGCAAAGGAAACAGTCAACAAAACAAGGAGGCAACCCATGGAATGGGAGAAGATATTTGCAAATGACAGTACAGACAAAAGGTTGATATCCAGGATCTATAAAGAACTCCTCAAACTCAACACGCACAAAACAGATAATCATATCAAAAAATGGACAGAAGATATGAACAGACACTTCTCCAATGAAGACATACAAATGGCTATCAGACACATGAAAAAATGTTCATCATCACTAGCCATCAGGGAGATTCAAATTAAAACAACATTGAGATAGCACCTAACACCAGTTAGAATGGCCAAAATTAGCAAGACAGGAAACAACGTGTGCTGGAGAGGATGTGGAGAAAGGGGAACCCTCTTACACTGTTGGTGGGAATGCAAGTTAGTGCAGCCACTTTGGAGAACAGTGTGGAAATTCCTGAAGAAATTAAAAAATAGAGCTTCCCTATGACCCTGCAATTGCACTGCTGGGTATTTACCCCAAAGATACAGATGTAGTGAAAAGAAGGGCCATCTGTACCCCAATGTTTATAGCAGCAATGGCCACAGTTGCCAAACTGTGGAAAGAACCAAGATGCCCTTCAACGGACGAATGGATAAGGAAGATGTGGTCCATATACATGATGGAGTATTATGCCTCCATCAGAAAGGATGAATACCCAAATTTTGTAGCAACATGGACGGGACTGGAAGAGATTATCCAGAGCGAAATAAATCAGCAGAGAGAGTCAAGTATCATATGGTCTCCCTTATTTGTGGAGCATAACAAAGAACATAGAGGACATGGGAGATGGAGAAGAAGGGAGTTGAGGGAAATTGGAAGGGGAGGTGAACCATGAGAGACTATGGACTCTGAAAAACAACCTGAGGGTTTTGAAGGGGCAGAGGGTGGGAGGTTGGGGAACCAGGTGGAGGGTAATAGAGAGGGCACATATTGCATGGAGCACTGGGTGTGGTGCAAAAACAATGAGTACTGTTATGCTGAAAATAAATAAATAAATAAATAAATAAATAAAACCAAAAAAGAAAAAAAAACAAAACAAAAGAAATGGCTATCACACACTCCTCCTTTCACATGTGAGGAGAAGACCTCAAAGAATTGATGTGTCATGCTTAAGATCTTATCACTACTGGTGGCAGTAGTGTCCCCAGGTGTTTCTGCTCAAAGCCCTTCCACTTAGACTCAGAAGTAGCAGTGCAGATGTCAGGTGACTAACAATGGCACAAAAGGTACTGAATCGTTGCAAGATGGAGCTAGATCACACCCAAGAATTCTGCTACTGCTCAGGGAGTATGTTTTGAATTTGGGGATTACTTGATTGACATGTTTGGATTCTTTTTTTTTTTTTTAAGAATGAATTTTGTAATTGCAAGTAAATATCATTCATCTTCTGTGACTGTTGCTGTTCTCAGTTGTTCCAGTCACAGAATTAGCCACATGCACTAAGGAGCACCATCAATTCTGCTAGACACAAACAGAAATGGCCCCTTTTGGGATGGCTGGGTGGCTCAATTGGTTAAGAGTCTGCTTTTGGCTCAGGTCATGATCCCAGAATCCCGGGATCAAGTCTAGGTAGGCTCCCTGCTCATCAGGGAGTTTGCTGCTCCCTCTCCCTCTGCCCTCCATCACCCCCCTCCCACCGCCACCGCCGACTCATGCTGTCTCTCAAATAAATAAATAAAATCTTTAAAAAATGGTCCTTTTTCAGGCTACTAAGAGCTAATACTGCTACCCTACTGGGAATATTTATGCATTCCATTCACAGAAAAGGCATTCTAATGATAGAAATTCAGAACAAAGTAATTAGAGGAAAACGAGATTGATCTGAGGAGAGGGGGAAGGCAGATTTGTCTAGATAATTCTTTGGTCCTAAAATCATATTATATCTCCTTTTTTGAAAACTTAATGATCAGAAAGAACTTTGCCTTTATCTTCTAAGTGCACAGTCTGAATGCTTTGTTAATATGTGCTCTTAATCTCAATGCACAAATTCTAGTCAAAACTTTTTCTTACCCATGATTACATGAAAGATGGTTCATTAAAAGCTTCAAGTTTTAGTAACTTGATTCCAATTTGGCTATGAATACATGAAATTTTACTAATACAATGTTGATGATGATTTTTAAAAGTATTATAAGAGCTAAGAGCTAACATTTATTTATTTTTATTTTTATTTTTTTAGATTTTATTTATTTATTTGACAGAGAGAGAGCACAAGTAGGCAGAGAGAGATGGTGAAGCAGGCTTCCTGCTGAGCAGAGAATCTGATGCAGGGCTCAATCCCAGGATCCTGAGATCATGACCTGAGCTGAAGGCAGAGGTTTTAACCCTTTAAGCCACCCAGGCACCCAAGAGCTAACATTTATTGAATACAAATTATGTTGGGTCATGTGCTAAGCATTCTACATTCATTATTTCATAACTGGTATTAGATACCACTATTGTTGCAAATTATATTGCTACAAACAGAAAAATTACAAAATGAAGTCTAATGCATGCACTAACCATACAGACTTTCAGATGTCACAAAGCTAGGAAACAGCCAAATTGAGATTCAAACCCAGATCTACTTGAATATAAAGCAAATGCAGAGAAAGAAAAATAGTGCCTGATAGAGAGGAGAGCTAGAGAAAAAGACTTGATTTTGGAAAAAAAATTGAATATGAACAAAGCTATCATTTTTGTCATATTTCTTATAATATGCTTATCATGCCATTAAGAGAAAGAAAATCTTTCCTCTGATTTTCTCAAGGTAATGATCAAATCTCTTTATATCATTCTCTAGCACTTTGTTATATAAACCATCATAAATAATCTGGTTTTCTTCCTTCCTCTCTCTCTCTCTCTCTCTCTTTCTTTCCCTCTTTCTCTTTCCTCCCTCCCTTCTTTCCTTCCTTCCTTCCTCTTTCCCTCTCTCTCTCTGTCCCTCTCTCTCTCCCTTCCTTCTTCCCTCCCTTTCTCTCTTCCCTCCCTCCATTCCTCCCTTCCTTCCTCTTTCCTTCCTTTCTTCTTTCTTTCTTTCTTTTTTTTTTTTTTTTTTAAGATTTTATTTATTTATTTGACAGAGAGAGATCACAAGTAGGCAGAGAGGCAAGCAGAGAGAGTGAGAGGGAAGCAGGCTCCCTGCCGAGCAGAGAGCCCGATGCGGGACTCGATCCCAGGACCCTGAGATCATGACCTGAGCCGAAGGCAGTGGCCCAAACCACTGAGCCACCCAGGCGCCCCTCTTTCTTTCTTTCTTTCTTTCTTTCTTTCTTTCTTTCTTTCTTTCTTTCTTTCTTTCTTTCTCTCTTTCTCTCTTTTGGTTTATTTATGCATTTCTTTGCAGTTTAAAATATTTATTTTCTCCAGCTTTATTGAGATATAGTTGGCATATAACATTGTGTAAGTTCATAAAGTACAAGGTGTTAACTTGATACACTTATATAACAAAATACGTATCACCTTAATGTTAGGTAACACCTCCATCATATCACATAATCAGCATTTCTTTTTGTAGTTAGAACACTTAAGTTTTACTCTTTTAGTAACTTTCAAGTATATAATACAGTATTATTAACTATAATCACCATATTGCACATTAGATACTCAGAGCTCATTCATCTTATAACTGGAAGTTTGTACGCTTTGACGTATATCTCCTTATTTCTTCCCTCTCCAGCCTCTGGGAACCCTCATTCTACTCTCCATTTCTGTGATGTTAGCTCTTTTACATTCCATATGTAAGTGAGATCATACAGTATTTGTCTTTCTCTGTCTGATTTATTTCACTTAGTGCAATACCCTCAAGATCCATCCATGTTGTTGCAAATGGCAGGACTTCCATCTTTCTCATGGCTGAACAATATTCCATTGCATGTGTCTACTGAAATGTAGATTTGGATTCTATAACTATTTTGAGCTCAGGAGGGGCTCCCCATGAATCCTTATGACAATATAGATCAAAGAGAGGATCTCAGGAATTAGATAACTGGACAATCCAGCCTACTCATGAGACACTTGCGCTCCCAAGACTTTGGTCTTTGTCCTACTGTCAGCTCTCTACAATTATTTAACTTATTATACTTAACCATAAAGTGAGGATTGTGGCATTTATTTAGTCACACACATTAATGATTGATTGGATAAAGTATAAATTAGAGGAACATGAGACATTAATTGATTTGGTATAATAATTTTCTCCACCCGTTCCACTAAAATGACCATAGGTTAATCGTCGGTAGAACTTTGTCCCTTTTCGGGTATAATAGATATTTTTGAAACACCACAAATAATCAGTTACTGGGAATCAAATCATCCATCTGATTTTGAGGCCCCTTGGCATGTCATCCTTTCTCCCTTTTGTATCTTTGAGGATAGACTCATTAGGCTCAATGCCACGGTCAGTACAGCTTATAATTGGTGTCTGACTAGCTTCAGAATGAGCACTTTTAGAATAACACTCTATACTTTCAAAATCAGAAGATAAAAAAAGTTCTTAATCACAAAACTCAGTAGAACTGAAGTATTTGATTAAATAGTTGAGAGTCAGAAATTTTGTTCATTAATTTCCATTTGTCGTTTATGTACATGCCATGGAATGGGCTCAGAATATTGACCTGATTGGTCTCTTGGTGGAAGTGAGTTCATCTCAGATGACACATGTAACTTTGATACTTTGTGTGATGGATGATAACAACCTCTACATCCTTAATCTGGGAACAATGAACTCCAGATATGGAAGCAGGATCTTTATTTATTTTTTATTTAATTTAAATTCAATTCACCAACATCATTAGTTTCAGATGTAGTGTTCAATGATTCAATTGTGTTTAACACCCGGTGCTCATCACATCACATGCCCTAATGCACCTCACCCAGTTACCCCATCCTCCCACCCATTTCCCCTTCTGCAACCCTCAATTTATTTCAGAGGCAAGAGTGTCTCATGGTTTATGTTCCTCTCTGATTTCTTCCCATTCAGTTTTCCCTTCCATCCCTTGCAATCCTCTCCACTATTTCTTATACTCCACATGTGAGTGAAACCATACGATAATTGTCTTTCTCTGATTGACTTGTTGCACGTATCAGAATACTCTCCACTTCCACCTACATTGAATGAAGTAAATGATAGGTATTTGTCCTTTGTGATGGCTAAGTAATATTCCACCACATATATGAACCATATCTTCTTTATCCATTCATCTGTTGAAGTCTATCTCGACTCTTTCCACAGTTTAACTATTGTGGACATTGCCACTATGAACATTGGGGGTGCAGGTGCCACTTCTTTTCACTACATCTTATCTTTGGGGTAAATACCCAGTAGTGCAATTGCTGGGTTGTAGGCTAGCTTTATTTTTTAATCACTTAAACTTTAAGTTCCTCAGCTTTAAGTTCTTTAATAGCTCAGCAGTGCTTTCTGACTAAAGTTGTAATTTTTTAGCATGGTGTTAGCCTTTCATGATCTAGTTCCTTGTTATCCCTCCAATTTCCTGTCTTACCATCCCACAGGCCAGGTCTCCATACCACACATATACACTGCTCACCTTCCCTAGACATTCCATGCTAGCTCTGGCTTTGTTCTTGTAGTTTCTTCTGTCTGAAACTCTCTAGCCACCCCTTCTCCCCCTAAGCCAAGGCGACTTCTGATCATTTGTCAGAATATACCCTGCTATCCTCTCCTAGAAGATGGCTTTTTGCTTTGACTCCCTTGCCCACCCTTAGCTTTGCGTCTTATTATGTCTGTATACCTTATATTTCTCCTGGCAATCACTAGTACTTTTCCTGTCTCTATTTATTTGCCTAATTTGAAAATTTCATATTCATAGTCTTTGGTGACTGGCTTCTTTCAGTCAGCATAGTATTTTCAAGGTTTATTCATGTTATGGATGTCTCAGTACTTCATTCCTTTTTACGGACAAATAATATCCCATTGTATATGCATATCACATTTTGCTTCTTCATCAGTTGATAGAGATTTGAGTGCTTTTTACTTTTTTAGCTTTTCTGGATAATGGCATTATAAATAACCACATGCACTGTTTTTGAGGACATATATTTTTATTTCTCAGTATATACCTAGGAGTAGAATTGTTGAGTCATATAGAAACCTAATATGTAACCTTTTGAGGAGTAAGCAAATATTTTCCCAAAGTGGTTATCACTTTGTAGTCCCATCAACATATATGAAGGTTCCAATTTCTCCTCATTCTCAATACTTGTTAATTTCCTTTTTTTTTAAATTGCAACCATCCTAGTGAGTATGAAATGCTGTCTTACTATGGTTTTGACTTGCATTTCCCAATAGTTAATGATTAAGTGTCTTTTCATTGGTTTATTGTGTGTGTATATCTTCACCAGAAAATTTTTAACATTTCTTTTGCTGGTTTTTAAATTGGCCAATTTTTAAATCAGGTCATTTGACTTTGACTTATTGAGTCATAGTGTTTCTTATGTATTCTGGATACAGGGCTTTATCAGTATCTAATTTTCAAATATTTTCCACCATTTTACTGGGTGTATTTTCATTTTTTGATACTATTGTTTACAACATAAGTGTTTTTAATTTTGATGAAATCCATTTTATCTTTTATTTCTGTCATTGCTTATACTTTTGGTGCCATATCTGAGAAGGTTTTCCTTACCTTGAGGTCATGAGGATTTACTTCTAAGTTTTTTTCCTAAGAGTTTTATAGTTTTAGCTCTTATATTTAGGTCTTTGATCTATTTTGAATTAATTCTTGTGTGTGGTATAAGAAAGAAGTCCAACTTCATTTTTTTTCATATGGATATTTCCCAGAACCATTTGTTGAAACAAGAACTAGATCATGTTGGAATTGTCTTGGCACCCTCATGAAAAATCAATTGTCCATAAATGCAAGACACTATTTATGCATTCCCAAAAGGAACTCCAGAACTCAGTCCCCCGGATCCCTGTAGGGCCCACAAGGAGCACCATTATTCTCCCCCCTACCAATTGCCTAATTGGTTTAGTATAGTCACAGTCACATTTTCTCACTATGCTCTTTTTGTATTATTGTTCTGCTTCTGTGCACACTAGTGGCCTCCACTAGCTGAAGCTGGCTTTACATTTCCCTCATGCAAAATATGGCATGTGTATGTTGTAGAGTATATTTGAGGTGACACACACACACAAAAAGTTCTTTGAAGTCTGTTCAGTGAGTCTTTCTGTGACCAGGACTCCAGAAACTGCCTGGTAATATCCAAAGAAATGGAGAATGTTGTTAAGTGACATAGCCTAAAGATAGGTGGTCAGACATCCAGTGTAAACAACCGTAAAGACTTGCTGTCAACATTTCACTGTGGGCATATGCTGAGAGCTACAGGAAGAGATCACAGGAGGGATTGCTATAATGAATTACCCTTTTCTAGATTTTCTTATTACTTCCATGGTATTCTGTTTATTCTCCTAGTCAACCTGTATTATCCTCTAATTTTCTATTGCAGTTTCTAATGGGAGATAAATGGCTAAGTGAAAGTCATAGTTGTCAGAATTGAGTTAAAATCCCATTTCCACCACTTACTAGCCATGATATCCTGGAGAAAGTATGTGGCCTCATTAAACCCTGGTCTCCTTATCTGAAAATAAGGATCCTTATTTCATAAGATGGCTGGGAGAATTAAATGAAGTCTCACCAATGTAGCAATTATGAATGGCACGCACATACACTAAACTGTATTAAAAATGTATAAAAATGATTAATATCTTCAGCTTCTTTAGTCATATGCATTTATAATTATGAGCTAAAAAAAATTCTCAAACTTAATCTGTGGTTAGGATGGTTATTTCCCTCCCAGTGTAAAGTACCATTTATTTCAGACTCCTGAATGAGGTCTGTACTTGTGGTATGTAAGTAATGCATTGAAATTAATGAATAGAAAAATATGTTATATTATTCCAGCTATATTTGTAAATATGTATATGCATATTCCAGCTTCGAGAGAATTTTGTGATGATTAATGAATCCGGTATCAAATGTTTATGGAAATTGTATTATGATCAATAAACTAGTCCAGCCTATTTAATAGAAATGTGGTCAGAGCAGGTGGGCAAGTTCATCCTGCTCCTGGGCCCCCCTCATAGCATGGACTTTCCAGGCAGCATAAAAGTAGATTGTTTCCCATGTTAAAAAAGAAGAAGAAAACAAAACAAAACAAATGTGGTCGGAACTTTTGACCTTCCTTGAAAACTAAAAAAAGCACATGGAATACAGAGGGTACTAAAAATTGATAATTACATCCTTAATTCTTCTTTAGAGTGTGAGCTCCTCTAGGCAAAGCTCATATTTTTCATATTTGTATTTCCTTTACCTAACAGGGCTGCTTGTTAAATGTATATTGATGAATGAAAGATGAAAGGAAGGAGAGATGGAAGGAAGGAAGAGAAAAATAAAAAGCTCACCTGGGTTGACTTCACCTGATGGCATACGCTCCCCTTGATTTTGGTGCTCTCATCCCAACCCAAAAACGGCATCACAATTTTACTATCCTGTGTCTATTCTCTCAGTGTTCAGTTTTCTGTTAAATATTTTAATAATTGTAGTACTGATGATCATTATCAAGGTAATTAGATTACTTCGTGAATAGCATTTATTTATGCTATAATAATATTTATGCTTTAATATCTTAACTCATAAAGGTTATTAATGTGAGGACTTCTCGTATCCTAATGGAGCATCACAAACCTATTTTCTAAAGGAGGATTCCCTTATGTCCACCTTCTTTTCCCTTCTTCATGGCTATGGTAAGCTGCATACACTCAGGTAGAGCCCAATCAACATCCATCATGATGCCAGGCTTTCTAGACATAATACTAGGAAGGAAAGACTTAAACAAAATAAAGTTAGAAAAAGTGATCAAGTTTTTCATAGCAAATTATGTTCATTCCCATTTAAGTGAATCTTATTCTTTCTACTTTTTTCTCCCTTTTCCTTATCACATACTTTTCCACTCTGTGGTTGCTACTGTATTGATGTGCATCTCCGCTATAGTCTTCTAAATTAGTCATATCCTGGATATAAAATAGTCTTCTTTTGAGAAAATAGCTAAAATGAACAGTTACAATAAATCACCTGATGCTGGGTCAAATTTTTTAAATAATTCATGATTTTTCCAGGTTTACATGGAGTTCAGGAGAATAACTAAATCTGGAAAGAGATGATTAGTTCCTTAGAGTTGTATGTAGTATTTCACTACCACTTTTCCACGAGTTCAAAAAAGGAAAAAATTATATATATATATATATATTTACATATGTATATAATTTATTTTTTATTTATTTATGGGAACTTGCAATCTAAACATGAAGAGTAATCTAAGATCAGGCTGGTAAAGTACGAGGTTGAGAAAATATTCCTCACTCTTTAAAAACTACTTCCAATTCAGTCACTTTTTGTTCAAGAATTATGGGACTAAGTTTCTTCTTTGACTAGTACAGCTTTGACCTTAGTTGTCCTAAGTGTGAGTTATCTGTGATTTCCAAAATTAATTGGGATGCTGTTTCACTCCATTCTATTCAGATATGTTTGCCTTGTTGTACATGAAGGTAACATATTAAAGATTTTTTTTTAGATTAAGGTTTTAGGTACAAGAAATGTTATTTAATTTACATATAAAAATGAGAAGTTTTTCTGTGACATAACAGTGAGACAAGATAATATTTAACTTGAACAAAAAAAGATAATTTAAATCAGAGGGATAATGTCTGGAGTTTTCATACTCTATCCATATTAATACATCTTGAATCATTACTACAATTGTGGGTAGAAAATGTATTGATATCTTTGGGTTCTTTTTTTGCCACAAACTCAGCATCATAAAATCATAGAAAAAAAGAGTTTAAAGAAACATTAAATGTCTATTAAATCCTTCATTTCAGCCTTAATGAAATTAAGTATTTACCCAAGAAGAAATAGATCAATCCCTAGAATAATATTACCATGCTGTAAGACTAAATTTACTCAAAAAAATGGCAGAAAGAGGAAATAGAATAAAAATTATAGAAAAACTGAGAAAAAGTAAAAACCAAAAAATCCTTCAAACTCTGAAATAGGCCATCTGGCTCAGAAACAGATAATTTCAGGTACTTTAAGTTTTTTCCAGAAGCAAATAAGAACAGAGCATTTTCTAACTCATTCCACAAAGCTGGCATAATCCTGGTACTAATAACAAACAAAAATAGAATAAAAATTAAAAATACATCAGTTTTGTTTATGGATGTGCATGTGAAAGTCCAAACAAAATGTTAAATGATATGTATAGCTATAGTTAAAAATAATGACACATTTGGCAAACCATAGTTTAAAGAATCCAAGGACAGATCAGCCATGTGAGATCTATTAATACCATTTACCATATTATGAGACTTAATGAGATAAAATATGATCATCTTGGTAAATGTGAAAGAAATCATGCTTTCTAATGGAAAAAGGAAAGTCTCTTAGGGAATAGAAAAAATACTTTTTATAATTTAATAAAATATAGTTATTAAAAACATATAAAGAGTAATAATTAAAGCATGAATATCAAAAGTATTAATATTATTTTTGAGGACAGACCAAGACAGTTTACTTGCATACCTAGTTTTTAACTTGGTTCTTAGGTGTTAGCCAACATTTCAAGCTTTAAAAAGTGCATTTATACATCTTGGAAAAAAAATCAGTGGATATTATTATTATCTAGAATAATCTTAAAACTCATGAAAACCAATACAAGATTTTAGTAAACTTGTTTTATTTAAGATAAATCAACAACATATTTCTTTCCATCATTAATAACCAATATACAAATGAATAAAAATTTTTTACTAATGGTAAAAATAAAATAAAACTATAAAGTGCTTAGGAAAAAAACTTATGAAGAAATATATAAAATTTTATAAAGAACAATATAAAGCTTTATGTAAAGACGTGATATATAACCTAAAATATATACAATTTGTTCAATTTTGTAAAGATATCAGAATTTTTAAAGAAAGTCTTATTTAATTACAATCAAAGTCTTTCATAATGGGATTTAATACAGTTGATTTAAAGTAATCTGGAGAGAAAATCAACGTATGTTGTCAATAATATTTTGAAAAAATAAGAATATGAAAATACTTAAAATTATGTTAATTAAAAGTATATTATTTCTATTTTAAAATATCACAAATCACTTGAAAACATCATAAAATGGAGAAATAGATTCACAAAAATATGCAGTGCGAAAATCTAGTGATTTTCAATCACTATTTTAAATCAGTGAGGGAAAGACCAACTATTCAAAAAAAATTAGTAACAACTGGCTATGCTTTAGTGGAAAATAAACTAGGATATCTACACACAAAAAATAAAGCTCAGATAAATTAATGAGTTAATATAAAATATGAGAGAATTTAAGAACTAGTTTAGGAGTAGGAAAAATTTCTTAAACAAAACAGAAACAAATATTCCCCAGCTTGGAAACAACTGATAGTGTTGACTATATTTCAAAAGCCATCATGAACAAAATTAAAATCCAATGAACCTAAAGAACATTTTCATATATATGTGTGTATATATGTGTGTGTGTGTGTGTGTGTGTGTGTGTATGTGTGTGTAGTAATTTACAGAAATAAAAAATGAAAGTGTTCCATGAACATCTGAAAGTATCACCAATATCACTAGTAATCTCAAGTGCAACTTAAAACACAAGCTATAGAATGCCTGGGTGGCTCAGTCAGTTAGGTGTCTGCTTTCTGCTCAGGTCCTGATTCCGGAGTCCCAGGATCCAGCCCTGCCCAGGGCTCCCTGTTCAGTGAGGAGTTTGCTTCTCCCTCTGACCCTCCCCCCTCATGCTCTCACTCACTCTCTCTCAAATAAATAAATAAATAAATAAAATCTTAAAAAAAAAAAACCCACAAGATATTTTTCCCTACTAGACTGACAATATTCAAAGACTTAATAATATCCAGTGTTGACAAAGAAATGAGAAAAAATAATATGCAATTGAAAAGAGCATAGGGGCGCCTGGGTGGCTCGGTGGGTTGGGGCCTCTGCCTTCAGCTCAGGTCATGATCTCAGGGCCCTGGGATCGAGCCCCGCGTCGGGCTCTCTGCTCAGCATGGAGCCTGCTTCCCTTCCTCTCTCTCTGCCTGCCTCTCTGTCTACTTGTGATTTCTGTCTGTCAAGCAAATGCATGAAATCTTAAAAAAAAAAAAAGAAAAGAAAAGAGCATAAATTAGGATGGTCTTTCGAAATGCAATTTGATTATGTCTACCAAAAACAAGAATGAAAATGTTCAGCAAAAGTACATGTGCATATGTATGAAGATATATAAGCAAAGATAAGGGTATGTTTTGACAGCCATTATTGGCTGGGGCAAATATGTAGCAATATGGAAATGAATATGTTTCTTATGATCCATCCATCTATTCATATCAGAGAACACTAATGAATGACTAAACAACATGGGATAGATAATACATTTTTGACATGGAATAATTTCCAGAATATAAATAAATATTGAAACAAAAAATAGAAGTTACAGAAAGTAAGTTAAGAGTGAACCATATAGGGACGCCTGGGTGGCTCAGTTGGTTAAGCAGCTGCCTTCCGTTCAGGTCATGATCCCAGCGTCCTGGGATCGAGTCCCACGTCGGGCTCCTTGCTCAGCGGGGAGCCTGCTTCTCCCTCTGACTCTGCCTGCCACTCTGTCTGCCTGTGATCACTCTCTCCCCCCCACCTGACAAATAAAAAATAAAAAAATCTTTAAAAAAAAAAGAGTGAACCATATAGTTGAAATGAAAAAATAAAAACAAAGCTGGGGATGTGTATGTATTTACTGTAAATTAAAGAATATGTTGAAAGTATGCTTCACAACATTTAGTGTGGGAGAGGTTGAGGATGGAGTGGGACATCAAAGGAGGACTTACCTCTTTTGTTTTTTTATATTTCTCTGTATTTACATCTTTACAAAGAGAGGTACTCACTTACAGAACTAAAAAAATAAAATAAAAATAGAAAAGCAATCCTATCCTTCCCTAGATAAGATGTACTCGGTATTTTTGGAGTCTCCCAGAGAAAACAGCCAAAGCAGAGTTTTTAAGCACTAATAAATAAGAAAGAGGTGTGTAGTGCCTAAATATATTATGTAACTAACTAAAGCAAAACCAGTATCTAGTTTTCATTGTGTTTTATAATACATTTTTTCATTTGGTATGCATATATTATAACTAATACTTCAAACACATTAAATCATATTTGATATTTATGGCAACTCTCCCTAAGTGAGATCATACTGTGGACAGGAACTATCCTTTGTGAAATGACAATCAGAAATACTGCTCCCGGGTGCCTGGGTGGCTCAGATGGTTAAACCTCTGCCTTCGGCTCCGGTCATGATCTCAGGGTCCTGGGATCGAGCTCCTGCATAGGGCTTTCTGTTCGGCAGGAAGCCTGCTTCCCCTCCCCACCCCTGCCTACTTGTGATCTCTCTCTCTGTCAAATAAATTAATAAAATCTTAAAAAAAAAAGAAAAGAAAAAAGAAATACTACTCCCAATGCCAGATCCCTAACATGGATATGTCCATTTGTTGTTTTTTTGCTCGAAGTCATCAGCATAGTCAAGCCTTCAGTAGAACAGAATATCAAAAAAAATAAGCTTTGTGTAGCCCAGCAAATTCTTTACCAAAACAAGTTAAGTTTTCCTCTTGGTGGTCATAATTTTAAGGACAAGGACTAATTTGACATACAAGAAAGAAGATATACTACAGCTTGAAAAAGAGAAAATGGAATTCGTTTTAGCTCAGGGAGAAAGTACAGGCTGAACACTGGTCTCATAACTCATAAAAGGCAAGTCTTTCTCCTCAAGTGCTTTCTTATAAATTAGGAAGGAACACACTGTTTTTCACTTAGATGCCTCCAGAAGAAAAATCACATTCTTTAAACTGGCTCTGGGAAGACTCTTGAAAAATAGGGGCTGGAGTTCAGGGAAAAGACATGGTGATTTTATCCCTTCAAATGTAAACCCAAACTGGACTGAAAGAATGTGGTCCTCAGCCTTTTTGAAGCTTTTAGGTAAGTTATAGTCAGTCCAATTTTTCCATTTCTTGAGAAAACTGAGGACAGGTAAAATGACTTGGCGTGGCCACTTGTGTCTATTCATAGACACAAATTACTGCATATTTGAGGAATTTTTTAACATCTTAATTTAATTTTATTTTTTTCAGTGTTACAGAATTCATTGTTTATGCACCACACCCAGTGTTCCATGCAATACGTGCCCTCCGTAATACCCACCACCAGAGAGGGTTTCTTTTATTTGTGTATGTCTGACTGAGTTTAAAACATTGGTGTAAATGAAGTGCAATGAAAGGACCAGACATTTTGTTGCATTTATGTATTATTTTATCATTCATTCATTACCAAATACTTATTATATGATAGGCATTACGATACACATGGGGGTGTAAGACAAAAAATGAAGAAATCCATTTCTGACTGCAGAGGGCCTTGGTTTCCATCAGCACCATCATGAAGGAATGGCTGAAGGAAGTGTCATCAGTCTGTGGGTTGTGTTATGGTGTCAAATGAGGATGCCTTCCCCAGACCTTTCTCCCTCTGTCCATCAAAATAAAAGACCACAATGTGCAGTCTGATGTCCTGTTCTGTATGAGGAAATTGAAGACATCCTGTCTGTCTGTGGATGTGAGAAGGTGTTCTAGGTCTGTATAACATCATGTCAGAGAACTCTGCAAGTTTGCTCTTTTCATAATAACCCTTTACCATATTTCCTAAAGGTATTGTGAAAGGCAGATATGGGAATTAGAATATAATTGAACATTATCTTGTCTTCAGTTCTAGTGAAAGAATCTCTTAAAATAGATCTAAGAATTTGGCTATTCCTGAGCCACAATATAAGGCATGCCAGCCGATGTCTGTCCTATTGCCGAGGGATGAGTTGTCAGTGAGCTTCCAGTATTATTTTTTTCCATTTTAAATGAGGTTCATAATCAAATTCTTCCTTTAGTTGCTGGATGTTCTTGAGAGACAACTGAATCCCACGTTGAGTTCTGCTCTCTCAGGACCTCAGATACCAGGACCTCCAGATACCAGATTACTCTCTTCATCTTGCTTCAGTTCTAAACCCTCTGGGCCCACACCACCGTCTCACTGTTCTTCAAATTCAGGGGACAGGGATGCTCCTCACACAGAGGAGCTCAATGGAAGTTCCTTCCTTGTATGGTAATTATCTATTGTGCCCTTAGCAGCATGCCAGAATTATCCTGGACACTAAGGATGCTCCATAAAGTCCATCCCAGCCTGGAATAGCTAGGGTTGAAGTCTTAGTGTTCCCCTACACTTTTCAAATCCCTGTATATAGAAGGACATAAGAAAACTTGGGATTCCTTAGCATCTTGGGTGCCAAAGATGTTCAAAATGCTAAGGCAGCTCTCTCCTCTTCTGTGCTTCCTTCACCTCACACCTCATATGCTTTATCTACACGACTACTGATAGGATATTGAGTATTTATTGATGTGATTGTAGTTGGTTGAATTGTAGTATCCAAGAGATATATCCACCTGAACCCTGTGAATGTGACCTTATTGGGAAAAAGAAGATCTTTGAATATGTAATTAAGAATCTTAGGATGAGTTCATCCTGGTTTTAGGGTGGAGTTGGACCCCAATCACCCATGTTCTCACAGAGAGAGGCAGAGAGATATTTGAGACACAGAAACATGGAGAAGCATAAGTGAAAATGGAGCAAAGATTGAAATGATGCAGACACAAGCCAAGGAATGCCTGCAGCCCTTGGAAGCGGGAAGAGGCAAGGAAGGACTCTCTCTAGGACCCTTCAGAGAAGGTACATCCCTGCCTACCCCTCAATGTCCAACTCTGGCCTCCAGAGTCATGAGAGAATGGAATTCTGTGGGTTTAAACCTTCCACTTTATGGTAATTTGTTACATCAGCCCTAGGAAACTAATATATGTAAGGTATGTCACAATGTAGAAAATATGTTACCATAAGAAATAGGCAAGATACAAAACTGTGTATAAAGTTTAATATCATTTTTGTGGAAGGTGCAACATCCACATACACAAAACGTGCACAGAGAAAAAAAAAAAAAAACAGAAGGAGGTACAAACCAAAATACTAGCAAAGGTTATCTCTGGAGAGTGGTCTATAGGTGATTCTGCAATTTTCCTAATAAGTTTCATTTGCCCTCCACATTTGGGTTTTGTGTTGCTTTTCCTTGTTGATTAATTTGATCTAACATTCTCCAGACACATACTGTTTCATGACATGCTCCTCCGAAAACACAGTTTTGATGCTTTTACTTACTGCTATCTTCATTTTATTTATTTCTTATTATTTTTTAAGACTTATTTATTTGAGAGAGAGAGAGAATTAGGGAGGGGCAGTGGGAGAGGGAGAGAGAGATAGAGAGAGAGAGAAAGACTCTCAGGCTGATTCCACTGCTGAGTGTGGAACTGGATATGGGGCTCGATCTCAGGACCCTGAGATCATGACATGAGCTGAAACCAAGAGTCGGTTGCTTAACCAAGTGAGCCACCCATGCATCCTGGTTATCTCCCTTTTAAAAATAGATGCTACTTGCTCTTAACCTGGCAAGTGGAGAATATCTTAATAAGTAGAATATGCTACAAAATATGACACAACATAGGCATGGCTATAGTTTTGGAAGGATTTTAAATCCTTTTGCCATGAGAAAAAAAAATTAAGCTGGCTTTTATACTTTTTAATTGTTGTGCATCTTTTTTTCCCTCCCAACAGGAAACTTCCAATACAGAAAAAAAAAATAGAACATTATTAGCTGGTGTCTATCCTGGTGCAGCACAAAACAATTCAGGATTAGAAGTAAAGAAATTTGGATCTCTCCCTCTTACTAGTTGACTTTGAGCAAGGGAGATTAGGCTTTTTTTGGGTCAATAAGCTATGATTAATAGTTTTGTAGAAAGAAAATAGTTTTTTAAATAAGAAAAAGGAGATTATAGATGTGAAGTGTGTTTTGTTTTCAGTAAAGATTCGAATAGGTTTTTGATAAAAATTTTCAAATTTGTTGCCATGGAAAAAATAACTCACATTTATTTTTCTGCAGTACCAACATTCTTGTTGTTATATCTTTTCACAGGTCTTATATGCCAATATTGGTGAACCATCTAAATTAGTGTTAACTGATGGTCTCTAACTTATTTCTTTGTTTTAACAGTTAATACATGGGGCATACTTAACTATTCATGGAACCATGGAAAGTCTCTCCCACACAGACATCTGACAAATGTGTGTGTGTATCTGTATATATACGTAGTATATATGCATGATGTAGATTCTGACAACCAATTACATTAAACATTTATAACAGAGACCATTTAGATTTTTATATCCCAGAATCCATCCTGGTTTAAGACTATTTACTGGACTTTATTAAAAATAGTAAGTCAGAATGTTGGCCTTCTTAAAAATAAAACAACAGACAATCAAGTAAAATATCTATCTATCCTTTTTTTCTGAAGTTTTCCATGCTCGAGCACCATCACTAAGTTCCTTCTTAATGTCTGTTCCCTCATTTGGGAAGGGAATCACAGGCAAATCTGTAATCAATTGATATTTTAGACAATTGTTTGCAATCATATGTCTAGTGGAATAAGTACTTATTGTTGTATCTCAAAGGTAATTTTATTGTTGAAATGCCTAGAGGTAAGTCAAATAACTTGAAAATAAAAGAAGAAACCAGAAAACATTGATAGTAAGTAAGAGTTTCTCATACTGGAAAAAAAGAAAGATTTTTTTTGTTTTGTTTTGTTTTCAAATTAAAAGGTTGTTCCTTTTCTCCACAAAATCATGGAATTGAAAAGATGGCTAGAGTGGTAGTAGGAAGCATGTAATAAGTCTATGGCAACTACAGAGTATAGACCTACATAAACCTTATACCTGTGTCATTTGGCGGTGCTCTGCCCCATTTTACAAAAGTCCCATTACCACAGAAAACCATATGGCTTCCTTTTGATTCCTCAGTAAAGGTCACAAGACACACACTTCCAAGTTGTTGTTTTTCCCTATGATTTTTTTCTTCCCCAAAGGCTTACATGATGAATTTTCTGGTGAATTTCTCCATTCATATATTACTGATGCAGTTGATAATGTACTACTAATATGGGATTGGTCCTAGGAGAATATCTTCATCCTAGGGTGATACTGCCATGCTAGCATCCCTTACATTCAAAGCCGCTATACAGGGGAGAAGATGCCCACCAACTTTTGTTCCTCAACATTTCCACACTTCTATGGAAGGTTTGTTTATCCTCATAAAGCACTCTATACACACAGATGTTGTGGGAGGAACTAGTTATTTCCTTATTCTCATAGAATTTGACAAGAACCATTTTCACCTGTTTGCACAAAATATCAGGGGTCTTAATGTACCTGTAAAACAATTCCCTAGTCAGGAATAAGAATGTCCTGATAAATCAAAAGTAATTTTCCTATTTCTGTTCAATTTTCACAGACACTAAAAAATCCAGTTAAAGTAGTTTAACTGGATTTTCTGGCTGAAATGCTTAAGTGAGATCATCTTCACTTTCAACATCCGCCTTTTCAGTTTTTAAATTCATGTTTGAACCTGGTTCCATTATCTTATTTTCTCCACCACAGAGAAATATTTTAACCAAGATTTTCTTTCAACTGACAAATAGATGCTCTACCTGAGTATTCATCTGATAACATTACTTGTAAGCAAAGTGTCTATTTGGGATCAACTCTACCATTGCTAATTCTAATAAAAACATTTTGGCACGTTCCTCAATGGCACACTGCCCCTCACCATAGATTGCAACAATTGCTGTGATTTTCCCCATTCTGACCCTGGTCACTATTTGTACTCCCCTCGGCTATGTGGCCCTTGCAAGCACCCTGCTCATGTCTGCCATGTGGGTTCTGCCTATGCTCTATGGTGTATACCAAAATGAAAACCTGCACTAGATATTAAAAATAAATAAATAAAAGATTATGTGAAGTTCTTAAGTAATATATTTACATATCAAACAGGGAATGGGGGTAAGAAGTATAGGGCAGATTGAGGGGTCCAAGGGATGTTTTGAACAGAAAACTGAAGAAGATGAGAGAATGGTTTTGGGGATACCATGTTCCAAGTAGAGGGAGCAGGAAATTCAAAGGCCCTCAGTCTGAAGCATGTTTGGGAGGGGGAAAAAAAGTCACATTTCCAGAACAGCAAGGAAGTCAGTGTGGCTAGAAAACAGTGGAGAGAAAAGTGATAGGAACTCATCCAAGACAGTTTAAATCATTGCATGGTCTGGACTATTTCCTCTGAATGAGGTGGGATTCCACCATCAGAGGGCTTTAAGCAGAAGAGTGGCATGGTTTGACTTAAGGTTAAAAGAACCACATTGACTATTGTATTGAAAATGGGCTGTAGAGGGAGGATCAGGGCAGAGGGGACAGACAAAAGTTGCAGAAATCCAGCCAAGGGATGATGATGGCTGACCCAACAGAAGATGGTGGAGTTGGTGAGAAGGGGTCAGATAATGCTTATACTTTTCTGATGAAGAGAATAAGCTGTGTATTAGAGATGGACTGAGTCAAAAAGAATGCTTGAGATTTCCACCCGAGTCACCAAAGGATGTACTACTACTTCCTGAGGTGGGGAAATCTTGGAGAAGGATCAGGTGGGTGTGCTATAAGACTGACATCTTGGACATGTTGATTTTGAAATGCTTACTGGATTTCTAAGTGAAGATCTCTGGCAGGCTCTTGGGTGTATGATCCTGAAGTTCAGGGGAAAGATTTGAGCTGGAGGAGAAATGTGGGACTCAATAGCATGTTGACAGAATGTAACACCGTGACACTGGGTGAGAACACCAGTGAGGTGAGACATAGGGTAAGGAGGATCAAGGCTGAGCACTGCCTGGGACTCTCAGTGCTAGAGTCTCTGCATTCCCTCCAGATCTACTCTCAGCCTTCTCCATCCTTCTCTGTGTGGTTTAAGGCCAACCTGTGCTACACCTAGACTCCCTTGCTCTTGTTTCTGCTCGCACTCAGACAATGGGAGGCATGTATAGGATAAGGCCAGGGCAGGGGTGGGGAGGGGGGTGCAGAAGGAAAAAAACGTTAGGTATTTGATTTCCTTGTTCTCTTCTTGTGAGGTCTCTATTTGGCAGAGGTCGTCTCCCCTACTAAACACCAGAACTGCAGCCAGACCTTGCCTTTCTTGCAGCCCTTGATAAGTACCAGTAGCTGCTCCTCTTAGCCCCTTCAAACCTTCAGACCTAGGATTCTAAGAGCTTTCTGCTCTTGCAAGTTCTGCCATGGTACTTTCCTGTCCCTTGATGATCTGACCATACTTTTCAAATAAATAATTCATTACTCATCTTATTTTCCATTTTATGTGTGTACCATCTTTTCCTTGCTGACTTATCCTGGCCACAGTTTAGGTGTCAGGCAGATGAGAAACATGCGGCATGGTCAATAGTATGAAGGTTAACAGAATAAGGCAACCCAGCAGTGAGTGCCAGACAGTGTTTCAAGGGAAAGGGAGGAATAAATTCTGCCAAATGATGGCTGCAGGTCAAAGTAAGATGAAAACCAAGAACAATCATCATATTTAGCCACATGGAAGTAATTTTAAAAACATTTCCAGTGGAGTAATGGGGTGACAGTAGGGCAGGAATCCCAGGCAGGACGGATCACCTGCTTGTCATCTCTTCTTTATAGGGAAAGTCCACAAGGGGGGGTCTACTTGCCTTGAGTTTGTCACCTACCATAATTCTCTCTCAAGCTCACTCCAGCCAGACTTTTGTCCATTTGTAGTATATTTATCAGTGTCAAGAGCTCTTGGCTTGAGCAAGAAAAAAATGACTATGTGTTTGCCGGGTGTTGGAAACAATACAGTAGAGAGTGACAAATCACTGGCTTGGGGAGGAAAGGAGACTAATAAATACACTAAATTATACTGACTCTAAGTTGACACTAAAACAGTAATAATCACCCTCTGTTGAAAGTGTAATCCTCCCAACCATGTATCTTGTTGAGAAGAATGAATGGTTATAACTTGCATTTTGTTGACAGAAAGGGATGATTTGTGCAGAGGACTCCTGCTTTATCTATGTGAAAACAGCTAATTTACTTTGTTTCATCTTGGTCTTTGAACCTTTTCATGGGACCATGGGTAGATTGGCAGAGAGTGGTCTTTTGGTGAGTTTGGTCTTCATAAAGTGATAAGCACTGACATCTGCTACTTGTGATTGGTTTAAAGGCACTGACGTTAAAGTGATGTATCAATGGGGCTGTTTGCTTCCAATACACGTATAAAAAATATGAAAGTGGACTTGCCTTTTCCATTCCTCTTTGCTTCACTCCCTCAAAAGGAAAGTTTGGGGTCTTGCAAAAAAATTAAGAGGAATTGGGCAATAGCACTCATATGGATAAATATTTAAGTCAGTCTGGGAGAATTAAGGAAGAAGGTTACATTACAGTCTGGTGCAAAAATATTGAAATTCCTTTAGTTCTTTGAGAAAGCTTTATAAATTTAGAACTTTCCTCCTCCAAAAGAAAAGAAAATATCTTCCTCCTCACTCCCAGAGAGGACTTTTATAGGATCTGGGCCAACTGATAACATCAACATACTCAAATCTCTTTAAATTAATTTACTAGGGCTGCTGTAACACGTATTGCAAACTGGGTGACTTGGAACAATGGAAACATATTTTCTCACAGACTTGGAGTCCAAAAATCTAAAACCAAAGTGTCGGCAGGACCGTGGTCCCTCTGATTATGTTAGGGAAATACCTGTTCCAGCCACCTCTCCGAGCTTCTAGTGTTTCTTCAGCTTGTGACAACATAGCTCCCACCTTCACATAGTGTAGTAGATTGAATGTTTGTTTCTTCCCAAAATTCGTATGTTGAAACATAATATTCAATGTGGTGGCATTAGGAGGTGGGGCCTTGGGAGGTAATTAGGTGGTGAGGGTGGAGCCCTCCTGAATGGGGTTAGTGACCTTAAAAAAGAGACTCCCAAAATCTCCCCCTCTCTTCCATCATATGAGGACACAAGAAGAAGACAACCATCCCAGAATCAAGAAGACGTTCCTCACTAGATACCAGATTTGCTGGCTCTTTTGTCTTGGTCTTCCTAGCCTCTGGAACTGGGGGAAATAAATTTCCATCGCTTACAAGCATCTAATCTATTATAGCAACCCCAATATACAAAGGCACATTACATTGTCCCTGTGTGCACGATTGTCTTTAGGTCTCAAATTCCCCTTTTCTTAAGGACACCAGTCATATGGGATGAGAACCCACCTTAAAGACTTTATCTAGGGGTGCCTGGGTAGCTTAGTTGGGTTAAGCCTCTGCCTTCGACTCTGGTCATGATCTCAGGGTCCTGGGATTGAGCCCCGCATCAGGCTCTCTGCTCAGCAGGGACCCTGCTTCCCCCTCTCCCTATGCCTGCCTCTCTGCCTACTCGTGATCTCTCTGTCAAATAAATAAATAAAATCTTAAAAAAAAAAAAAGACTTCATCTAAACTCATCACATCTGCAATGGTTCTATTTCCAAACAAGGTCACATTTTGAGATATTTGAGGACTTCAACATTTCAATTTTAGGGAACACAATTCAAACCCATAATATTCTTCATATTTTCAGGAATTTCTCCTATGTTCCTTTAGTTACACACTTTGTTTTTCAATTCTTCAAATAAACTATGCACCCTATTTTATCCTATCTTTGCATATGTTAATTTCATATCTTATTATTGCAAATGTATATGTTTCTTGAGCCAGGTGCAATATTTATTTTGTATTAAGTGACCAGTGTGTGTGTTGGATGAATAAATAAATAAATCGTAACTCACTCCATGATTACTGATATTTTGCATAAGATATGGTCCTGCAGAGCATTTTTGTAGATATCATCTTAAGAAAGAGACTATTGGGTGTCTAGAGATATTAAATGACTGACCAGGGACTGGGCAAGCTATACACAAAGTTCAGGAAAATTCCCTGCGATTTGTTAGAGGAAACTTTTCTGACCTAAGGGAGAAAAATAATTGCAAGTATATCTTAAGCAGAAACAAAAGCTTAGGACCATAATGTACCAAACTCTATATTGCTGGTAAAATGCATTATCATTTTCTTGGTGGCTTAGGGAATAACAACTCAGGAATCATTTTAATAGTTTATGGAAATTAAATTGCTCTGTCCCTACCTAAAACACTTCTAAAAGTACTGTTTTCTTATCCAGACAGAAATAAATACACCTTTACCTCCTTGTAATCATAATATGGCATTATAAATTTAAAAACTGCTAGTACCTTTCTCATACATTTTCTTTTCTATTAGCTACAACATGCAGAGAACTCCTACAGCTTTAGGGTTAGATATTCAGCTGAAACACTGCAAGTTCAGTTCTCCTCTAAGTGATAACTTGATGCCCAAGAGTTACCCCTGAAGACCTGCTGGGATAGTCACCACTGAACCACAGGCAGCTGGGTGACAAATGCTGGCACAACAAAATGGGACTGTTCATAATAAGAATAGTGGCATCAAGATTTTTCTCCCTTCCAGCTACTTAATTCTGCATTGAATTCTGCCATAATTCAAAACTATTTCCTTTGTGGACTATAACCAAGTTATGGCCACATGCTAGTGGCCGAAATCTTCATTCATATGGAATCCCACCACAGTCGGGGGCAACTCCATTTTAGTTCATCTTGTTAGCTCAACTTTATCCTTTAGCTCAGGTTAAATAATTGGGAGGCATGCTTGAGCCCCCTTTTCCCTCACCACCACAACCAGTCTTTCAGGAATCTTTTCAGGAAATCCTATTCATTCTATTCTCAAAATATATGCAGAATCCATCTATTTTCTAATGCCTCCAAGTGGAGAATGCTCTAGCACTAGCCACCACCATCCCATGCTTGGATTAATGCAATAACTTTCTAAATGTCTCCCCCCTTGCCCTTTTAGCTTTTATTCTTATCAGAGCAGCCAGAATACTTGCTTCAAAATGGGAACCAGGTCAAGTCATTCCTCTGCTCAGAACCCTGCAATGGCTCTTCTCCATCTTATTCAGAGTTAAGCCAAAAATCTTTCCAATGGGCCTATCCAGAGTGAGCCATCCTCTTACCTTCGATTCTTTCCCTGCCTTCCTGTGCTCATTCCCCAAGCTCTTCCCTTATCTTCCCTCACCCCCTCCAAGGGTATGTTTAAACTTCATCTTGAAATGAGGCCAAACTGACAAATTAAATTGCAAGCTGTCCCTCTCAGTCTCCTTGCTCTGCTCCAAGTTTCTATTATTTGTAGCACTTATTACCTCCTAACACAGGAGATAATTTCCTCATTTATTTAGCTAATTCTTTTTTTGCCTACCTCTCTCTGTTAACAGAGAAACTCTCAGGGCAGGGATTTTGTCGTTTTTGCTCCCTGATGGATCCTAAGCATTGAAAGCAGTGCCCGGCTCAACAAATTTTCATAAATAAATGGATGAAGATCAATGTATAAAATCATATGTTTGATTCAATTGAATCTAGAACTCTTCAAGAATTTAATCCAACCACCTCACTGGGCTGAAGCCCTGCACTGACTTCCCTTTTGCGTTTGGACTCCAAACTGTTCCATGTCAGGCTGGCTCTCTTGGCAAGGAACACAGACGAGACACCAAGTCTTTTAAATCATGCACTATGCTCTATGTATTGCGTCAAGCTCTTTGAATATATCATTTCGTTTAATCTCTACAACATCTCAGCAAAGTAGGTAGAATCAGCCTCCTTTTGCAACTAGTGAGCTGAAACACACGGAGCTTTAAAAATGTTCTCAAATCACAAAACTAGCAAACTGCATATCTGAGATTGGAACCCGGCTCCACCTGACTCATAAGCCCATCCACTTTACCATTTTAGTAAACTAACTTCCTCTGCTACAGAAACATGAAGACTGGGAGCAGAAAAGTAGGAGAACTCAGATTTATTTTACTCTAGTGGACCCAGATGGGCTCACGCTCAAAGTTCTGGGTCCTGGGCAATGGGGTTAGAGGGATTTTCTAGGGGACTGCAGGCAGTCAATTTCTAAGGGCCATGCTGACTGCTGGTAGGTGGGTTTAACCTAGGGGAGTGGGGCTGCTTTAGGGGGAACAGCAGTGCAGGGAGTCTGTGGTGGGAAGCCTGTTTACAGAAGCAGAAGCAGCTGGTTATCTCTTGCTCCCAGTAGGGTTTCTGGTTATCTCTAGCTTATTATTAGTAACTTTCCATCTTCTGGGGCCTCCTGGCCTGGGCCTTGGCCTGGATAATTTTCCTCTATACCTCTAAGCCACTATTTTTAAGATTGATCTTCATAGTCAGTTCCAGTATTTAACAAGTGATGCTATTTGATGTTTTAAGAAGCAGTTCTGGATTTGGAGTAAAAAAAAAAATCCAGACCTGAGTTGTTTATTTGCTGTGCAAAGTTGTCACTCAACTTCTCTGAGCCCAATCTCTTATACCTAAAGAGAGAATGAAAGGTTGGTTTTGCTCAAAAAAGGTCCAGTCATCATGAGACAAAGCACAGGAAAGCCCATTTTGAGACTGTAAAACCCTGTTGAATGTAAAAGCCCTAAGATTTCCGTTTGAATGGATGAATTCCATGGTGCCTGATGCTAACATTTTTCATAGAAAGTAACTGATCACAAGGCGTGAAGTTGTTAGAGATAGGTTTCTAGTCCAGCAGTTTAGGAGCTTGGAAATCCGAACTCCATCATAACAAGTGAAAAACCAAACAAATTGAAAAATCAACCTTAGATCTCTCAGAGAAGTGACATCACAGGGCAAAACGCTGACCCTCAAATTGGATAGAGAGACAAGTGACTATAGAGAATCACATTTTATAGGAGTTGAAACCCACAAGTAGAAATCCATGATAACAAGAACTGAGGTAGAAAAATCTGAACTATAATTGACAAATTACTGGAGGCTCACTGTGGATAAACCTGAGAGATAAAAACTCCAGAGCGACCTGGCCATTGCTTCCCCAACAATACTTTTGTGAGTTTAATCTCTAAGAGATTCACCGTCAATACAGTCAATCGATCTTTGAGAAAGGAGCAAGGCAATATAATAGAGCAAAGATGGTGTCTCGAACAAGTGGACATCCACAAAGAAATTAACCTAGACATAGACTTTATACCTTTCACAAATATAAATTCAAATGGATTATTGACCTAAATGTTAATGCAAAACTATAAATCATCTAGAAGATAATGTAGGAGAAATTCTAGGTGACCTTGGACATGACAATGGCTTTTTAAATACAACACCAAAGCCATAACACATGAAAGTAATAATTGATAAGGCTGAACTTCATCAAACTTGAGAACTTCTAGCATGCTAAAGACACTATCAAGAAAATGATAAGACAAGCCACAGACTGGGAGAGAATATTTGCCAAAGACATGTCTGACAAAAAACCTAGTATTGAAAACATACAAAGGACTCTCAAAATGCAAAAACTAGAAAATGAAAAACGCAATTAAAAATAGTCAGAACACCTGAACAGACATCTCACTAAAGAAGATATACATATGATAAATAAGCATATGAAAAGATGGTCCATATCAAATGTCATCAGAAAAATGCAAATTTAAACAACAGTGAGATACCATTATATATCAGTTAGAATGGTGAAAATCTCAAACACAGTCAACACAAAATACTTGCTCAAGATATGGAACAAAACTCTTCTACATTATGGTAGGAATGCAAGACACTGTGGCCACTTTGGAAGACATTTAACAGCTTCTTACAAGATTAAGCATATTCTTACCATACAATCCAACAATTGCACTCTTTAGTATTTACCCAAATGAGTTGAAAACTGATGTCCATACAACCTGCACATTAATGTTTATAGCAGCTTTATTGATAATTGCCAAAAACTGAAAACAACCAATATGTTCTTCATGGATAAATAAACAGTGGTACATCCAAACAATAGATGATTACTCAGTCCTAAAACGAAATAAACTATCAAGCCATAAAAAGACATGGAGGAAAACTTAAATGCATTTTACTAAGTGCAAAAGCCAATCTAAAATGGCTGAATACAGTATGATTCCAACTACAGGACACTCTGGACAAGGCAAAACTATGGAAATGATAAAAGCAGTTGAGTCAGCAACTGAAGCAGCAGTTGTCAGAGGTTAAGGGGGAGGAAGGGATGAATGAGCTGAGCACAGAGGATTTTGGGAGGCAGAGAAATTATTCCTCATGACACTATGATGGTAAAAATATGCTATTATACACTTGTTCAAACCCAAAGAATATACATCACCAAGAGTAAACCCTACTCTAAACTATGGACTTTGGACGATAATGATGTATCAATGTTGATTAATCACTTACAACAAATGTACCATTCTGGTGCAAATTTTGATAGTGGCAGAGGCTGAGCTTATGTGGGGGCAGGGAAGATATGGGGCATCTCTGTACCTTCCCCTCAATTTTGCTGCAAACCCAAAACTGATCTAAAAAATAAACTCCACCAAGGGGTGCTTGGCTGGCTCAGTTGGTGGAGCAAGACCTCTTGGGGTTGTGAGTTTGAGCCCCACATTGGCATAGAGATTACTTAAAAAAAATAAAATCTAAAAAAATAATAATAATAACGTCTGTTTAGTCCAAAAAAGTAATGAGATCTGTTCCTAAGGTAAGAAAAACATGTTTTTTCCTACAATGTTTCTATCACTGACATCTTTGACATGTCTTGAGAACTTCCCATGAGATAGAAGAGTGAAGCAAACAACAAAATTAAATAGCAGTTATTAATCCTCTAATTTTTCAGGTGAGATCACGTGCCAGTAACTGCTATCACAAGATATCTGGTTTTCTCTTCAACTAAAAGACTTAGAAGTATTTTCCAAATTGTTTACATATTAGAAAAATTATTTGGAAGTTTTTTTGGAAAGGAAACACTGAGTAGGCCAACTTAGATTTCTAGATTTCTTTATTTGTGATGTTTAGGGTCTCTAATATGTTAATGTGCGTTAAGAATCTCTAGAATGTGTTTAAAATCCAATTATTTCCAAAACTTGTTTGTCTATGGACACTATTTCGTCACAGAATATCAAATACAATCTCCTAAGATATTAGTGTTCTGAAGAAAAGCTCCTTGGAAATGCTGACCAAGACCAAGCCATCTGTTTAGCAGACAGACAGCATGAGTTCACCTTTGGATACCTCATAGTGCAATGCTCAGGTTTTTTCTCATTAGAAGTAAGCAGGACAGTACTATCACTAGCAAAATTGACTCATCAGAAACAAGAGAAAGAAGAAATAGTGATATGTTCAATCAAGGAAGAACCATCATTCTCAACCAATTCCTGTTTTTGTTCAAAGCTCATTTTGAAGCAGAAATTGTCTATTATAACTGATAAGAAAAGATCAAATAGGGGCGCCTGAGTGGCTCAGTGGGTTAAAGCCTCTGCTTTTGGCTCAGGCCATGATCCCAGCGTCCTGGGATCGAGCCACCCCGTTGGACTCTGCTCGGCAGGGAGCTTGATTCCTTTCCTTTCTCTCTGTCTGCCTCTCTGCCTACTTGTGATCTCTCTCTGTCAAATAAATAAATAAAATCTTTAAAAAAAAGAAGAAAAAAAGAAAAGATCAAATAGCTATTCTATAAGGAATTTAAGCTACTGGGAAAATGTAGACATTGCCAAAGTTAGTTGCAAAAAAATATTGTTAGGTATGGACATCTGGAATTTCTTCCTCAATTTAATCTTCTGAGGGAGAATCTGCTTCCTTCCTATAAGAGTTATTTCTTGAAAAATGACAAATCTATGCTGGGTGGGGAGGTAAGAGTATTAATTAGAAAGAAAGCATTCATTTAAGATTATATGTAGTATATATTGCTACAATAAGACAGACATCAGCATAGAACCAATGTGTCTTAGCTGCAGAGAGTGAGACGGGCTAGGTCAAGAGCCCTCTAGCCTTTTCCAGCATGGACCCTGAGCAGGAGTGACTCCTGCTGATGATGGGGAATTTAACAATGGCTCTCACTTGTTTCCCTGCACGAAATGGTCTCTGTACTGGGTGGAATAGTGCCCTTACCTGAAATCACAACTACCCAGAACCTATAAATGCAACCTTATTTGGAAATAGAATGTTTGCAGGAGTAAGCAAGTTAAATGAGGTCATAGGGAGTAGTGTGGGCTCTAAATCAATGCTACTGATGTCCCTAAAAAAAAAAGGAAAATGTGGACACAGATACCAAGAGAAGACTACCATGTGAAATCAAAGGAGAGATGGAAGTGATGCATCTATTAGCCAAAGAACATCAAGGATTGCCAGAAACCAACTAGAAGCTAGGAAAGAGGATGGGACAGTTTCTCCCTCAGAGCCCCCAGAAGGAAAAAACCCTGCCTTGATTTCTGACTTCTAAATTTCTGCTGTTTTAAGCCACCCAGTGTGGGGCACTTTGTTAGAGTCCAAGGAAACTAATAAAATCCCTAACTTGAGTTTTATGAAAACATTCAAACTTGCCTGCTGTATTTTCCTTCTAGTTCCCATGAACTAAAATTTGAAGAACTCTTGTTAAAAGTAGGCCCATACATGGTCATTTTTGCTGTGTGCACTAACCTTCAACCTTACTCTCCTAACCCACAAGTTGGCCTTGCGAGGGGAAGAGGTATACAATTTACTGGGATTTCAGAGAGCCAGGTCTAAGCACACACATGTACATGTGCATGGAGGCTCCTGTCCATCTCAAGGTAGGAGGTTTGAGGCTTCTCTGGAATTAAACACAGATGCAGGATGCTCTCTTATAACTAAATTCACAGAAGATGGACTTGCTTTGATTTTATGCCCCCTCTCTGCTAACGTCTTAGAGAAACTAGATTTTTGTTTGTGTTTCCTCTTAACGGAATTGATTACCAACCAAATCATGATTTTACCAGCCCTGGGGATGTAAATTCAATGACACTCTTGTTGCTGATCATAACACTGAAGAGCATGTAAAGGCCAGAGTCTCCAGATGCTTTAGGAACACAGTTCATTGCAGAAGCACAGGACTATGCTCTAATTACCCAGGAGAAGCCTGAAACAGAAGAGGTTTCATGATGACACTGCACAGGAATCTTCTTCCCCCATATGAAAGTGCTCCAACATGTTTGGTCAGAAGAAAAGTTTTCAAGGAAATTTTGGAAAGAGCTATTGATGAATCAGGATGCAGTTTCAAAACAATGGAAACCATTTGTTTTGTATTTTCTTCAGTCTGGAAATAGGCGACACTGAAGCCTGAGGAATTGGAAAGACTCCCCAAATCCCAATTTACAAGGCTCTTGCAAGATCTTTGAAGAGTTTTGCTTGTGAAGCAGTGATTCTGGAAGAAAAAAATTATATTTATGCTTAGATACTAGTATAATCATTCCATTAGTATTATGTATATAAACCCTAGATGAAAATCTCAACTGAGTTTCATTTAATTTTACATCATAGAAGACTGGGTTTGGGGAATGGATGACACCATTGGGGGCCATTTTTAAACAACTTCATTATGGGAAAGAGGTAATGGGGAGTGACTCTTTGGGTATTTTTTTGTTTGTAATCATATTTAGATATTTCAAATCTCTTGTGGAATAAGGACCAACAAAGAAGGAAGGAAGGAAAGGAAAGGAAGGAGAGAGGGAGAAAATAAATTATACTGTAAAAAGTACCAGAAACAAAACATTGGTAGTATTTGGAACAGAATATGACGCCCACGTCAGAAACAGCTGGTATTCTTCTATGAAACGTGAAAGATGAAACCATTTGCTATTTGACTATGGAGTAAAGACTGTTTCTGGGGACAAAATGAGTGCCTTTCATCACGACAGCATTTTCTTAAAAAGGTAAAATTTTCAAATTATTTTGTAAATAAATGCAGCAATGCTGCTCCATGGAGAAGGCATAATTCAAGCATATACTGTACAGACTAATGCTATGTCACAAAATAGTAGCAAGAAACGTAACTTAAGGATTAAGATGTTTTTGGTTTGTTACTCTCTGTTTGATTCATGAGATTATGTGTGTGGGATGTGTGATCCATACACATATGTATGGGGCAGACTCAACAAAATGTTGCCAGAGGCCCACAGACAAGTGTATTCCAGACTCAGAAAAAAACAACAATGCTTGGGTCCTGCATGAGAGCCTGCATGCAAACTGAAGGAAGATCTTTTCCTCAAAGGGTAATGCAGGCACAGACAGGTTCCTAATGGCATCATTTTACATGACAAATGCAGTCAGAGGTAAGTGACGAGCTCATGAATGAGCTGTGTAATTCCAGCGCCTACTGGACACCCATTCCCTAAAGACTGTCCAGTGCCATTCTCACCAGCAGTATAGAGACACAGAGCAGAAACCACAGAATTACATAGTAGATCTAAAATGTAAGAAGAAAGGGGTCTTAATTTCTCATGAACACAAGTAAGCAATTTAGTGCATCCACTTCCTTTAGATGTTCAAGACATTCTTTCTGTTATTGTTAACTGACCTGACAAAATCTGTGTGTGTGCATATGTGCGCATGAGCACACGTGTGTGTGCATGTGTGTGTGTGTGTGAGAGAGAGAGATTTTTATTGGGTATGATGTGCAATGGCAGAAATCGAAAAAGAACTCTTCTTTTAGCTTGTTTGCATTAAGCTCTGTAAAAAAAATCTGATGTTAAATAAAAGGCATAGCATTTCTCTTTCATTTCATGTCTTCATTTAACTTTATTTAATTAAAGATGTTGAGGAAATCCATTAGACATAACGGTTAGTTTTGAAGGCATGTAATAGACACACTTTAAATACAGGTAATGAGTGCATTAATAAAGAAAATATTAGCATTTCTATCAGAGGAAGTCCAGGGACAATTGCTATGACTTCATAGCTAAGCAACAGTTTTTTTCATAAAACTCAAATTGCTTCCCTTTACCTTTAACTTTTAATTCAAACTCCATTCATCTTAGTTGAAATGGCACGTTTACAAAAGACCTATTTGCTAGGACCAGCAGGTTCGAACGAAAAGAGAGAGAGAGAGAGAGAAGAGATGGGAACTTTTTCTTAAAGGTCTGGGATTTCCATGCAAATGCAGTTAGTAGGAGCCAAGCCCACAAAGAAGAGGTGACAGAGTTATTTCCGTGAGCTGGAACAATTTCGTATACAAATCCATCTGAAGACCAGGGGAAGAGCAGCCAATTTACTGTAAGCTTTAAAGAACCCATTCTAATATCATGACTCCATTTATTTGAGCCACCTCTCAGTTCTGAGGTCAGCTGGTGTTTGCTGCCTAAACACTGAGTGTCTGCTCAAAGGTCTCCAGCCATGTGCCATCTATGATTTCATAGCCACTCAACAGGGACATTAGAGAGAAACCCTGCTGATTTCCAATGTGCTGTTTGACAAGCAGCCATCAACAGGGAAAAACTTCAGATGATGGATTACATGAATTTAGGGGCCTCTGGAGACTCTCATCCTTATTTGGCCTCCTAGGAAATTTTTTTAATTGTTCTTTTAAACTAATTCTTCCTTAAGATATCAAGCTCTCAGCAACAGAGTCCTCAGCTGGAATTTCAGTGGTGTTCATTCTAAACTCAAGCACATCTGGACATAACAAGAGGATAGGTGAGGTGAGATCACCAGGAATCTGGTTGATGGCCAACCAGCCAACTAGGAGTAGAACTAACACTTAGAGTCATAGTCAACAGCCTGGGTGACAGACAGGAGGTGAGTGCATAAAGACAGAGGTGTTTCTGCACATTTAGTTGAGTCTTGACTCCTAGCCCAGACTCCAGGGATGGGTGTCTGAGTGTTAAGACAAAGGCCAAGCGAAAGCTGGAAAGTAATCACCCTTGATTTTTGTTCAAGATAACTATTCGGTTTGCATAACAAACCATCTTAAAATTTAGTGGCTGAAACAAAGAGCATCTTAATATTTTTAATGATTGTGTGGGCTGTGTAGGACCTGTCTAGCTGGTTCTATTTGGTTATTTGTTGACAAATAACAAACCACATACAGCACAGTGACCTGAAATACACCTTTTGTATTTTTTCTAATAATTCTCAACTTAATTCAGACTCAGGTGTGTGGTGGCTTTGTGTTTTGCTTGGTCTTCCCTGTGCTGCATTTCAGATAGCTGGTGGGATGGAGTGTCTTGGGGGTTTTGTTCCCAGGACTTGGGAAAAAGCAGCGATTCCAACAGGCTGACTTTAGCTGGGTGCTGGGATGGTGGAGTCTCTCACCTTCGTGTGAATCTCAAGGCCTCTCCCTCTCCTCAAAACCCCTCATAGTGGTCCCTCCTGAATGTCTCTGGCACTATAACTGGTCTTTTTATGCTACAGCTCCCCAAAGAGCAAAAGCAGAGTTGTTGAGGTCTGGTGAGGCTCAGGTTTGGAACTAGCATAGCATCACTTCGGCCACATTCTATGGGTTAAAATAAGCCAGAAGGTCGATTTAGATTCACTGTGGAATGGGAACTGCACAGGATGTGAATACCATAAGACATTGCTTATACATTACAACTTCCAAACTAATTTTGGCAACATTCCTATGAGGCAGGTGGAGTGATGTTGAAGAAACTCTAGTTAATGGCTATTATTCGTCTATCCTCAGGCTGGTCAGGCCTGAAAAACAGGTGGAAAATTTGGCAGAGAACTCAGCAACCTCAGGACAATATGTACATGCTTCTCAGTCCAACACACAAGTGGCTCTTGGCTGCCTATTTCTGTGTCAGTCATTTGGATCCAGAAAGCCAGTGTCTTCAGTTAAAACACTCCAATTTATATACCTTTGTTCCTTCACTTACGTTTCCACAACATTCATGAAAAGCAGCTCCCCATAGAGCTCAAAATGACTACAGCAACTAGTTAGAAAGTAGGAATTTCTAGTCAGTTATTCAGTTCCATGCATCCTTGAGATCATCTTGGAATCATGAATTTTACATCAATATTCAATTTGGGGTTGGTATTGGTAGATTAAGCATTTTACCTCCACCTAATATGCTTCTGGAATGTCTGGAGTAATGCTAACCATCTTGATCTCAAGAGAGCTCTACAGACCAGCTAGGTATTACCTCTTCCCATGAATCATGCCTTCTGTCCTCAGTTCTAATCCAGAGATGTCCCATGATGAGGATTTCTAGGGTCAGAAATAGCTGGATTTAGATTGTAATGAGGGTGCCTGGGAAAATTGTTCTTAACCTCTTTAGTATGATAGACTCTTGATAATCTGCTACAACAATAGATTCTGCCCCACAAATGCATAGACTTGGACATGCAGTATAAGCTTTCAGATCTCCTTTGTAGTGTTATAGGCTTAATCATGAACCATCAAAAGTTCACAGACTGCGCAGTGAAGGGTCTCTGCCTGTTGAAATGACTCCCTCTCTGTTTGCTTATGGCCCCTCGCCTCACAGGTTATCAGGAGACCCAAACCAAATCTTGAAAATAAACACAGGGTGCACCTCTGGCCAGCTCTATCTTTCTTGCTATTGGGTCCCACTTTTGTTAAATCAGAGTGAGACGTGGGGGAAAAAAAGTAGTTTATTTCTCTATGACTACCTCTATCTTGCTCGTAAGCCAGGACTTGATATATTCAACAAATAATGTCTCTTCAGGTAAAGTAACATTCAATGCCTGAGATCTTTGCCCACAACACCCAATAGTCTGGGTGCAGGGAGAGAAATGGGATGCACATGACTGTAGGATTAAGGAGAAAGGCAGATTCTTCAATTCCAGCCTAAGTCTGTCAGTCTCTGGCTTGGGTCACTCCCTGCACTAGAAGTACTGAGGTTTCCCAGGACCCACTGCAGGCATCCTGCTGGCATAGGAGACGCAGCAGAGGCTAGTGTTTGCTTGGTCTCATCCTCTCACTCAGAGTCTTGTGAGCATCATAGACCTCCCTCACTCTGCCTATCTCCACGTCAGCCTCACCGGGCTTCCATCCCACAACCCTACTGCAGATCACCCCTGCCTCCCCATGGCTAGCCCCATATGACCATTCTTCACTTTCAGCCTGCCCTCTCTTTCCCCTTTTCTGTGCTTACAGTCATCTACAGTTGCCTTAACTCCACCTAGAACCCAAGGGTGGCATGAAAAACAAAATGCCAGGCTCTCTTCGGATTACCAAATTCCCATGTATCTCTCACCCACCACCTTGACCTTGCTGTGACCACCTCCAGGTAACTGTGTGGGGCCTCTGAGAGTCTCAGAGATGAAAATGACCAAGTTTTCAGTTTCTCAGAATCCCATTTAACCTGCCACATGTACCTCCTCTATCCAGAGAAGTTCTGACAAGTTGCCTCTCCCACCTTTGTCTCCTCCCCACTCAATGTCTTGGGCTAGAAATTGTGGGTTTGGGATTTGTCCTCCTTTTTGCAGAGCATTTTCTGCTTATCCTATTGGATCAACTCTCATAGCTTAGCTGTCATAAAGGAGATCTTCTCTGCACATGTATCAGAAACTCTTTGATTAGGAGATCTTTGCCATGCATATTAGAAATGCTGTGGTCGAGGTCATCCAAACCTGGCTTTTGATATACTAAAGTGATTTAGAAAATGCACTTTTAACAAAACCTGACTCTTCAGCAAGTTATCTTCTTTGAACACAAGCACGAATGTAATTTGACAAAGCAGGTATCGCCCTTACTAGTGCAAATAATTTATAAATATTTTAGACTTGGGCTAGCTTTATGTTCTCACTATACACTTCTAAATTATAGACCCACTGCACATGGATGTGTGCTCAGAGAATGCAAACTCATTTTTATAAGGGCTGATGTGCAATAAGGAGAGAGGGAAAATGTAGGGTACCTCACAAAATCAATCTATCTCTGCAATATCAGCTATTTCAACTGCTCACTCCAATCCCCAGTGCTAAGCTCATAACGGGTAATGTTTAATACACTTTGCTTATATTCTCTCCTCTTTTTTCATGTGACCCTTTGAAAGCTAAGTTCATGTAAGCTGGATTTCCTCATCCCCTTTAGAACTTTTTCCTCTACTGCCTCAAGAAAGTTACAGTTCTCTGTGTATATTGATTTCTCTGCTTATGATAAATATCTAAATTTGTTTCAATTTACTTTTAAAATCAGACAAGACATTCAGAAGCAGTAAAGCCTTTTAAAACAAAATATTGCTTATGATGAACAAATTTATAAAAGTTATTATGAAAAGTGAACAAGGAGAAAAATAATTAATTAATATTCCTGGTATGGAATACAATTAAAAGTCTCTCCCCTGAGAATATTCTGCTCTCAGAGCAATTTTTGAAATTGATTATGTTCTTCTCCATCGCTTCTCGGCCTTTTGGCTAAGATCAAGTGAAATTGATTATGTTCTTGTTTTGTAAAGGAAATACTGCCGTTGAATTACTAAATTATCTTCAGGGCGTTTTTTCCCCCTTTGGACATAATCTGAGGCCCTCAATACAATAGTTTCTTTCTAGTAAGAGCATTTGTTTCTAAGGTAACTGATGTCTTCTGTTTTACTTCCATTCGTACTTAATCCATCAAGGTCAACAGCACCTGAAACTTTCTCTAATTTCCTGTCCAGGGACGAGTATAGGAATTACAGGGAAACTTTGGACTTTTCTATCACATTGTTCTCATTTGTCCAGAGTCATATTTTGTGACGATCTCTTAAAGAATCATATAAATGTCAATGCCAAGAAAAGTGTATCTTCTCCTTTCGGGGGAGTTCAAAAATTTCTACCAGTGGGAGCCAGATTTACCAAGATATGTATGTACAGTGACAGTCCCCATTGCTCGTAACTACTGCTTGCTTCGGAGAGCCCCGAGCAGAGGCAACAAATGTCCTAGAATGTTATTGCAGGGAGAAACCAAATATATATCCAGGCCATTTACAGGAATCTTTCTCAGGAGGCTCTGATCCAAGTGAACCACTACAAGCCAACACTGTTAGATTCTTTGACTCCTTGATTCCCCAAAGCTTAGGTGGCTAGTATTTCCTGGCTTCAGCTCTGTGGGACTTGGCCCTCCACTTTTAAAAGAATCGGGTTGCAGAAAACAGCATCCACTGGGGCTGCCTGGAAAGTAGAGGCCGTTTCCATCCTGGTAGCCAGACAGGATACCAAGGGATTAGTTGTAGCAGAGTTGATGCTGCACCCAGTTGGCTGAGGCCTTGTCCCCAGGCTTCCAGCCAGACAGGAAGGCTGCTTTTGTGGGGAAAACATATTAGCTGTAGCATCAATAATTCTAGCAGTAAGTGCTTCTCTCTACCTCGGCATGACCTTTTGGAGCAAATAGAACGACCATGCTGGCTCCATCGACTGCAGACAAATCATATTCTGACTGTCTCTACTTTCTCCTACTCATAAGCTCCTACTGTCTCAAACACGTATAACTCACAATTCTAAAAGCAAAATGTCTGTCAACTTTTTCATTACTTGAGGATGCACATTTGCCTCTGTAAAGAAGGTTAAGGGACTGGGGCTCCTGGGTGGCACAAGGGGTTGGGGATCTGCCTTTGGCTCAGGTCATGATCCCAGGGTCCTGGGTTCAAGGCCTGCATTGGGCTCCCTGCTCGGCAGAAAGCCTGCTTCTCTGTCTCCCTCTGCTGTTCCCCTTGCTTGTTCTCTCTCTCTGTCAAATAAATGGAATATTTGAAATAAATTAAAATAAATAAATAAGTAGAAGTTTAAGGGACTGATTCAAGATTACAAAAAATTGAGTCAATAGTCATGTCAAAAATAAAACTCAGGATTTGAAGCTCCAGGGATGTGTTCTTCTCTTGCACATCCTGATGGACTGACTCAGAGAATGAGTGACCCAACTGGGCCCCCTTCTTCTACTACCCTCCACCCCAATCCCAATGTAGTCCATTTTCCATGGAGCTCCCAGAATAATAATCTTCCAATTCAGCACTTCACACACACACACACACACACACACACACACACACTCACACCCCTCCAAAGTTTTCATGTTGCACTTTGAATAAGATCCCAACTCCTCACCTTGGTTTGTTGGGCCTTGCAGATCCTGACTGCCAACTGTTGACTTGGTCTCACCTTCTATTTCCCCTCCCTTGCTCTCTGCGCTCCAGCCACCCCATTTTCTTGCTGTTCCCTGAGTGGGCAAGCTCAATTCCACCTGGGGACCTTTTATGCTCTTCTGTCCTGAGGACTTGTCCAGATCTCCACATTTCTCCTCACTTTCTATTCCTTTATCCTGTTTTATCTTCTCTTTAGTGCTATCTGCCTGACTGACATGGTATTTCATATAATGTGTATCTGTCTGTTGGCCTCACTGGGAGGCAAAGGCTCTGAGAGAGGGGACCTCACCCCATAGAGACCTCTACCCCTGCCATCTGACATGGCAGAGTAAGTGTGCAATAAATGTTTGAGGAATAAGTGAAGTGGAAAGCAGGAAGTTTGGATAATACTACACATACTGCCTGGAAATCAGGTGGTTCCTGAGGGACTAAGATCTCATTAATCTGGCCAGAATTCAATGGTCATACACAGGCACCAACACTGGTCACTTTGCACCAAACTTCCTTCCATCCACCCTTCTGATGACACTTCAAGGCTATTAGAATCTATGAAAACATAAGGCCCACAGTTCATGTCCTCTTGTGTTTCTTCCTGCAGATTTTCTACCAGTTAATGAAGATGATAACGTAGAGGGCATAGGATCAGTCATAGTCACTGTGGACAGTACGATTTTTTACCGCATTCCCATTGTATGATTTGGGGGGAGGTTATTAAACCTCTCTAGCCTTTGGTACCTGTTAGAGGATGAATTGTGTCACCCATCCCACAAATTTCAAATATTGATGTCCTAACCCCAAGTACCTCAGAATGTTATCAGATTTGTAGGTGGGGTCTTTTTTGAGCTGATTGAATTAAAGGAGGTCATGAGGGCGGGCACAGAAGCACACAAGAAGATCATGTGAAGACATAGAGAGAAGGTGGCCATTTATACAATAAGGAGAAAGACCTGGAGGAGGCCCATCCTTCACTACTCTCAGAAGGAACCAACCTTGCTGACACCTGGATCTTAGACTTTTAGCCTATAAGAAAATAAATTTTCGTTGTTTAAACCATCTAGTCTGTGGTATTTTTGTTATGGCAGCCCTAAAATACAAATACATGCTTCTTTCCATTAAATGGGAAAGATAATGGTACATACTTCATGACATTATTGTTCATATTGGATAAAATAAAACATATAAAGATCTTAGCTTTGCATCTGGCATATAATACTATTTTTCTAATTTTTTAATTGTTATTAGTCTTATTTCACCTGGCCAATAAGATCAATTATAAAATTTTAGCAGGTCCATTTCATAACTGCAGGAGTTGGGGAAAGAAGTCCGTGTTTAACAGTGAATACAGTGTTTCTTCTTCACCCAGAAGAATATGACCTTTTCACAGAGGGGAAAAAGTGCTGGAGATATGTTTCCTACTTTGTAAATGTCTGCTATTCCTTGAGGATACAATGTTTCTGCAAGGATAGGTGATCACCTACTTGGTGACATAGAACCATGGAACTGAATATAACATGGTGCCATGTACACATAGTAGGGACTTTATTTAGGGAATAGATGCTCTGAGGGTAGCACAGAATAATCTTGTGGGAAGAAGATAAAATCCTCCCATCATACTCTGGTCACTCTTGAACACTGAAATTAAAAAGTAAAAGAACTCCTACATATTTATTTCCCTGTTTCCAGACAGCAAAACCAAACAGCGATCATAAATCTTGTCTAAGTATAAAGTTGGTGGTAAAACTCCATTATTTCCCATTAAACTTCCTTTCAGGAGCTCATTTTCACAGCACTGCCTCTACAGCCAAGTTTGAGAACATTACTGAGAGGTAGTCAGAGCCTGGAGCCTCAGCTGGTAGTGAGACTGGAAAGCCCCCCAAACCTAGCGTAAGAACCACAGTCACCATTCCCACTGGAGGCAGCAGTGAGACTGCTGGGAATGGGTCTATGGTCACATTGCCCAGAGTTCCAATCCAAACCTTGTCCAATGGACTCGAGTCACCCACCTCTTGTGTTCACATTTGTCCTGCATTTACACAACTGCACCTACCAGATTGGGGTGTTGTAAGAATTAAATAGTAGTGTTAGAAAAAAGATAAAAGAAGCAGAACCTACTGTATCTTCAGTGTAGAAAGAAGTGCAGTACTTTTCCACACACATGAAACTCGCTAATTCTGGGTTTCAAAGTTAGAGCCACTTCCTCATTTCTCATGTTTTTAAATAAAAAGTTGTGAATTTTCTTAGTACTCGGCAGGGTTTTTAAAAATACATGTGCTCACTTTCAGAGTCATTAAATAACCATGGGAATGATTCCATGTGGTCCACACGCCCAAACTAGGTATTTACTTATGGGGACCAAGAGAGACAGAAAGCACCCTCAGCCTTCTGCAGGACAGCTGGCTACCTACCACTTACAATGGAGAGTATAACTGGGAGCAGAGTATTTAACTGTTAAGAATTTATCTAAGATACACATGATACTGCTCCCCCAAATTCTTACTTTCTTTTTGCTCTACCCACTTCTATTATTTAATGGATATGGTGCAAGTCACTAGTTATTCAATGATGAAACTAAGGAGTCCTCATTTAAGACAAATGGGACCTTAGGTGTAAGTATTTCTGCAATTATATTTGATCTCTGAAATAGACCTGGCATTTGAACTAACATTGGCTTGTTTATTTCAGTGTTCTCATGTGTTTTTATCATGGGAATCTATTCTATATATGTATTACTGGGTTTAAGGCTCAAAAGCTTACAATTTGTGTTTTCTCTGATATTCATATGAAAGGCACAGATAGGGAAGTAGAGTTTCTTTATTCTGGAGGAATATAGATCTTTTCTGAGAAGTTACTCTCTGCAGAAGAAAGCACATATGTGCTACATACAAAATTCTACCCACAATTCCAGGGAATGATTAGAGCTGCTGAAACTGTCCTTGAGCCACCATCCTTGAGCCACCTGTATTAGTCACAGGATGAGCAGCTTGGTTGCACAGAGAACCATAAAGGGGCACATACGCCTATAGCATGGAAGGTTGTTGCAACTGTAGAATTGTGTGACTTTGGTAGAATAACAGGAAAGAAAACTGTGCAAGATTAGTAACGTGTTTCTGGAAATAAAAAAAAATATGAATTCATCAGTTACCCTGAGTATGTGGAGCAACCAGACTCTATTACTGCAAAATAATGCCCTTCTTAGCTATGCATCCCTTCGATACTTTCTAATCTGGGTTAACTATAAATTTAAAAACTGTCTCTGAATCAACACACGAAACTGAGTCTGCAAGACAATAATAGACTATATGACAACTAAGTAATTGACTCTATTTATATACATGATACATTCTGATTTAAAATCAATCATTAGGGGAGCCTGAATGTCTCAGTCAGTTAAGCATCTGCCTTCAGTTCAGGTCATGATCCCAGGATCCTGGGATCAAGCTCTGCGTCAGGCTCCCTGCTCCCCAGGGAGCCTGCTTCTCCCTCTCCCTCTACTGCTCCCTTACTTGTGCTCTTTCTCTTTCACTCTGTCAAATAAATAAATACAATCTTTAAAACAACTAAAAAAATACAATCAATCACTATTCATATACTGAAAAAAATTAAAAGTCACATTCTATTGGTGTTTTTACTTTCATTTCATAGAGTTGAAATATCATTCTTCCATAAAAGTTAAATATCATCCTGTATTAATTAATACGAAATCCTAAGAAGAATCTAAATTTATAAGATCACTCACCCAGTTAAGAACTTTTCAATGTCTGCTGAGGTGGCAGTGTGAACCTATCTCTGGGTGTGAAAACACTCTGGAGTTTTGGCTCAGTGTCTCCACGATGATTCCTGATACAACCTGCGCTTAGCTCTGTTTTCTTTGCCCTCAATCAGTAATAGATACTCTCAAAATGGTATGTGCACTGTAATGACTCATAAGATGACAGTTATAAAGTACTAAACATTTTTGAAGAGTACAGATAGTTCACATAGAAGACAGAAGAAGGAAAAAGAGACTGCAGAAAAAAGGTCAGTCATATGTCTGAAGGAGAATACCACAATAAAATATATTTAACTGATATACCAACATGGGACATATAAATAGTGATTATGGCACACAAAATTTCTCAGAAACCAAGAATGTAAATAAATCTGCAAGAGAATTTATAAACATCTGTTAAGTCACAATCCTTAGTTTTTTTTAAATGGAGTATTATATTGGTATCCTGACTTTTATTAAATATTCCCCATTAAAATTTATAGGCAGCCTGATCTCTAGCCAGAGTGATTATAAGGGTTTTGCTCAAATTTCTTATCCAGTGATTTACCAAAAATCTATAAGACACTGGGATATAATATACAGCACATAGCATAGAGTCAATAATATTGTAACAACATCGCATGGTGACAGATGGTAACTGACCATTTCATAATGCATATGAATACCCAATCACGATGTTGTACATCTGAAACTAATATAACATTTATGTCCATTATTCTTCCATTAAAAAAATCTTAATTTAAAAAATTTAAAAATTGATACCATATCAGACACAAAGGCTAAAGCTCAGGATACAACTATGTATTTATTGGTAGATTTCCCTATGTCATCTTCTGAATTCTGCACAGAATCAACAAGAATTTACTGGAGAGTTATCACAATAATCAAAATATTTTTATCTAAACCATTCTCATCTACCTATCTCTTTTTATTTCCACTTTATCTGTAAGTAGAAATATATACTTACTATCTTCCCTTTTATAAAAAGAATAGTAAGAAAGGAGGCACAAGGTGTTGCTATTCCTTGCCCAAAGTCTCATGACAGTAGGGTCAATGCCAGTCTACCTTCCTGCCTTCATCACTCCTTTATAAGACCACACTGCCTTCCAAGTTGATGCTTCCTAACAAATACATCCAAGAAGAAAAATAAAAGTGTCTCATTGTAGAGTTCAATAGACAAGTATTTTCCTATTTAGATAAACTTAAAATATTATGAAAATTTTTATGATATTCCTACAAAAAGAAAAAATTAAAATGAGATGTCTTTTTAAATAATTTGCATATATATATATAACACTCTTTCTCTGTCTTTCTTCTAATCTGTAGCCAGTTCTGTGGCAACTGTTTAACCCTAGAGAGCTTTTTGCTCAGGTTTGCCTGACCAAATCCTAACCACTCCTCTATGCTACAACTCAAGTCGGCCCTCCTTCAACAAAGTCATATCACCAACACCGAAGCTATCTGTAAGGTAGAAAGACCATGAATAATAACTAAATTCTATTCTATTTTGTATTCAAATGAAGACTGTCTGCTGGTTCTTAGTGGAATTTCAATTGAATCCAGTATAAAAAGCATTAAAAAGTGATTATGTTTTCAAGGGCAGTCTAGTGGGAAAGAGAGATGCTTTGAAAAACTGAATACCAAGTAGAGTGTGACAAATGTTTTCACTGGGAAGAAACTGGACTGGGGGAGACAGGGCGATGGACAAGATTAATCCCCACTGGTGTTGGTGATAATATGTTAAAATATAAAAAGGGATTCCATCTAGTTCTTATACTGTGGACCCCTACCCCTGACATCAACAAGTAGTTTTCCACACCCCAACCACCTTGCCATGAGACAAGGAGACTCTGCCTCCCCAGCAGAAATAATTAGGGCAACTTTATGGGGTTGAAGAATTTTATCGAGTGCATCAGAGGGCACTTCAACAGAGAACTGATTGAGAAAACTCTAATTGACTCTGGACAACAGAAAGAAATCATGATTCATTACCATCTTGGGTGTTACAACACAGCCTTGGTAATCCTTACAAGAGAAGATATGCAGAATTTATGACTAACCAAGTGGCTATGATTAGAAAGTTTCAGCAGATATGAAAGAGTGAAACTTTCTTGCTATTTTTTTCTTTAGCCAGTCCCAAGAAACTTCTGAATTTCCTAAAAGTACATGAGAAAATGAAGTAAATTTACTGTTGGAAACACCTCAAAAGTAAACATTCATTTCAAATCCTGAGGAAATTCCCACTGCATGGACTCTTTGAAAACACTAAATGGAGAGTCCTGTTTCCAAATTTATCCCAAGTATAATTTTTGCCTAAATAATTTGTTGAGAATCCACCCACACACTGCGAACACATGCCATCCCATTTAGAAATTTCTAGATGCAAGGTCCATCTATTCTTTTTGTTCCATTCCATAAAGCCTGTCCAGAGTTCTTTCTGTATGGTTGTCCTCAGCTCGAAAGAGTGAGGGTCATCGGACGTCATATCTCTCTGTACCTATCCTTCGCAGTAAATATATCCCAGAAGCCCACTCAGCCAGCATGTACAAGCAGCATGAGGCACAGACTGTGGCAAGCTCTACATTTGTTTTATATTCTAAGTCTCTAATACATACTTCCAAAGTCAGCTAGCTAAAAAAAAATGGTATTAAAATCTCAACCTGCATCTACTTATTCTGATAAATTTGTAATTATACAGTCTAGTACACTGTGCAGAGGGTAGTTAGGGAAAAAAAATCACTTTGATTTTGCTTCCTTTTCACTTTATAGTGAATAAATAAAAGAAAATTATGAAAATTGTTTACAATAAGGAAAACCCACTGGCAAGGCTTTGCACAGAGCTGTATCTCTCAGCTAACCTCGCCTGAAAGAAATGCACTGTGATTAAAGTCTTTGAAAGGAGGCACAGGATCAATGGTTATAGCGGCAGGAATCCAGATTTGCTGGGAGCAGGGTACTGCCACAGGGCTTAATGTCGCCTGTGGGTGTTACCAAAGCCTGGAGAAACTCATGCTGGTTAGAGCACTTTAGTCATTCTGAAACTTTCCTACATTTTCCTTCTATAAGAAATCAGCATGAATGAACTCAAGAAATATAATCTTAAAAGTTAGTTGTAGAATAAAATCAGTTCAAATGTAATTCCAAACAAATAGATTTGCCTCTCCACCTTCCCAACCCCCCATCTCTCTATCTCTATCTCTTTTATTTTTCATCTTCTAGGAATAGTTCCCTGTTCATTAAGAATTCCAAACTTTTGACCGCCCTGATATGAGGAAGTTGAGTGGCAACATAGGGGGTTTGGTGGGTAGGAAAGGAATAAATGAAACAAGATGGGATTGGGAGGGAGACAAACCATAAGAGTCTTAATCTCACAAAACAAACTGAGGGTTGCTGGGGGGAGATGGGGAGGGAGAGGGTGGTTGGGTTATGGACATTGGGAAGGGTATGTGCTATGGTGAGTGCTGTAAAGTGTGTAAACTTGGCGATTCACAGACCTGTACCCCTGGGGCTAACAACACATTATATGTTAATAAAAAATAAAAAAATTATAATTAAAAAAATCCATGAAAGAATTCCAAACTTTGTGCCAATATTTCAAGCTCTTCTTCAAGAATGTTTCACTGGCAAGTATTTTAACAGAATAGGTTCCATTTGCGAATGGAACACTTGCTATCAGAAGATTAAGAACTAAGGAAAGATGACAAATAGGCATTTGTCATGATAGAACATGGTTTCTATCCATTACTCTAGGAGAGAAATTTAAGAAATGAATGGCTATATTCATTTCCTAGGGCTGCCATAGCCATAACAAATTATCACAAATTTGGAAGCTTCAAATTATCACAAAATTGGAAGCTTCAAACAGACACAGATTTTCTGGAAACTCTGGAGGCCATAGTCTGACATCAAGGTATTGTAGGACTCTAGTCCCTCTTAGAGCTCTAGGGGAGCCTCCTTCCTTGCCTCTTCAAGCTTCTGATGGTCTCAGGCTCTCCATAGTTTGTGTCAGCACCCCTCCAAGTTTTGCCTCCCTCTCCACATGGTCTTACCCCTGGGTTTCCTCCTCTTCTGTCTGTGTCTTCGCCTCATCTTATAAAAATCCTTGTCATTGGATTTAGGCCTCATTCAGGCAACCCAGGGTCATCTCATCTTGAAATCCTTAACTTACTGAGACCTGCAATGTCTCTTTTCCAGAAAAGGTCATATTCATAGGTCCTGGGTAGACATTTTTTGAGGAGGGAACATCACTCAGTCCAACATGGCTGCCTTAATAATCTCCCAGTAGTAATGCCATCTCTCATCTATTGCCTAAAGGAACTTGTACTTAAGAGTAAATCAGTTATGGAGGCACCTGAGTGGTGCAGTCAGTTAAGCATCTGACTCTTGGTTTCAACTAAGGTCATGATCTCAGGGTCCTGAGATGGAGCCCCATGTTGGGCTTATCATTCAGCCTGGAGTCTGCTTAAGACTCTCTCTTCCTCAGGGTTTTCTCTCTCTCTTTCTCAAATAAATAAATAAATCTTTAAAAAAGAAAGAAAAAGAGTAAATCAGTTAATTATGGAGGACAAGAGGCTATTTGCAGGAAGTAAGGAAGAAAGGAGTTGAAAGTTGAAGCAAGGGCCACAGTATGACTAAGCCTCATTCAGCTCCTCATCCAGAAAAATCAGACTGATTCCCATCTCATCAGGCTCTTGGGAAAACTGAATGAGTTGACTGAGTTGGCACATGTACATGTATTTTTCAATCACATATCCATGCTAACCAAATGATTGACAAAATGCTTTCACACATACACAGCCAAATTTTTTATAAATTGTCATGTTTGTAGCTTCAGAGCTTGGCACAGTGTAGGTACTCAGAAAACAATGTCTATACTGTTTAATGAATAAATGCTTCAAGTATTTTCTGGAGATGTGTTCTCCATGAAAGTGCCGAGATTCACATTCTACATGTGGCCCCGTGAGTGTGGCCCTGAATGACATATTTATATTAAGGCTTCCTTCTCACCGCAGTAGATCCAGTTTAGGTCATAGTTTATTCTACAGTAAATAATGAATCATAGCTGACTGAAGAGCAGAAGAGTCAGTTCAGGAATCAGAGTCTCTTCAAGGCCATGCACTTAATGTTACCCATAAAATTCCTTTCCCTAAAGAAGTGCAAAGTTCTTTGTTATTTTTAAAAATAAGCAGCCCATTCTTTCCTGATTACAAATCTTAGCTGGGTCAGAAAAGAGTGGTGTAATTTTCCTCACAAATTATGCTTTGTTATTCTTCAGAGTGGGTGTTTATGTGTTGCCTTATTTTGGACTAAAACTATTTTTTTTTCTAATAAACATATCTGTTTGCTATAGGAAGAGTAAATAGTCACTGCTCTTATACAACTTTCTCTAGAATGAGAACCTCTGGGAGTAAATCTGAGACACTCTAATATTCTGAACCACTGCACCAGAATCCACGTAGAGGGGGCATCTACACCATAGGTCACTGGACCTCACCTCCCACTCCCCAGCTTCTGATTATGTAGGTCTGGTACAGGTCCAGTAGTTTGCATTTCTAGCAATGTACAGGTAGGGCTGATGTGCTGGTTCCAAGTCGACACTTTGAGAATCACTGTTTTAGAATAAGGAAAAAGAAGCTAGACTACCTATGTTCTTCCCTTCCACATATCTTCCATAGTTGAGAAGTACATTGGAATGACGGGAAAGGTGAGGAGAGGACCATAGTGTTACATTAATGGATGTTCCTCCACATGAAAGAAAATCTCAGGGGTGGGGAATAAGGGTTCCCTTCAATAGAATATCCTAAGCTTTTCACCCAGTGTTCTGCAGCTCTGAAACCACCAGCAGCCAGTCCTGGGAGGAGGGCAGAAGGTCACAAGGGGCACAGACAGGAATAAGTATTAGTCTCAAGTCAATAAGGAAACCAGAACCAAACATACAAAAGAGCAGCTCCTGAATCCACACAACACATGGGAGACCTTTGGTAATAACAGGAGTGGGAGGCACAGGTATTATGAGGCCCCCCAAATATGTAGGTAAGTTCCACAGCCAGTGAAGTTAGAGCATGAAAGTATATCTGCTGTTACTTGAGCTCATACACTAATGGAACATTTGGGTTACAATAAAATATGAACGCTCAATCTCCTTTGTCCTTTACAAGTTGACAATCCCCTTGTAAACAGAGAACACATTTTTTAATTCCTTTTGGTTCCATTGTGTCAATCACCAAGCTTTATTTGATGCAGACCCTGATCATCCCCAAACATCAAATTGGTCATGCCATTTTTCAATGTAAAGGTTTTCTGTAGTTTCATATGACCACAGAATCATTCCTGAGCCTCTTAGTTTGGCATACAAGATACCACTCTCTCTTGGACCCTACACTCTGCCTTAGACAATTGTCTTGAATTGCCTCAGCATCAACTGAGAGCTTGTTAGAAATGCAAATCTTGGGGTGCCTGGATGGCTCAGTAGTTAAGTGTCTGCCTTCAGCTTAGGTCATGATCCCAGGGTCCTGGGATAGAGCTCCATATTGGGGCTTCCTGGTTGGAGGGGAGCCTGCTTCTCCTTCTCCCACTTCCACTGCTTGTGTTCCTTCTCTTGCTCTGTTTCTCTCTGTCAAATCAATAAATTAAAAAAAAAAAGAAAAGAAAAAGAAAAAGAAAAAGAAATGCAAATCCCTGGGCCAAACCCCAGATGCACTGTCATGATCTACATCTTAACAAGAATCCTCCAGTTGATTCCTGGGCACTATCTTAGATTACTGGCCACCTTTTTTTCTCCTTGGTAATCTTTTATGTAGAATTGGTTGGCCCAGTCCTGTTTGGGTCACAAACATTGATGACAGGTGAGATGGTGGATTTTGATTATTATATGGGGTACAAAACCTATGGTAGAGCCAAATGCAATTCTCATAAATGTTTGTACCTTTCCTAAGTTATTAGCACCAACTGGCCCTTTACAGAAGGTCCAGAGAGAACAATTGTCAGAAGCCAGAATGAGAACATGACTATTGCTCAGTATAATAAAAGCAATAAGCAGAGATGCCATTCCCCAGTGTCTGATTTGTACACCTGTGCCTCAGGCCTCCACTACTGCAAATAGCAATTCAGTGACTACTGACTCCATCCAACAGTTAGTGATGGTTCTTCGGCTTTACCTAGGACAGTGCTCATAAGAACTTACAGCTGTAAATTTCACCACCTGCTAGTGAATTTAGTGATGATGTTGAATACAGAATGAAAAACACTGTTAGAAGTCCCTTAGGCATTAGTGTTGAATTATTTGTACAGTGCTGTGCTTTTTAAAAAAAGACATCCTTCTATGTTTACCATGCGACAGAGATGTGTTGTGATGTGCGTACTCATCTGAAGGTGTGCAGACTCCAGGGAAGGAGGCCATATGCTTTTCCACTACTTTTTTATATAAATGGCTTAAATGATTATCAGGGGAAGCCTTAAAAGTGAAAAATTACAGAAGTGTAATATACAGTCTGAGGGATGCGTGTGTTTGTGTTTGTGTGTATGTGCTATTCTTTTTTTGTTGCCCCAGTGTGTTGGGAAGATTAGGAGCAATAGTATGTGAAACCTGAGTATTCTCTTGCTTCACCAGCCCGTGGGCACAGGTGGAGTCCCATAAACAGCAGTGACCTAATTTCATTGGTTTTCACCCCATCTGCCCAAATGACCTCAAGTGGATGCAAGGCGACCCCTTGGTATTTCTTGGAAGTTGCAGATATTTTGCACATATGTCCAAAAACATCTGCTCTTTCTGACACCCATGCTGTTCCCTAGAACACCATGATTCTCCTATTGTGTCCCAGCCATTGCTAAGTGCAGGCCTTAGGCACTTGGAAGCTCTCATGGCATCATGTCTTTGATGTTGTGTGTAGAGAAGGTACAGCTATGGAGACATCACTGAAACTGTCCTTTCCATTTTTGCTTGCTTGTGTTCCATAGAATCTAGCTGTCTTGGGTTTGGGAGACAAACAGGATAGACACCATCCAAATTCAGACGTTCTCTCTCCCCTCCAGTTACTCAAAACATTTTAATGGGTTTAGGCTCATTGAACCCCATTCCTTCCTACACTGTGAGTTTGCTCTTGAGATATTCCGCAGTCCTATGTGCAAGAACACATCTGGACAGCTCACCTAGACATGCCCAGATATGTCTTCAAACTCATCGGTCTTTGAAATAAAATGCCAACTATATGAGTGTCATCCTTAGGTTTTCAGTTCTCTTTTGGAAAGAGTAAAGAGTGAAACTAAGTCTATTATAGGGGTGACTTTGAAAATAGATAATGAATGAAAATATGGAAATCTCTAGTAGTTAATCCTAGCAAAATTTAAGTATTAGAGGGTTTTTTTTTATATGAAAACATAATTTGTGGGACACCTGGGTGGCTCAGTTGGTTAAACATCTGCGTTTGGCTCAGGTCTTGATCCCAGGGTCCTGGGATCAAGCCCTGCATTGGGCTCCCTGTATTACAAGGAATCTGCTTCTCCCTCTCCCTCTGCCTGCTGCTCCCCCTGCTTGTGCTTGCTCTCTCTCTGACAAATAAATAAAATCTTAAAAAAGAAAAGAAAAGAAAACATAATGTGCAAGCCAGAAATCTGAATTGATTTGAAAGAGATTTTTGTTCACCTTATATTGTTAAAAAGTGGCAGCATATGATCTTGTCACAGACACAGCATGTCTTGTCCATATGAAAATAAATAAGAGATAGTAAGAAAGAAAAAAAATTGGAGAAAATTCCTGTAAGAACACATCATCATTAATATCATCACCAAAATTCACTGCATGGCTCTTTTGTTCATAAAATTATATTTATTGTATGACCTTAAGTCTAATAGGTCTACTGACAAAGATACATGGAGAAGAGTCATCTAGAACATCCAAATAAGTTTGCTTAAAAGGTCTCATTTTGGAGGGCACCTGCGTGGCACTGTGGGTTGAGCCTCCAACTCTTGGTTTTGGCTCAGGTCCTGATCTCAGGATTGTGAGATTGAGTCCCATGTTGGACTCCACACTCAGCATGAAGTTTGCTTGGGACTCTCTCTCCCTCCGCCCCTCCTCACCCTCTCTCTGTGTCAAATAGGTAAATAAATATTTTTTTGGAATAAAATAACTCCTTTTTAATTTGGGTATAACTGACCTATAACATACTAGATTCAAGATCTGTCTGATTTTTCAGAGAGGTGGTTTTTGTAGGATAGGGGAAAGTAAATTGTATTAAGATAGAATAAATTAAGAAGTAATTATTAGAGGAAAATGTCAGTTCAGTACATCAAATGATGATGGGAAATTAAAGTAACTGGAAATAGAAGAAAATGAATGTAGACAACGAAGAAGGCCTGGTGTGGATGGTGGTGGCCAGAGCAGATTATGGAGGCTAAAAAGATTTTCACTCAATGACTCATTAAGAAATATGAAGAATGAGTATGTCCGTAGATTTAGATTTACTATTCAATTCGGATGGCCTGTGCCCAGCTTCCCGCAAGCTACAAATGTAATGTAAGGATGAGAGGGTAAGAGAACAGGAAGCGATAGGAGCAATCCACATGCTGTATCTGGGCTTGGTGTGGGCAGCTGTGTTATCTGCTCCCTGGGCTGTTGCTGCCTTCCCTTGCTGGGACCCATGGTGTTGACCCTGAATGAATGGTACAGCAGGATAGATTGTTTTGGGGACTCAGTGACATTTTTTGTAATGATTTGGTGTGGCAGAATATTCATTGTCATTCATTTAACAGACACATATGAAGCATCTGCCATATTCAAGACCCTATGTGGAATCCTAAGAGGTGGATCTTGCTTGTAGAAGTTTAAGGGGTGAACTCTCAGGGGTGAACTAGTACATGTACTTGGGTGTAAAGAATTTAAGTGACATTAAGAAGAGAGTTGAGAAAGGGAGCTTGTTTCAACCTGGAGAATCAGAAGAGGCTTTGCAGAGATGATAGCATCTGAGCTAGGTCTCAAAGATAGTTCAGAGTTGGACATATGCAGAAATTGAAAGGAAAATGATGCCAAATATGTGGGAACATCTAAGGCCAAGGCATGAAATATGGAAAGTACCAACAGCTGATTGAAAGTGGGTCTGAGTAGACAGTTGATGTCAAATCATAGATGACATTACATTTGAACTTTGTTCATAAGTGTCGGTTAAGTGTCCAACTCTTGCTTTTGGCTCAGGTCATAATCTCAGGGTTTCAAGTTCAGGCCTGCGTTGGTCTCTGCTCTCAGGGCAGAGTCTACCTGAGATTCTCTGTCTCCCTCTTCCTCTGTGCCTACCCCTGCTCTCCCTCTCTCTCTAAAATAAACAAATAAAATATTAAAAAAAAAATTCAGAGGACTTGGAAGGATTCTTGGAATAGGAGAGTGACACCAATAGGGTTTTGTCTGAAGGTTTCACAAAGATAAATCTGCCACAGCTATGGTTAATTAGAATGAAGACAGCCTGGGGGCCCACTAGGGACACTTCTCAGCCTCTTATTCCAGAACTGCATTAACAATATCGTGGCTATCATTGCTTTTTTGTTTTTATTTCTAAAATTAGATGTTGTCTCCATTTTTTAAATGTGGGCTAAAGGATAACATGTATTATAAAGTCTCTCAATATTAATGGAAATAAACTTTCCAATTCTTTTAAACTTTGAATTCTATCTTTAACTTTACAGATGAGGGTCCTAATACTTTTAGTATATTTTTATATTTAGTATATTTTCTTAAGAAGCCCATTCTTTTTGTTGGCCATTCAAATTGCCTTTCTCTATAGTTTCTCAATAGCCACTGAATCTTGCGAAAGCACTGAACTGACCTCAGTGATATCTGTGGGTTTTAAAAAAACCCATGGACTCGTTTTACACAAGTTCCTTTTTTTTTTTTTAAAGATTTTTATTTATTTACTTGACAGAGAGATGAGATGACAAGCAGGCAGAGAGAGAGGAGGAAGCAGGCTCCCCGCTGAGCAGAGAGCCCGATGCGGGGCTCGATCCGGGAACCCCGGGATCATGACCTGAGCCGAAGGCAGAGGCTTTAACCCACTGAGCCACCCAGGCACTCCACACAAGTTCCTTTTAAGATTGAGAGAACTTCAGCATTTCTGAGCAATGCTCATCTGCCTTTGACTCAATGATGGGGACCCGCTATTGCATAAGGGATCGCCATTGAGATGTTATTTCAGTTTTTAAATAATTCCTTTTGATCTTGAGTTGAAATCTACTTCGTAACTTTACTCTTCTTAATTTTTCCCTCTCAGGCAATGCACATTAATTCTCATCTATTTTTCTATGCAAATATACTCACTGTTCTACTACACCCATATCGAAACTCAAGATTTTAAATATTCAAAGATTGTTTACGTGCATCCATTCTGTTTTAGGCGCAGCAGCCCCACCTTTTCACCTGTTTTCATATGAAATAATTTATAGATTCTTCACGGTATCTTGTGAGGCATCTGGATATTTCTTAGTTTTTCAACTTCTTCCTCAAAATATAGTATGCAGATTTCAGCACAATATTCTGATGTTGTTTGATCCTTGTAAGAAGGGCCCACAATGTAGATACAATATTCCTTTAATTTATATTTCTTTTACCTCACAGTGCTGCTTCATATTATCTATATATATAAAAGATAAATTAGGTTGTATATTTAAAAACAAACACCAAATAAATGCATGACATTTTTATGGTTTCAAATCTAAGGACACTTTCTATGTTTTATGTGGACAAAACCAGTGATCTCATTGCCTTTGTGAATTATTAGGAACTAGCCTTAGTGGTCTAAGTACCTTATGTTTTGAAAAGTTAAGTGAAAAAGGACCTAAACAAAGAAAACTTGATGGGACCTTCACATTTTTCTCTTTAACTAAAAATTGTGATTCTCTTTTCATTACATTTTTCTGGGACTGAAAAAAGTCTGCTTAACTTCTCCTCTGTCCCTCCCTTCTCTCTGTCCTTCCTTGCTCCCTTCTCTTCCTTTCCTAAAATTATACACACTGTGAATTAATTTTTATGAGACCTTTCTTGTACAGTAGATAGTGTTCAGAGCCATAACAATAGTATTTTTTCAAGTCCCCCAATTTGAAATACCAGACACCATTACTTAAATTGTACAATTTTATAGATTTACAACAATACTTTTCCAGACTCATCTAGTTTATTATGTGGCAAGAAATAGTGAATTTTTAATAAAAAAAAATAGAAAGTAAAAGGCAGGCATGCAGAACAGGGAAGAAATTTTTAGAGCAAAATTCAGGCCATGGTGTTCCTATGGGTCATCTCTCTTCCATGAGTCAGTCAACAACTAACACTGGACAATTGCCTTCTAATGGGCTAGTCACAGGTCAAAGAAGAAGAGGAAGTAGAGCCTGTCTGTGTTCATGTATGATAATATATGACATTCTTCAAATAGAAACTCACTTTCCCATTTCTAAAGTTATAGATAAAACCAACTTAGGTTTACTAGAGACTTACTTCTCATGATACTTTTATCTAATTATAAGGGATAACATAACTATGAATTTCTAATACCACCTCACTGGCAGACTAGCTTAGCTAAATAAACTAAACAGGAAGGCTCACTCGTTGTAGTCATCTTTACGAAGATATGCAACCAGATGCCTTATAGGTTTAACAAGATCTCTGTGTGAATTCCAATTGCTGGCTTTCACCGTAGGTTCAACTTTCTTAGCGTGGATGGTGGAACTTGACTTTATCTATATATCTAGATATATCTATCTAAATATATATATATATAGACTTATAATACTGTCTTTCAGTTTTAATTATAGGCTGTATCTTTAATCATACCATTTTTTTTTGTATTTTTTAAATAATTAAAAAAAAATTTTGGTCTTGAGTTCTGCTCCTGATACAAACATCATTCTTTGTGCAAAAGATGTCTTTAATTAATAACAAATTTGAAGATGGGTTAGAATTTTATTTATATTTACAAAACTCTTTAGAATTCAATTTCTGGCAGGATAGTGGAAAAGATACTCTAAATGACTTCCACTACAAAAATAATAATAGTGAATAAAATGTATCACTGAACAGGCAGGAAAATTAAAAAAAAAATCCTCAAATAATTATCTGAATTATCTCTTTTTCTTCCAGGGTAAATTCTGCTTCTTCACGTTTGTTCTTATATTTCATGCAAATGGCTTTCCACTGTTAATCATTTCTTATAATTTTTGGTTATCTTTTCATAGTATTAGAGGAATAGATTGATTAGGATAGGTAGTGGCCTGTGTTTCTCTGGGTTATTGGGATCCTTTGCTAAGGCCTCTACCCTGTGTGAGCACACTGGCCATGGCTTGCTGTTGGCTCTGCACGGTTTTAGGGACCATGTACTATTTAACTCTTTGAATGTCATCCTATCTAGTTTCTAGCTTCCAAATTTTTCTTCTAATTATGGGTCCACTTATGAAAACTTTTTTTTCTTCTTCAGAACCATAAGTATTTATTCTTTTTAAAATTTAGTATTTTTCATTTTGATAGGTTTAAGAGTAGGAGAAGTAAACAGGTGCCCTCGATTTCCTTTATTTAAGCTTAATAGGGCATTTCAAGATTTATTTTGATCCTCTAGAAGACAGCAATTTTATTTAGAAAGCATGGCGGAAGACTGATGCTGAGAGGAAGAAAGAAATCCTGGATATAGTTGCTAAGTGACTAAAGAAAAAAAAATCTTAGAAGATGTGATGGTGTTAAAAACGGTATTAGTCAGTCATCCTGGGGAAGTGAGATGTCACATCATGAGAAGTCCCATAGGGAGAAACTGAGGTCTCTGGCCAATACTCAGCTGGGTGAGCTTACTTCAAAACAGATATTCTCACCCCAGATGTCAGCATTCAGATAAAAGGAGCCCTGGCCAACATCTCCCTGCACTTTCATGAAAGATCCTGAGCCACACCGCCAAGCTAAGATGCTTAGAAAATTCTGAATCTAAGACAATATGTGAGATTAAAAAAAAAAAAGTTTGATTTGTTAATACACTAAATTTGGGGGTAATCTGATAGGCTGAAATAGATAACTAATGTATAAGAATTAGAAGTAAGAAGATTGAACTGATATAGAAAAAATAATTGGCAGCGAGTTGCCAAATATTCTAAGTCAAAGGATAAATAGAACAGCTCTGCAAAATAATAACATGTACATAGAGCAGTTGATATTCAAGTCTTATCCACACACACATTTATTTATAAATACAGTTTACCAATTCATAATTTACATCATGTTTTCTGAAAGGATTCAAGTACTCTAAGGAAAAGAACATTTAGGCCAAACACTGTATCATTTGTGTCTTCCACTGATAAATAATGTTATTTTAAAAAGACATTTGTGGAGATAAGAGGTAGAATCTGCCAATGGGTTGTATCTGGGACCTACAAAAATACAAAAATACTTGTTTCTACCATTTATTCTACCAAGAATAAATGCCTCTTTAAAATTTCAATTACATGGGCCTAGTTTTAAATTTATGTCTGACTAAAGCCAGAAAGAACAGCAGAAGCATTTCTTTCCAAGATAACTTTTATTAATATTGCTCTAGAGAGCTTTTTCCAAATGAAGAGAGAAGAGAGAAAATTAAACATTTTCTATACATTAAATTATCCCTTAATACCTCAAAAACATGAAAAACCTGTCACCATTTCCTTTTATTTCAGTCAGAAAATGGATTTTTTATGAGTTTCATAAAAATTTATTATTAAAGTCACAAAAATGTTTTCCCTTTTAATATCTGTCAGAATGATGAAATGATGTAGCAGTGACAAAGACAGAATAAGCACCAGTGACAAAAGAGTAAAAGGGTGAACTTCAGGAAGCCCTCACTCCTTCATTTCAAGAACAATGAACTTTTATATTTTATAACAGCAGTTGGCTCTGAAATAGAGAAAAATGTTCCATATCCTTTCATTTTTAATCGCAGCATCCATTATCTTATCTCTCTCTCTCTTTTTTTTTTTTTTTTTTTTTTTTTTGGTCTCATGTACAACAGGCGATTACATGGGGGCTGGTTTTTGTTTTTTTTTTTTTTTTTTTGAGAAGAGCTTGTCAATTTCTCCAGGTATCTGGCCCCAAACTGTTTCTTGGGCTGTGACAGCTCAATCACTTCTGAGCTCACCCCTAAGCACTATGTAGCCCAGAGGCACTTGGAGTGAATTTTACCCATAACCAGTTCTTTTCAATTCAGATTTCCTATGGGGTTAGTTATTTCAACTTGAAAAACAATTTTGCATTTACTTATTCTAAATATATCATTCGCTTTTCCTTCTGAGCCAATTATTAAGATAGAAAGCCTTTTTTGGTCCTTGAATTTTTGTAGTCTGAAACACCAGCACCGGATATTATTATTAGTCATATGTATTTTTTCACGACTTCTTAGAGTATAAATAATATGTTAAATTGGCTGCAATTTGGTAAATGTGAGCTAGACACATAATCAGTTCTGATTGTACAAATGTTTTCTTTGTTTGACCATTGATATATTTTCAGGGATGGTATTCAGTAAATAGGGGCTCATAACTAGCTTTTTATGTCCCTTAGCCATGGGACTTTACCTCACTTTTGATTTCCATAAACCTGTTTTGATACCACTGAGTCTATGAATATCAACAGATTTTAATAAAGCATGTACTTGGAGTATTAATAACCATGTTAGATACACCACGCTGAGTCCTCATAGGAGTGAACATTTTTTCAATGAAAGTTTGCATAACACAGAAAATTATTTCTGAATACCTTTTGTTATTTGTTGAATCTGTCATTCTAAGAAATAAATTTAGTGGTACAAGGAAAAAGAACTCTGAGTCAACCTGAATCCTTGAGTGGGTGGAGGTAGGGCTAAATTTTCCTATCATTCATTCGTTCAACAGATACCTATGGGAAATTTAATATGTGCCAAAAGATGTCCTAGGTAT